>NW_027185889.1:9653188-9701792 GCF_028583685.1 Petaurus breviceps papuanus | reverse complement strand
AAGAAGAAGAAGAAGAAGAAGAAGAAGAAGAAGAAGAAGAAGAAGAAGAAGAAGAAGAAGAAGAAGAAGAAGAAGAAGAAGAAGAAGAAGAAGAAGAAGAAAGCTGAGAAAGGAAGAGAGGTAAATTTGCAACTAGGCTTGTGGGAAAGGAAGGGGAAATTGTTTTGATTACATCAAGCTAGAGTGAGTGGCTGTTCTGGGCAGGTTATTCATATGGAAAGGAGCTGTAAATCAGGGTACATTATACGCAATTCTAGGAGTCCAGTGGCCTGGCTCTGACACTCTGTAGTTGTGTGGTCTTGAACAAGCTCCTTAATTGTTCTAGGCCTTCATTTGGAACAGATTGTCTGGAGACAAGGTGCCTTACAGCTTAAAAAGACTGATTTTTCTGATTCCATAGAATGTTTATGGAGGAAGAAAAGAAGGAAAGGAAGGGTTAGCACCCTTCTTTAATTAATGTAGGTCGAACAACTGGTCAAGTTGTTTTGTGTTGTTTTTTTTTTTTCATTTTTTTAAGATCTGTGTGCTCACAGGGCCACGTGTGTAAAAGAGGAATGGAACATGTTATTATCTCCATTCAGTCTCTACCTCCTTTGAAGTACATTAGGTCTCCCAAATTCTATACAGGTTAATTGGGAGTGATTGTCTATTTAAATTGTCCAGCAATTATTCTGAGTCACAGATTTGCTAAACCTATTTTATTTGGCTCTGAGTTAGAATGATGAGTCTATATTTTGCTAAAGGAAAAAAAAAAGTAAATGCTTTAGGGATGGAAAGAAGAAAATCTGAATTCTGCCATAGGCCTATGCACCAACACTAAAATCCAGATGAAAATCTTCTCATGAATGGTTAATAGTGTAGGAAACATAAGATTATTCATCTAAAGCTGGGAGGAAATTTAAAGGTCATCTACACTAATCCCCTCATTTGACAGAAGAGGAAACTGAAACTGAGAGCAGGGAAGGCTGCTTCAGGTTTCACAGCCTATAAAAAGTGGAGACTAGCTATGCGTGAGCATGAAAGGCAGGGATGCAGCTAGGCCAGGGGATAACAAGGGCAATGACCTCTTCCCCTGGAGACAGTTTTGTTTCTGCCCATTATTCTCTTATCTTATGTCAAATCAAAACCGCAAGCATTTAGAAAGTACCTACTATGTGCCGAGCACTGTGCTAAATGCTAGATCTCTAAAGGCTAAAAAATAGTCTCTGTTCTCAAGGAGTTCACAATCTATTGAAGGAGAACAGCATGCAAACAAGATCTATTGTTCAGTCAGTTCAATCATATCTGACCCCATTTGGGGTTTTCTTGGCAAAGAGACTGCCATTTCCTTCTCCAGTTCATTTTACAAATAAGGAAACTGAGGCAAACAGGGTTAAGTGACTTGCCCAAGGTCACACAGCAAGTAAGTGTCTGGGGCTAGATTTGAACCCCAAGAACATGAGTCTGCCTGACTCCAGATCCGGAGCTCTATCCACTGTGCCATGTAGCTATCCAAACAAGATCTAGACAGGATAAATTCATCTGCATAAGAGACCTAAAGAATCTTGGAATTAAGGAATTGAAAGGAAGATTGAATGAATGAGTGAAATGCATTTATTAAGTACTTACTTTGAGCAAAGTATGGTACCAAGTGATGGCTATGCAAACAGAAAAACTAGACAGTTCCAACTATTGAGTATTTCAGACTCTTAATAGAGGGAAACAACACATCTAAGAGGGTTCCACTATAAGAGCTAAGGGTATACCAGCAGGCTAGATGGCAGTGGGAAAAGTGGGAGCTGGAGTTGTCTGGAGGATAATATCAAGGTAGATTGGAACACCTAGTGAACCTGCATGTTACCAGAAGAGCTGGAGTTGATGGTTCTCTGCTCATCCAAGTGATTTAAGTAATTATGTCCCTTTTGGGGATCCTGAGATCATAGCTTGAGACCTGGTATGGGACATAAAAGAAGGGACATGTACTACTTTAGAGTATGAAAGCAAGGAGTTTGGATTCCCTTCCACAGAGATAAAGGTATTTGTTGGAGAATGTGCCCATGGGAGAGGAAAATTTTTCTTACTATCCTATTTTATTAAATGCCTTTGCTTTGCACTAATCATATCTTCAGGTTAAATAGTAAAAGTACATACAATCAGTGGAGGGCTCATCAGTCAGTCAGATAGACAAAAAGCATTTCTTAATGCACTTATATTGTGCCCGGCAATGTATTAAGCACTTAGGTGTGGGGGGGGGGGGGGGGAGTATTTATTAAGCATCTATGATGTACCAGATACTATTCTAAGAACTTTACAAATATTATCTCATTTGATTCTCACAATGGAGACTTGCCCAGAGTCAGACAACCAGTATCAGATTTTGAACTCAGGTCTTCCTGATGCTGGACCTAGCATTCTGCCCACTGTGCCACTCTGTTTGAGCTGCTACTCCATGAACCTCTGATTTATCCTATATATATATATATATATATATATATATATATATATAAAATCTTCTCTGCACATAGTGGTTTGCATGTTGTCTTCCACATTAGACTGGGAGGTCCTCAATAGCAGGGGCTAATTTTGTTGCTGTTGTTTTGGGGGGGCAGGGGTGGTTGCTTGGTTGGTTTTTGCCTTTCTTTCTATTTCCAGTGCTTAGCACAGAGCCTGGCATATAGTATGTGCTTTAAAAATGCCAGTCAATTTACTGATTGAAGATAATCACAGAGAGAAAGCACTAGCATTAATTAAGGGGGTTTGAAAAGAGCTTCCTGTAGAAGGTGAAATGGTATTGGGGATTTGAAGGAAGTCAGAGAAGCCAGGAAGCAGAGATGAGGTGGGAAAGCATTTGTCATAGGGGATGAGCTCTACTCTAACACAAGCTATTTTTCTAAACCAATATGAACACATGGGATTCATTTGTTTGTCTGCGATGGGGGTGGGGCATGGGGTCCAACATATGAGTCAGAAAAGGGCCTCCAGGTAGATGGTCTTTAGGTACAATAGCAGGTCTTTAAATTATTTTGGGGCAGATAGAGGCAAATAATATAGTTAACATACAAACCCCCACAAAGTCTATTTTTACTCTACTTTCCAACAACCCTATTATTCTAAAAGAATTAAAATAATTCTACAGTTCTAAAAGAATGTCAGACTATTTGGCTTTCTCCATAGAATGTTTTGAGTTGAGTGAAGAAGACCAGGAATAGAGGCATGAGGGAAAAATGTTATTTTGGATGTTTGCATTTGGCAAAAATTCTCCATCTAAATGGAAAGTATTTATTCTGAAAACTGGAGGTTTTCTGGTCCACCACATACAGAAGTAATAACAGCAAAGGACTAATAAATTATCATTCTTCTGTGATGGGATGTCTACTAGCAGGGGTGATTTTTTCTGTCTCTTCAGTGGAAACTCTTATAATATTGTTTTGCAGGCAAAAGTTTCCCTGCCTATTTCATACAGTTTAAAAAAAGAGTAACAAGTACAAAGTTGGATAGTCCTTGGGCAAAAATCTGACAAGGCTTCTCCTAACCAGGTATAGATTCAAGGAAAGCCACAGATGATAGAGATTTCCATTTTGTCATCCTGCTTTTCCTTCCCACTGGTAAAAAAATGTCTAAATGTCAGGAGGCAGCCACAATTCCCTTTTATACTTCCAGAATAGGTGATGTTTTCAGGCATATAATTGGGGATGAAAGATGAATTAAGGTACCTTTCCATATATTATTAACCAGTCAGTCTCTTGCCTATATTAGTCTACTGAAGGAAGCTCGGTATATATTTGAATTGCTAATTGGCCTGCACCAAGAATCTTTCAGCCTCAAGGATGTACCATCCAATTCCACAGGCTCACTGGATCCTATATCTAGAAATGTAAGGAGCCTTAGAAAACAATGAACCCCCTCATTTTATAGATGAGGAAACTGAGACCAGGAGAGATTAAGTGACTTACCCAAGGTCTCAAAGATACTAATCAGCACAGTCAAAATCTGAATTCAGATCCAAAGATCAGAGCAGCAAATTCAAGGCTATTTGAATATAACCATGAGAGAGTTCAGCAGCACTCAAATCCTAAGATTATCAATTTCCCCATCTATACCCTTACAGTTGGATCCAGATTCTCTCTGTGTAGACCCTTGTTGTTGTTGAGATATGTGTGTGTAGGGGCGGCCAGGTAGCACAGTGAGTAAGAGCACTGGCTCCAGTGTCAGGATGACCTGGAGATCAAATCCTGGGCTCAGACACTTAGCACCCACCCAGAAACACCTGGTCGTGTAACCTTGAGCAAGTTTCTTAACCCCAATTGCTTAGGGGCGGCCAGGTGGCTCAGCAAGTAAGCACACCGGCTCCAGTGTTGGGATGACCTGGAGATCAAATCCCAGGCTCAGACACTCAGCACCACACCCAGAAATAAATGGCCGTGTAACCTTGAGCAAGTTACTTAACCCCGATTGCTTAAAAAAAAAAAAAAGAGAGATGTGTGTGTATGTGTGTGAGTGTGTGTATAGTCTACCTCTAATTATTCCACCCCTTTACTCTCCCCCTTACCCCACCCCCTAAAAAAAAAAAACTTCTGGCCCTTGGAAGAAGACTTAAGTGGTCACTTGACCAATCAAAATAATTTGAGAGGATGATAGCCCCAGGAACCCTACAGCTACTTGAAAGGCTAATGTGGGGATTCCCTACAACCAGAAAGTTTCAGGTCTATCAGGTGACTTATCCCCAACATGCCCACCAAATAATCACCACTCCAAGAAAAATAGGGACTAATGAAGCAATTTCTTCCAGTTCTCAAAGGGTCTTGCTTTACCTTGCTATTTATAAAGCCTAAAGGAACTGCTGTTTCAAGGAGAAAATTATTTCTATGTTGCGATTTAGACAGGAGTAGGTTTTCCCAATCTCACCTAAGAGACCTTTTTAGGATTTTTAAATGACCTTAATCTTTTCTTGCCTAATTTTGTAATTCCAATGACAAGGAATATAAGACACATATCTGACCAGATGAGATTTCAGATTTTAGCATCAGTGGTTCTTAATATGAGACCCATAGATCCCCCAAGAAGTCAATGGCTAAATCCTAAGATAAATAGCTCCTATCTTCCAGTCTGGTCAAAGGAGGAAAGCTTTTCATGGATGGATGCCTGTCAACTTGAATGGGGAAAAAAATACATCTAATTGAAACTTAGTGCTCCCTTCAGTATTTAAAATCATTATTCTGAGAAAAGGTCCATAGGCTTCACCAGACTGTCAAAAAGATCCATAATACAAAGTAAATAAATAAAATTTTTAAAAGGTTAAGAATGCCTGTTTTAGGGAGAGGAGATAGGAGGGAGTGCCTGACTACTTTTCCTTGGAAATGAAATGCTGTAGCCTGACCAGTAAGTTTATGAAAAAACACTTCATTTTCCAAGCTTTCACTCCCTTCTCCCCTCCCCCAGCTAATTAGTCCATAAAGCAAGAAAGCAAGCATGTGACTGAGGTTTTTGTGTATTTTACATTAGATTCTGTAGGTGGGTACATGAGTAATTTGCCGTTTGGATCTGAGACCAGCTGCTGCTTGGTGATTAAAACAATACTCATTCTAACAGTCGATTAGGAGAAAGCAGTAACTGTCCCCCAAGCTTATTTCTTTGCCCTAAAGAGCTTTGAGCAGGGTCCAGTAATGGGTGGATTTCACCACTGGTGAAGCTCAGCACCAAGGGTGTAAACACAGAATGGGGGGAGCTGCTTAAAAGCAGATCTGTATTCTCTCCCTCCAGCACCAAGGCCTCCATAAAGAAGCCCTTTCATTGGGGGCTTCAGACCAGTTTTGTCAATATTACCTTTTATAGCTTGTCCCCTTTTAGTGCTACAAGGCAATGAGTAAATAAAAAAGGGAGGGGGTGAAAAGAAACAGAGGCTCCTTTGAGTTTCTTGCTATTTACAAGTCATCCCACTGAGTGTTCTTTGGATTTGCACAACTGAGCTGCATATGATTTTATTGAGCATATTTTCCATTGCCTGCTTTCCAAACAGGTCATACCAAAAATGTAGCTAAACACCTCCAGTGGCAGTGGCAATGGTGGTGGTGAAATCCCACGCAATGGAGAGTTAAGACAAATAGCTCCTATCCCCCAGTCTGGTCAAAGGAGGAAAGCTTTTCAGTGTTTCTAAAGGCATTGACTGGGCTTAAGCAGGTCTCCCATTTTAAAAAGCCTTTAATCAGCTCCCTGGAAATGTAAAGAGAATGTTTGTGGGTGTCTCAAGTCAGCAATACAGAACCCAAATGGGTTTAACCACCTGTCTATGTTCAGATGGGAAGGACAGAGTTGGAGTTCACATTCAGTGTGACTGGCATCCTGCTTACTGAAGAATCTTTCAGCATCTCAGCACCACAACCACCTAGCCTATCTACTCTGCTGAGTGAGGAAGTACCAGGAGTCAATGAAGGCAGTACACTGGGATGATAAATTTCTTGTTTCTCACTCATTTATGCTAATAGCTCTTAGCCAGAAAGCAATCTGTCAATAAGGATAGCATTAAAAAGAGTCTGTTCTCTCCCTCTTCCCTCTCCATCCCCTACCACGTTTGCTCTCACTTCTGGGGAGAAGAAGGAAGCATATAAGATGAAATGTGATCATTAATGAATGAATTAGGTTAGCAATGATAGGTTTTTTCCATCATTTATTTTGCGTGTCTAGAGGCAGCTGAATCTCTAGAATCCATGTCCTTAGATTCCAGGGGAAAATTTGTCACCATGTTTATTTTGACTTCTTTCTCCTCCCTTGTAGCCCCTTCCTCATTAATGCTGATAACTTCTCTGATAACTTCTATTTTGAGGAAAGGCTCAGATCACCCAGGCTTCACTCTGGAGATTTCACCATCATTTCATTATGTGGGTACCTTCTGATTCTCTTCCCTCCCTTTTCCACTCTCTTTTTATGTGTTGTTTTTCTTTATTAAAATGTAAACTACCTGAGGGCAGGAACCATCTTTTTTTTTGTTCCTATGTGTATCCCCAGAGCTTAGTACAGTACCTGGCACATATGTACTTTAAAATTGTTAGTTGTGGAGCAGCTAGGTGGTGCAATGAATAGAGCACCGGCCCTGGAGTCAGAAGGACCTGAGTTCAAATCCAGCCTCTGACACTTGACATACTTAATGTGAACTTAGGTAAGTCATTTAACCCCAATTGGCCTGCCTTCCCCCTCCTCCCAAAAGCAAAAAAACAAAAACAAAAACTGTTGAGCTCCTTGCTACCCTGGATGGTGACTGAGTAGTGACTTACCTAGCCCATTATATCTAGTCAGCCCCAGACTAGACCATGCTTCCTGTCCCATCCAATCATATACCCAGGATATCTAGACATCTGCTCAAGTGGCCAAAGAATGTCTGTTGTTGGGGCATCCAGGTAGCGCAATAAGTAAGAGCACCAGCCCCAGTGTCGGGAGACCCGGGATCGGTTCCGGCCTCAGATACTTGACACCCACATAAAAAATAACTGGTCCTGTAACCTTGAGCAAGTTACTTAACCCCAATTGCTTTTAAAAAAAAAAGAATGTCTGTTCTAAAGAAAAGCAAACTCTATATTACAGAGATCTCTGCTTCATGAACAAGTCTCTCCTGTTCTATAATTTATATGTAAATGGTGATTTTATTTGGTCTTTGGTAAGGTCATAATTTTTTTTAAATTAAGTGGAAAAATGTCTTGTTCAGATTATGCTGGCAGAAGCAACCCAAGAACTCTTTAGCTCTTTATCAGTGTGTGTGTGTGTGTGTGTGTGTGTGTGTATAATGAAAAGAGAGAGAAGAAAAGAAAAGAGGAGAGAAATGGAAGAGAAGAGAGGAGAGGACAGGAGACAGAAGATATGGTAGATATATATTACATACACATATACATTCGTATTATATATATATTTAATATATATAGGTATATACACAATACATACCCATATAAATGATCTTACCTTCAGATGGAGGCTTTTCTTAATCTCTTTGATTTCTATTGACCTCAGAGATTACCTTCTGTCTACTTTGCATATGTCTTGTATGGACACAGTTATTTGAATACTTTATTGCCATTAGAATATAAGGTCTTGAGAGCAAGGATCAGGTTTTTGTTTTTCCTTGAATCCCCCATGCTTAGGCCAGTTCCTGACACCTAGCAAATAATAAATGCATTGCTTGTTGACTGGCTGCCATGTATCATCTTGTGGCTCAGCTTCTGATAACGAACCTATCTGACATGGTTAATCTGACCTTTGGATGAAGGATATGCACTTCCTTGCTAGTCTCAAACTTGTAACTTTTACAATTTGGTAGGATCTGCTATTGTTTACATTCCATTGTCACAGTCCTCATGAGCCCAGGGTCAATGCCATAGCATGATATCGCATAAGAATAAGTCTTCAAAATTATGCTTTAGTAGATCTCTGCTCTACTGCAGGATTTCTCACCCTTTTTTTTAACCCTTCAGCAATGTAATGAAGTCTATAGATCTTTTCTCAGAATCACATTTTTTTTCATTCACAAAATAAAATTTATAGGATGACAAAGGAAAGCAATTATATTGAAATAAAATTATCAAAATTTAATTTCAAAAACGTCATGTATGCAAGTTTAAGGATTCATCATCTCATATGGGGGGAGGGGAGGCATATTCCTTCCCCTGGTGTTGATTGAAACCCTGGAAAAAGGACAGGCATCATTCCCTAAATAAACTTGACTTTATTAGACTCAAGGAAAGTTAAAGAAACTGGATGGTAAAGAAAAATTTTATCTTGAGACAGTCTGTTCTATTATAAAAAATCAATATCCTTCTGACCTTTATTGCTTCAAGACTACCTAACTGGGAAATTGTTTAAACCAATAACATTGAATTTTTGCTAGAGACCCATAGAGCCAGAATTTTTGCGTGTCTAATCTTTGTCTTCTTGGTGTTCAAAAATATCTTTAATGGGGAAAAATGGAAGGGTGGGGACAAAGATATGAAATGAATTCTCTTTGCATTCTTGAAATTTTAACAAGAATTTGAACATTTTAACACTAGCACCATTCAAATGAATGTCTAAGAGCTCCAACCAATCCAGGAAACAATTGTAAGCATGCTTCTTCAGACTCTCCCTGGACACTGTCCCTTTCTATCTATTCAAACGCATGCTAAAGTCTATCCAATCCTAAAAAACAAAAGCTTTTCCTTGGCCTTTCCCTTCCATTAAACTAACCATCCCATTCCTCTTTTTCTTCTCATGGGTAAACTCTTGAAAAAATTATGTATAATGAATACCCCCATTTCCTTATTACACAGTCTCCAGTCCATTATAATCTGGTTTCTATCTCTACTACTCTACTAGAATGCTTCCCTCAATTACATTCTTGCTAGTTATTGATTAACCATTCTAATAATCTCTTTTGTGTCCTCATCTTTGATTTCTCTGAGTCATCTGATGACCAGTTCCTCCTTCTAGAAAAATTGCTCTCCTTTTGGCTTCAGAGGTATCCCCCTCTCCCGGTTCTTCTATTTCTTTTTCTTTGCCTCCTTTTCAATTCATTAGTTTCTTTCTAACTTCTTAAGAAGGCAACTCCTTTGGGTTCAGTACTTAGTCATCTCTCCCTCTACTTTCCCTTGGCAATCTCATTCACTTCTACCACTTGAGATATCATCTCCACATAGAAAATGCCTGAATCAATATCTTTCATGCTACCTTCTCTCCTAAGGGCCAAATTTATGCCTCCAGATACCTATAGGACATAAGAACTAGAAGGGGCTTCAGAGGTCATCTGAGTTCCAACCCCCTGATTTTATAAATGAAAAAGCTGAGGCTTAGGGTTTGAGTGATTGACCCAAAGTCGAACAGGTAGCAAGCTTCAGAAATGGGTTTATTATGTCAATCAATAAATATTTATTAAGCACTTACTATGTGCCAGGCACTGTGGTACAAAGAAAAGCAAAAAGACAGTTCTTGGGTGGCTAGGTGGGGGAGACTTGATCGAGACAGCCTCATTTCAGTCCTTCAACAATATTGATTTTCTTGCCTCTGTACCAGTCTCAAATTAAAAAGTTGGTGATCAGGGGTGGCTAGGTGGCACAGTGAATAGAGCACCGGCCCTGGAGTCAGGAGGACCTGAATTCAAATCCGGCCTCAGACACTTAACACAAAATTGCCCATGTGACCTTGGGCAAGTCACTTAACCCTAATTGCCCCTCCAAAAAGCAAAAAAAAAGAAAAGACAGTTCTTGTCCTTGCAGAGCTCCCAGTCTAATGGCAGAGTCCATATGCAAACAAGCTACATACAGGATAGATGGGAAACAATTAAAAGATACTCACCTATGGAAGGTAAGCTTTTAGCTGAAACTTGAAGGAGACCAGGAGACCCAGATGAGGATCTGAACCCAGGTCTTGACTTCAGAGGCTATATTCTTAATACAGTATGACATCTCAACCAAAGCTTGGTTCAAACCAGAAACATCTGAAAACTGGGTTCGTTATCTTTCTCCCCTAAACCCACTACTCCTTCTGTCTCAGCAATTTCTGTTCATAGGACCAACATTCATACAGTTTTCCATATGTGAAAATTTTGGTTTATCTAGGAATCTTCCCTCTCTTTTTTTTCTTCTCTCTTCTGCAACCCAACTATTGACCCTCATATTCTGCACATTGTATTGTACCACCAACTCCATGCCTTAATTTGTGCTATTCCCTAACCCAAGAATGCCTTCTCTCCCTCATCCCTAACTCATGTGCTGGCTTCTTTCCTATCCTAAGAATCCAGCTTACATATCACCTGCTCCAGGGAGTCTTCCCTGATATCCATAGTCCACAATGACCTTATCTGCCTTGAGCCTCACATAGCATTTTGTTTGTACTTCCCTAGATATATATCATAGATTATTTTGTTATTTAATGATTTGTTTATGTATGACATTCCCTTACTATGCTGGGGCCAAAGGCCAAATTCTGCCCCCATCTGTTTTTAATATAGTTTGCAAGCTATATTTTTACATTTTAAAATATAATAAGATATTTTAAAATATAAAAAATCATTCTTAGTTTTCTGGCTGCACAAAAACAGACAGCAGGCTGATTTGGCCCAAATGTCATAGTTTTCTGACCCCTTCCCTAAAGCTAGAACTTTGTCATACAAATTTTATATCTCCACCAAGAAAGAACATAGAGAAGTCACATAATTATCTAATTGAATTAAAGAAAAATAATAACTACTAATGGGAAAAGGACTGGTCTTCCATTAAGGACTTGAATTTAAATCCTGTGGATGGCCTTGGAGCCAATCATTTAAATTGAGGGGGTTAGACTTCCCTAGAAGATCCCTTTCTATTCATTCCATCAATTAATCAATAAACATATATTAAGTGCCTACTGTGTGCCAGGCACTGTGCACTCTACATCCTATCACCCTATGAACTAAGGAAAGGGGGAAAGGCAGGAATTCGTATTTGTCCTTCATTTTCAAAGAGGACCAGTGACATCATGCATGACATCTTGACTCATGCACAAGTTAGATTTAAGTGAGACAGAATTGCACAAAGTCATCAGTCTCACTCTTTCTTCCAGTCGTTGAAGTCCAGTGGCAAGACAATGGTCAAGATGACTGACTATGGCTTGAGATGCAGTAGATGACCTTGGCATTTTTAATGTCTGACCAAGTGCTCCATAGCACCCGCTTCAGCTGCCATCATGGCCATTGGAGGAAATTGTTTTCATCCTCCCATTCCACTGGAGGATGTGTTCACATGCTTGGGGTAGACATCCCCTTAACTCACCAATAGGTTTGAGGCCTGTCAGTTACCCTCAACCTGGAGCTTAAATTCTGATGGAATCCAAATCTGGAGCCACAGAGCCAGTATTAGAAACCAAATCTTCTGATATCTAGTTGAGTGCTCTTCCCATTGTATTATGGGAACTTCCAGATTTGTCTGATCTGTATTTGAGGGTTGAGCTATCAGTTACTCTCAACCTGGTTTAGCCTGTTTTTCCAAGACAATTTCACCAAGGTGTGGCCACTGGATGTGCTGCAGATGCTTGGATCCACAGGTGAGAATTGAGGGCCAGGTGGACACCAGTGGTCAATGAGCAGGCCTGGAAAGGCTAGGCAAGCCCTCACAGGAGAGGCGCTGGTCCTCCTTGAATACGTCGTACACCCTGGCAAGAATTATGGACTTGCTAAAGAGCCAAGTGGTTCATCTTCCACTTCTTTAATAACAATGAAAGTACAGTTTCCTGACATCAAATTAACCATAAATTTTTAGATCTCAGGGAAAGCAGAGATCCTTCCTAAGCCTTTAAAGGTAATTTGCCTCTTCACTGATCTAACTAGAGAATTGTTATCTGAGACTCTTGGAGGTCACCCAGTAAAGAATGCAAGGCCAACAATGACATCAGATTAATTAGATTCCCAAACTGGTTTTAGTTATCCACCCTTGGGCCTTGGAGTATCTCCCACTCTCTTTTGGGCCTCATTGGGCCTTCCCACCCTCAAGAACACAGATAGGAGGAAAGCCAATGTCCTAGGGCTGGGCAGGAGATGACGGGGGAGAGGGGATAAAGGAAGTACTTCAGTCATATTTTAAGTTCAGAGAAATAGAAACAGATCCCTTTTCTCTACTCCCTTAAGGTTTATAAAATGTTTGGCTCATAACAGGCCTGTGAGCTAAGTAAGATATGTGTTATCCCCATTTTATAGAAGGGGAAATTGAGTCTCCCCCCCCCCCAAAGCTCAAGTGACTTGACTAATCATGTGCAAGGTACAAATCATGAAACAATTGCTATTCTCAAGGAATTTAGATGAATACTAGGATCCCACCAAAGTCAATACTGTGAGTAAGTTAGTTCCTTGTACGAGAAAACATTCTAATAACGTAATAATTTGGGGGAGGGGAAGGATTTCTTATATGGAATGCAAAGAGAGGAAAGTTAGTCCATATGCATCTATTAAGCAGTGCCAGGCACTGTGTGTGCTAAGTGCTTTGTAATTATCTCATTTGATCCTCACAGTAGCTTTGTGAGATAGGCTCTATTATTATCCCCATTTTAGAGATGAAGAAACTGAGGTAAACAGAGGTCAAACAACTTATCCAGGGTTGTACAGCTAAGTGGTGTCTGAGGCTGGATTTGAACTAAGGTCTTCCTGACTCCAGGCCAAGGCTCTATCCAGCTGTCCTCCATATATGGAGAGGAAGAGACAAAAAAAAGGTCTCTTGAAGAAGATCAGATTTAGGCTGAGTCTTGAAAGAAACCAGAGAGGGTAGAAGGAAGAAGTGAAGAGAAAGAGCATTCCAGACAAAAGGTGGGATGCACACCAGTGTTAGGGTCAAGAATGTGTGTATGGAAGGCAATAATTCTGTCAGTTGTAGGCCTAGACAGTTGGTCAAAGCCACAAACTCTCGGTGCCTCAAGTTACTCCAAGGTTGCTAATCTACACTGTTAGAGGAAATTTGCTATGCATATGAAATCTAGGGGACAGCAGAAGGGAAGGATTTCTTTAATTTCAAGATCCCCCTCTGTATCATTGTATCTTCCCACCCTTCTCAGAGTATTAGCTCTGTTACTAGTGGAAATTACTAGTCATTCTTTTTTTTTTCCCACTAAGTCCCAGAACTATCTGAGAAAAGTTGCTTCTGGGAAACCAGAAAAGAGTTTTGGTACAAAGGAGAGTAAAACCAAGCCATAGTGGTTGCAACCAATGGTGTGTGAAATGAAGACAGCCTCAATCAAGAAAGTTGCCTTATCAGACTATTACCTCAATTTCAATTTAGAGGAGCTGAGTGTTCTCATTAGAAGGTAGGAGAAAGACCTGAAGATAGCTGCATCATCAGAGAATTGATTTCATAACACATCATCATCATCATCCATGCCATTATCATTTTCATTACACCATATTTATATTGCATATCATTCCTAAAGAAATCATTCTACAAGATTAGCACATATATGCACATTTGTCTTAATATAAATTATCTTGCTCCAGAATACAAAGGCTTTCATTCCATTCCCAAGTGGGCCTTTACCTATACTCATAAATATGATCGGTCTGAACCTATCTCAGATACAAAGTTATGTACCCCCTTGGGCACTCCCTGCATTATTATATTGGTCCTCAATATGTTTCAGTAAGACAGAGAACCTGTCTTCATTCTACAGAAAAAATCAGAGGGATAGAGATTAAGATCTGTTCTCTCTTGGTATATGAAAACTTGGAATCACAGAAACTGGGAAGAGATTGGGAGACAAAAATTTGCTGGACACAGGACCAAGAGTCAAGAATCCCCAAGACATGCTATCAAACTAAGGAAACAATCAAAGTAAAGGGCAATTTACTAAATGGTAGTTATAAATGCAGAGATATAACACAGGTGTGTAGGATGTCTAGAAGAGAGAGTGTGGCAATAAAGAAAGACTTGGATTTGGACTCAGATGACCTGGGTCTGAATCCTGGCCCTGTTACTTAATAGCTATGTCACATCACCATAAATAAGTGACATAATTTCATCTACAAAATTATTTAAGTTTGATTCAGTTGTTGAGGTTTCAGTCATGTCCAACACTCTGTGTCCTCATTTGGGGTATTCTTGGCAAAGATACTAGAGTGGTTTGCCATTTCTTTCTCCAGCTCATTTTCCAGATGAGGAAACTGAGGCAAACAGAATGAAGTGACTTACCCAGGTCATACAGCCGATAAGTGTCTGAGGCTGGATTTGAACTCATAAAGTGGAATCATCCTGACTGACTAGCTAGCCTCTAAAAGCTCTTCTATGAATCTGAAATACAACCAATAGGGATTCTTATCAGAAACAGAGGGAGTGTCAAACTGAGAAACTAGGGGCTGCAGTATAAGAGAACAGTCAGAATTAATAGGATAAGAACAGTACTCAAGCTAGGCAGACCACCATTATTGCCTAAGAGCCTTAAATATCTCTGTGCATGTAGTAATATCTTCCTCTTTATTCAATTTTGGCTTACAAGATAATCCCTAGAAACCCAGCTTGCCTATTGACACAAAAAGTCCTAAAGTCTTATGTCATGACTTGAGTACATAATCCTTCCATGATCATTGTATTTTGAAAGTTCATATTTAAAGGGAAAGGGGAAAACCCAACTGACATCTGTTAGAAATAGAAACAGGTTACCAATTATCATACTGGCTTCATCAAGACAACATAGGCATATCTTGGATATAAATCAGTATGTATGTTCAGTGACTTTTTTTTCTTGCCATTAATAGGATATAAGGTAGTGAGTTGTATTATCTATTTAAAGGTACTTAACAGCACTTGGTTACATCCTGCAGCCCAAATTAGAAATCATTTTCTCTACCACCACCACTGAATGGCACTTTGATATAAATGTAGCCTGCATTACCATCTTGAAATGTATTTGTTATCCTGGTTATTTGTGGCTTGGGAATCTATTGTCACTGTTCAGTGACTTGTGTCCTTGAGGTGGCATTTTTATTATTTTAAGCACCTACTCTCTTCTATTTAGTAGGAACTATTACAATGATTAAAATAAATAGACTTCTTGAATGTTTGGAGGAACTTAATAACATTGTTCTTAAGACATCTGCCACAGTCCTAGTCTTCCCATTTGCTCCATACGAAGTGTGCCCTGCTACAATGGAGGGTTGAGTCATGCTACCAATTTGGCAGGAGTGTATTATAAAGTCCGTCAGTGTTTTCCTACACACAATCTGATCAGTTAGGAATGGAAGTGCCAACTCCTCTTTCTCCTTGACATTCAAAATTGCTAGAGAATCATTAGCAGGTCTACACCACTTATCCTAGGAGAATAAATCCTGTTCATTTGTGATTATCAGAATAACTTAGTTATCCTTGAATCATCAGGATAATTGATCTTGTATGGACCTCATCTTATCAGGTGACCATGGGGCAAAGGGTAAGGAGACAAGAATAGAGGAGAGAAAAAGTAATACCAGTTCTCTGATACTCTTTTGTTATATTTGCATGAGTCAAGATTGCTTCAACCCAAGGCTTCTTCCCTGTCTGGACACTCTCTTTTGCTTCTCTTCTTATGGTCTGACTTGTTACCCATATATCTATAGATGTCTGTGCATCCAGTGTCAAGTACTGCTTCTTCCCTGCCACCTTCCCTCCAACCATCTCATTTACCCATTCTAGGGAGGAGTTAAAAACCTAGTTGTGGCCAGTCTTGCCCTTACCTTATCCTGAACCTTAACTCAGATCTCCAGAATCAACTACACTACTCATCAATCCTGCTTTAAAGAACCAATCACAAAATACACACACTAGTTCCAATCCTCCTACCCCATTCCTATAAATCCAGTAGAGACATCTGTGGGTTGGACCTCACCCACTCCATTATGGCAGGAAAGTTCCCCAGACTCATCAGGATCAAATCTGAACAATTCTGATACTCATCAATCATCTGATCTCATTGTTCAATTAGGATTCATCTCAAAACAGAATGATGTCATACATTTCAATTGACTATTGTCATGGGAAGTCTAATTGTTTTCCTAATTTGGGTTTACTCTCTCAGTTCAATTATCAAGAAAGTTTGATTCGTCTCTCTCATTGGGCATTGAACCTGGAATGCAGACAATATATTCAGTAAATTCTAATATCTCTTATTTTAAAAAAGCACTTCCACTCTGATTAAAAAGACCATTGATTCTAATAATTTGAGGAAGTTAATATATTCAACAAGAAGCCCCAATAGAATAGCATGTCAATATTTGAAAAATAGTACCTTTTTTTTTTTTCAGGAATGGAGTCCTCCTGCTCCTCAAACTCATGCTCAGAAGAGGAAAACATAACCCCAAATGATAGGTACATTAATGCATTATTTATAAAGCTTTGAATTGGTCCAAGAGTTCTTGAAAACCACCAAGTATTGCGTAAGAAAATAGCACTAAGCTATTTACATCCTTTGACCCAGCACTCCCACTACTGGACATATACCCCAAAAAGATTTCTCACAATTAGAGCTGCTCTATTGTAAAGATTAGGATTGGTTAAATTTGATTCTGATGAACCTGGTGAACTTTCCTGCAATGGTAAAGAGTGAGTGAGTTTCAATCCTCAATGGATTAAGCTATTTTGAGAGGTAGTGGGTTCCCTCTCCTTAAAGGTCTTCCTTCAAGCAAAGTTTGGGTGACCTCTGGTATGTTGGATGAAATAGCTTATGAGGTCTCCTCTAACTCTCAAATTCTGAAATTCTGTGATCAAAACATAAACACTGATCCATTTATATAGCTACATATTTGATGGTAGCAGAGTTAGAAACAAAGAATATACCCATCAGTTAGAGAATGGGTAAAGAAAAGATCTATGAATATAATAGAATATTACTAGATAGTAAGAAGTGATGAATAAAAAGAAAACAGAGAAATGTGGGAAAACGAGATGTATGAGAAACAATGTGGCATAATGGATAGAGAGCTGGACTCAGGCTTAAGATCAAGCTCTATCTCTTAAATAGGTTATCTGCGTGAACCCGGGCAACTCACTTAACCTCTACATGCCCAAAGGTAACTCTCTAAGACTAGAAATAATCCCATAGGAGCAGATCTATAAATGGGAAGGGGGATTTTCTCACTCTGAAAGACTTTCATACAGCTTCAAGTAAATACAGTAAGGAAAATGAAAATGATTCCAAACTCTGAGTACTTGTAATAACTAGTCTTCATTAGAGAGAATAAAGAATGAAATATACCTTCTCCTCAATAGTGATGATGATGATGGTGGTGGTGGTGGTGGTGATAGATAGACAGAAAGATAGCATCTTACTAGCACTTTAAGTTCTACAAAGGACTTAACAAATATAATTTCATTTGAACTTCATAACAACCATAGGAAGTAGATGCTATTACTATCTGCATTTTACAGATAGAGAGGTAAGTGACCACAGGACAAAATATGGCATATATCATCAAATAGGTCACTTTACTGTTATTTTTCTTTGACTTTTTTCCTTTGTTGTATGAGAGGGTTCAATGGCAGGTGGTAAGGAAGCCAGAAATGACTATGATACAAAAACAAAAGACGGTGAAATTAATCTTTCATTGTTTTTAAAGTTCCATTACAAAAGGGATGCTTCACAAGCCTCTGCCACCCCCTTGCCACCCTGGTGCTTTGTAAAAGGCTTGAAGTGAATCTCACATTTTCAGTCTCTGCTTTTAATGCAATTTTGGCTTTATATGGCTCTTTAGATCTACAGCTTATCCCCCAGCTGTAATCTTTGTGGTTGCTTCAGATTCTACTCTGCTGTCTTAGATCAAGGGATAAGAGATCTTAGTAAATCCTTCAGAATTTAAGATTAATGGAAGAAAGGAGAAAAAAAGTGTTCTGTGTCAGGTACATTATGAAAGGTTTTAGATTTCAAGACGTAAAGAGTTTTGCTTCTAAATAAAGAAGAAATTCTGCCTTTTGCACATTGTAAGAATCATAAAGAAAACTAGAGTTAAGAAATGCCTGAGGAATTAGAGTAGAGATGCCCAAGAAAAGGAAACGGTTAGAAAAGAAAGCTCTGCAGATTAGGACCCATGAAACCTACAATAATAATAAGGATAAAGTTAATAATATTTCTATAAATAGCAGTTTAAGGTTTGTAAATAAAGGTATGCTTTACATAATGTTACCTCATTTGATGCTCATAACAAGAAGGTAGGTGCTATTATTATCCCCATTATATAAATGAGGAGACTGAGGCAGGCAGAGGTTAAATAGCTTCCCCACTGTCACATAGCTAATAAGTATTAGAGGCCAGATTTGAACTTGGGTCTTCCTAACTCCAGGTCTACTCCTCTAGCCACTGTGACCAATTTTTTTGCTAGCAGACATTATAATCTTGTTCAAGTTTTTTATCCTCTCTGATCCTCAGTTCCTCATCCAAAAACATGAGAAAGTTAGACTAGGTGGTTTCAAAAGTTCTTTCCAACTTTAAGATTCTATGTCACTGAGAAGTGTCAGTGAATTAGTGGGTATTTATTGTGCTACAAAATGAAAGTACAAAGAAACAAAAGAGAGTTTTGCCCTTGAAGAACTTAAAATCCAATGAATATAATAACAAACATAAAATATATATCTATCAAGATATGAAGGGCATCTAGGTGATACAGTGGAGAGAGCGCTGAGCCTGAAGTCAGGAAGACTCATTTTTCTCAGTTCAAATCTGACCTCACACACTTACTAGCTATGTGACCCTGGGCAAGTCACTTAACCCTGCTTGCCTCAGTTTCCTCATCTGGAAAATGAAATGGAGAAGGAAACTGTAAACCAGTACAGTATCTTTGCCAAGAAAACCTCAAATAAGGTCATAGAGAGTCAGACACAATTGAAATGACTGAACAAGAAGATTCTAGATATGAGAATATTCCTACTAACCTGCCAAAAATAGGACATGAGTTCTGAAGGTATTTTACTTCCATTGGTGATTCAATTCAGAAATCCCATATGCACCAACCATATGCAAGACATTATCTTGGGGTGGTCAGGTAGCACAGCGAGTAAGAGCACCAGCCCCAGTGTCGGGATGACCTGGGGATCTATTCCAGGCTCAAATACTTAGCACCACACCCAGAAATAACTGGCCGTGTAACCTTGAGCAAGTTACTTAACCCCAATTGCTTTAAAAAAAAAAAAAAGACATTATCTTATACTGGGGACACAAATACATTCCTTGGCAGAAGGACCTTATATTCTAATCGAGGGATAAAAACTTAAAACTAAATAAATGTAAAAGTCACACAATCCCAGGTCATCTCTCTTTCCATCAAAAGATAGCCTCCCCACCACTTTCAATTCTAGGCTTATGTTCATTCTCTTGGTTCGATCCTGGGCAAGCCTGACCCCAAAGAGAGACTCTCACAGTTGTTGCTGTTTTTGTTGTTGTTGTTGTTGCTTAATATATACTTGTGTAATTGACTTGAGACTGGCATATGCCATGTACCCTCCATTATTTGTTGTAATGCCTCTGAACTGTCTGCTTCAAAAGACAGTCTGAGACAGCAAATCTCCTTAACATCTTTCTCAGTAGCAAAATTTCTTAAATCTTTTCACAATATATTACACTACCATTTCTCCATGGTACATGTTGACCCATCTAAAAATCGTGATGACTTGACCCTTATTCATCTATATTGCCTTACCCAGTTTAATGTTCACATTTCAGAAGTGGTTGGCCAGGGTTTAGGGACACAACCAGTGACCATGAAGCTGAGCTCAGGGCACTGGCTCATACTAGGAATGAACCTTCAATCTTGTCCTTACTCCTACTTTAAAAAATAATTGAGAGGCAATATAATACTGTGTGTAGCACACTGGACTTGGAGGCAAGAAGATCTAGGTTCAGATCTCATGACTCATACCCACTAGTTGTGTGTCCGTGGGCAAATCACTTAACCTTTCTGCATCTTAAGCAACTTTTTAAAACTTTCAGTGTTGGCAGTGTTGTGATTCGTGATTTGTACCATGAGAGCTTTTCCACACTGACAAAATTCATAGATTTTTTTAAATTTATTTTTATGTTGATTTCTTTTATTTTTAATTTTGAAATTTGGATTTTTATGCAAGAAATAATAGCCAAAAAGTCTTTACCCTTTTTCTGTCTCTGGTATTGTTCATTTCTTTGAACTAAACCTTTCTGATTGAAATACAGCATCATTATACTTCAATAAAATATGACTTTACAGAAATCAGTAGACTTCTAACAGTAGTTATTCTGAATTTATCTTCCTCATTTTAATGGTGCCAGTAATCATTAAGTGATTACTGAAGTATTCACTGGTGGCTGATTTAAAGAATTCCCCTAAGTGTTATTTTCTTTTCATAAACAGTTTATTCCCCACCAAGAGCATTAGTTAGTCATTTAACTGAAACTGAATTTAAAGTCTAGTCAGTTTCCCATCTTTTCCACTGGCACTAGCTCTAACTAGAAAAGACTGGAATATTTCAGAGTGTCAGTGATTTCATCAATGTACATTTTCCTTCTATAGGACTTCTAGTCTATCTCACCCTGTGCATAACGATAACCATAGAAGATCCATGGAATGCATTAGCAGCATTACTCTAGGGTTTGTTTGTTTTTGAAGGTTTCTTAAATGACTTGCCCAAGATATACAATTAAAAGCCTGGGAGACTTGTGTCACATATACATTTAAAAAAACAAAGCTAGAATCTGGAATAAAAGTTTTCAGAAGAAAATAACCTTTTATACATACTACCTGAGTTTTATTTTTTTTTTGCCTCTCAAAGAGCCAAAGGATCTTGAAGGGTAGACAAAAACTGTGGGTTTTACACCCACAAAGTGGTTGAAAATTAGCCCCCCTAAAAATAATTTTGAAAGTGTTCAAATGGACGATCAGAAATTGGTAGAAATTGATGAAGCTTTTCTAACCCTAAGTCACAGGTAGACTCAGGACACAGACATTATTTCTACTTAGCGAGAGGGAGTAGAAATATCTCTGAATTTTATTCAATGCCATGGGATCTAATTATCTGGATGAACATTCTGTTTCACTTTCCTTCTAGTATAGACTATTCTTCTGGACACAAAAACTATAGACAGCAGAGACTTTGGGAATCGAGAAATTCCTCTCCTGATGAAGAAAATTCAGTTAAGGGTTTTTTTTTCCCTTCTAGTCTAATGATTGAGTATGTAAGACCCTACATCCCTAAATGAGCTGATGTTTAAGCCTCTAATCTCAAAACTGAAATTGAAATGGCACAGTCCACTCCACTCCTTTTAGGCAAAAGAGAGCATCTCTTCTAAGGGATCCCACTAAAGTGTGGAAATGAAAGAATAAGGAAGCTCTCTCATTCTCTTTTCATCCTTTGGAACTCATTGAAATATATTCAGTGGAGCAATGCTTGGCAGTGACCATGAGACCAATGGAGCAATATCTAATAAACTAATGTAAGACAAGTTTGAGCAGCACAGACTCAGAGACACAGCATGCAGAGTAAAAGCAACCCCAACAGAAACCATATAATGATACCATTAGAAAAGAGTAGCTGCCCTTCAGCACTGAAGGCATGAGTTCTCCTGCATGAAATGTGCTCTGCCCAGATATATTCCCTTGACTTGATCTCTCATACCACTGATGGTATTACATTTGTAGAAGAGCAATTCCTTAGGTCAATAGAGAAATATTCTATTGCTAATTTTATTACTATGCTATTCCATTACATTCCTTTCCTTTGAACTAACTACACCCTGCAGTTGACCAATGAAGTAAATACATTTGGGAATTGAAGGGAGTAATGTGCTTTAAAAATAAGAAAAAAACAACTAAATATAAATCCAGTTTACATTTGGACCCTGGGGTAGCTTTAATGAAACCTTATGTGTAAGAGGTGAGTGGGGGAAGAGGCGATAGAAGGATTTATTCAGCATTCACTCTAAGTCAGGCACTGTGCTGTGTTTTACAAATATTATCTCATTTGATCCTCATAAAAACTCTACATGGTATTATCCCTTTTTTATAGTCAAGGTAACTGAGAAAAAGAGGTTTTAAGTGACCTGCCCAATGTCCTACAGTTAATAAGTACTAGAGGTCATATTTGAATTCAAGTCTTCTCGACTACAGGCCCAGAACTCTGCACCTGATGGTGCAACCTAGCTACCTCCTATTGTACATTTTAACATTTTCTAGATACTACTTCATCACTAAGACTACCCATCCTTTATCTCCCACTTTCCCTACCTATCTAACTGTACATATAGTTAATGATGTTTTTTGTCTCAATTCTCTTGTGCAAATCCCCAGTGGTAATATACCATAACTCGCTTATGCCCATTGTGAGTATTTTAATTGCTACTTGGGTCACCTATAATTTAATTTGTCTGAGATTGTATTACTATATGATTTTCAACTGAGAGACTGGGGGTGTAGAAAATATGAGCTTTTCTTTTGGAAAAGATGTTCTAACTCCCTGTAGTCCAGCATTTCAAGTTTGGAATTGGAATGGAAAGAAATACTCATAGACCACCTAGCAATTTTAAAAGATTTGCATAGCCAATGCAGGGAAAGAATTTTCAGCAAGGGTACAGCATTAATTCCATTGGAAGCAGTTACCATGTCTCTGTGTTGGCTAAGACCATCTTCAGGTCAGAAGGCTAAGGGATCAGATACTGAAACTTCATAAACTGCCTTTTATATGTAGGCCACCAGGAAGCTCTATCAATGGTATAGACTTTTTCCACTTATAGCCTCTTGGTGCTTCTTAAACTATGGGTCACAACCCCTTATAGGTCCTTGGTTTCTCAGAACAATAAGTCTCAAGGAAGATTTCAATGGGAAAAATTGGCCTACCCTACATGGAATATTACTTTAGGATATTGTTCCTACCACATGTTAGAAATCAACAAAACAGACATTTTGTCTGAAAAAGAAACTCAGTCATTCAATAGTCCATAATGGAGTATGAAAAGTGAAACTTCTGGTTTATAGAGACTTCAAAATCATATGATCAATAATATGAAGGATTAGATGTTTCTCTGATCTTCATAACATCTCAAACATCTCCAAATAAACAAGAAATAAAGCAATTTCGCTGTGTCCACAACCTAGCACCTCAAGAATTCTAATGAGGTAACAGTCCAATGAACAAATAAGAGAGAAGCTCAATACCTAACCCCCACTGCACTTACTCAGCAACCCCTCCCCCACAATTCACCATGCTCCAGCAGAGTTATACAAGCTGACCCACAAGCTTAGAACAGGACTCACTTCTACTTACTTCTCCACAATCTAGTGCTACATATGGACAAAAAAGCCCAAATTTGTACTGATTAACACATCAACATGGGCAGAATCCATGTGTGTGGTCATGTGGCATCCCACTAAGCCTGAAGTAAAGAGCTTGGTACCCAGCTGGGCCTAGAAATATGAATTGCCAAGCATGGTAGGAAGCTAGGAAAGCTTTGAAGGTCATCCCCTAGGAAAACCACAATAAAAGGGGAGTCAAAAAATAAACAAGAAGGGAACATAAGGAGGGAGATATACTGAAATTACCCCAAAAAAATCTCAGGAAAAAGAAAACTCAATTAAAGAACTTGAGCATAAGCAGATAAACCATGAAAGGAAAGATGCCCTTCAAACCACCAAATGAGTCTAGGTATCTATAAATACATATTACAAGACAAAAGAAGACTAACCAATACCTGAAGAGGTAAAGGACCCTCTGTATCCCCAAGAGAGCATGGAGGAAGTTCCTGAATGGTTTAAAAGAGAAATAAGAACTGTGAAAGCTGAATTTATGCATTGTAAAACAGAAATGATTGGCAAGATAGAAAACCTCAATCCACAGAGTTGTCTTTAAAAAAAAATAGAGAATAACTGATTGAGAATGCTAATGCACAGAAGTGAAGAACAATCTAGAAGAGAAGAGGGGGAAAGCAATAATGTTAAAAGAAAACATGATCTTCATATAAGCAAAATATAATGATCTTGAAGATAGGCTGTATAGAGACAACTTAAGAATTTTAAATCTCTCAGTAAAACATAACAATTTCAAAAAACCTGAATACCATACTTTAAAAAAAAAATTAGCCCAAAACTTCTGAACACAGACAAAAATGCTAATCCAAAGTGTCCACAAAATATCACTGAAAAAGACCCTTGCTAACACTCCAAGACATGTAATGTTTAAATTTAACAATTCTAATGAAAAACAATAAATTCTACAAATAGGAGAAAGATCTTCAAAGAGAAAAAAATCTCAAAATCAACCCAAGGTGATGTACATTACAAATCTTAGCCTAACCATTGGGGGAAGATGGATGTTTAATATAAAAAAAAGTTTTCAAAGAATTCTTAGAAAGAAAACCAGATTCAAAATTCCAAATACTCTAAACAACATAATATAAGAAAGGTACACAAACAAACACAGCAACTAAGGACAATAATAAAATAACCACAGAGAAACTATAATATACACAAGACAAGGGTGAAAGCAGATGTCCAGTAGAAGTGATGGGGGAGAAACAGACCTGAAACATCATGGACATCATTTTCATTTCACAACATCCCACCTACAGGTATTTTTTTTTATTTGATGGGACTAAATTATATAATGGGAAGGCACATAAAAAGAGAGAAAGAAGCTAGTTAGAAGCTATGAAATCAAGCCAAATCAAGTCAAAGTTTAACAATGAAAGAGAAATAACTCCTGTAGTCTTTCAGGAAGAAAAGAGCCTACAAAAGAAGGGGTGAGGAGACAAAGATAAGGATTCAAACAGAGATAGGAAGGGGTGAAGTCTTCTTTTCATGGTAGGAGGGGCACCACTGATGAATGCTCTTGGGGGGGGAGGGGAAGAGAGATTCTATAAAAGGGGGTATAGACCTTACATTGGTTATAACTGGCAAGGATTCAGTACTTAGAGGAACTACTTATCCTTCCTCAAAAGAAGGTGGATAAGAGCTCCTAGGGACAACTAACACTCAGAAGAGTGTTTCGTGATTTGATTTTCTGCCCTACAGAAAAGATTTAATGGCAGAAGAGGAGAAGAATGATCATGGGAGGGCAAAGGTTAATAATGAATTGCATGATCAGGGATATAGGAAAATTCATGTAATAGGGCAATAAACTCTCTACCACTTGCAGGGAGTGTTACTTCAGAGAGTGAAGGACAACAACAACAAAAAAAGGTAGGGGTGGGATCAATAAGCAAAATATACAAGACAATAACTGATAAACTATTTAGGAGAGAAAACACCAGTTAGGTGTGTTAGATGCTATAAGGCCATGAAGAATACAGAGACTAAATAAATACTAAATACTATACTAAATAAGTATAAGGGGCATGAATTAAAGAATAAAAGTCCAAAAAAGGGAAGATAAATAATGAAGAGGATGAGGGGGAAATCCTTTAGAAAAAGGTGCATAAAATGGAATTTTAAAAACTAATAAGTTGAAGGAGAGGAAAAGGGGGAAGGATTGGGTTTATATAACTACTTAACTGAGAGGGCGGAAAAAGAAGGGAAGAATTAAATAACTGTATAAAAGGAAGGGGGGAGACTAATAAGTTAAACAAAACTCCATAACTAGGAGAAAAAATAACAAATGAGAAGAAGGGAGGAAAGGGAGAGAAAAAGAGAGTAGATGGAAATAAAGTTACCTTAAAGTATATTAAGTTAAAAAACTGAAGAGATATTACATTTTTTAAAGAAAAGGGAGAGTCTAATTTATGGGAAAAAACCATAACAATAAATACAAATGGAGGAAAACAATACTCTAAATCTCAGAATTTTAAAGGTAAACTGATCAAATATCCAATAAAAAAAACAAGAATGACAGATTAGAGATGAAAATAAAACCCCACAATCTGTCACTTACAAGAAATACACCTAAAAAACAAAAGTAAGCATGGAATAAAAATGAAAGGGAAAAAAACTTTACAATGTGTCAGGTGAATCCAAAAAAGCAGGAGGAGTGCTATCGGAAGGAGTGAAAACAAATATTTGTAGCCTAAAAATGAGTAAACAAGAAAACTACATTATGCTAAAAGGAACCATGGAAAACACACCAATAACAATATTAAACTTTTAACTCCAAATGCCTTACATTTAAATTCATAAAGAAAAATTAACTGATCTATTAAAAGGCATAAATAGTAATATAATGATGGCAGTAGATTTTAATCATTAGATTGAAAGCTTCTGGAGGGCAGGAACTGTCTTTTGCCTCTCTATATCCTTAGTGCTAAGCACAGTACCTGACATGTAGTAGGCACTTAATGAATGCTTAAAGAATGAATGAATGTCTCTCTCTCACTTTAAACTAAGACTAACAGAATGATAAACAAAAGAAAAATATTGAGTTGAACAAATTGGTGAAAAAACTGGAGCTAAAAGACTTACAGTATCTTCTAACTGCATATATATGCACACATACATAGATACACACATATGTAGATATACAGACACATACTCATATATGTGCATATATGTGTGTATATATATGTGTGTGTGTATAGAAAAATTGTTAGTGCACAGGGATTTTATAAATATAAAAAGGCAGAAATAGCAAACATAGTTTTTACAGACTGTTAAGATGTACAAACAAAAAACACAGACCCAAATGGAGACTTAAAAATAAAATCCTAAATACTTAACATGTCAAAGAAAGAAATAGAAATGATTAATAATTACATGAAAGAAATATAATAATAAAAATAAAATACAAAAATTTCTGGGATGCACTCTTGAAGGGAAAAAATCATATTCCTATAAACATATATTAAGCAAATAGAAAGAGAAAGGATTAATGAACTGATCATACATATTTTTTTTTAAAGCAATTGGGGTTAAGTAACTTGCTCAAGGTTACCCGGACAGTTATTTCTGGGTGTAGTGCTAAGTATCTGAGCCCTGATTCGATCCCAGGTTATCCCGACTCTGAGGGCCGGCACTCTTACTCACTATGCCACCTGGCCACCCCTAAGCAATTGGGGTTAAGTAACTTGCTCAAGGTTACATGGCCAGGTGTTTCTGGGTGGGTGCTAAGTGTCTGAGCCCAGATTCAATCCCAGGTCGTCCTGACTCTGGGGCTGGTGCTCTTACTCACTGGGCTACCTGGCCACCCCAGATCATGCATTTTTAAAAATCAACAAATCTAAAGAACAAAAGAGATTAAAAATTAGAAGAGAACTAAACTGCACATTAAAAAAAGTCCCAGAAATGATAAACAAAACTAAACATTCATTCTTTGAAAAGACTAATGAAATTGATGAACCTTTTGCTGATTTTTTAAAAAGAGGGCAGAAAATCCAATCAAGAAACTAGCAAATGGAAAAGACAAAATCACAACAAAACCAAATGAAATAAAAAGAATTATCAGAACCTATTATACTTAGTTATATGCTAAGGAAAACTGAGAACACAAAAGAAATAGAGGGATACTTTCAAAAACATAAAATGCCTAAACTACCAGAAGACTGGAGATCTTAAAGTCCACCTCAGAAAAGGAAATAAATCTAGCTGTAAAGGAACTACCAAAGAGCTTTCTTCCAAATGAATTCACAAGAGAAATCTATCAAACTTTTAAAGAACAATTACATAATCCACACTACACAAATTATTTTCAAAAATTGAGAAAAACATCAGCTTACCAAATTCCTTTTGAGACTAATATAGTCTGAATTCTTACTTCTAAACCAGGAAAGGATAAAGCACAGAAGGAAAACTAAGACCAATATCATTGATGAATGTCAATTCAAAAATTTTAAATAAAATTCTGTCAGACTATAGTGATTCATTCCAAAAAATCATTCAACTTTTATCAGGTTTAAGATATACCAGGGATGCAAGAATAGTTCAATGTTAGGAAAACTATCTGCATAGTTAATTATATTAGAAGCAAAAACATCCAAAATCACATGATTATCTCAATAGATATAAGTGAAAAAAAATTGAGAAAGTATAACTCTTATTTATACACATATGTATATGCATGTGTGTATACACACACACATATAGTGAGACCTTTTTTAAGATCATAAAAAAAATATAACAATCAAAAACCACAATATGCAAAAGGTAGAAATGCTAGCAATAGTAAGATGAGAGAAAAAAAATTAAAGATAAGTAAAGCAGGAATAAAACTATACTTATTATCTAAGATATGATGTTTTACTTAGAAAATCCTAAATAATCAGCAAAGATACTAATTGTGACAACTTCAGCAAAGTTTTAGTTTATAAAATAAACCCTCAAGGGGCAGCTAGGTGGTGCAGTGAATAAAGCAACAGTCCTGGAGCCAGGAGGACCTGAGTTTAAATCCAGCCTCAGATACTTGACACTTACTAGCTTGGGACCTTGGGCAAGTCACTTACCCCTGATTGCCCCACCCCCCCCCACCCTGCTCCAAAAGAAAAAAAAAAAAGAAACTCTCAAAAGTCCAAGAGGAAATAATAGAAAGGGAAATCCCATTCCAAATAACCATAAGATACATAAATCATTTGGGGATTGATTTACCAATGCACAAAAATATTTACATAGATTCAATTACAAAATATTTCTTAAAGAAATAAAGAAGTAGGGGGTGGCTAGGTGGTGCAGTGAATAGAGCACTGGCCCTGGAGTCAGGAGAACTTGAGTTCAAATACAGCCTCAGACACTTGACACAATTACTAGCCGTGTGACTTTGGGCAAGTCATTTAACCCCAATTGCCCTCCAAAAAAAGCAAAAAAAAAGAAATAAAGAAGTTGAATTGCTTGCCCATAACTGGACTGAACAATGTAAATATAATAAAAATGGCAATACTGCCAAAGTCCCTTTATAGTTTTAATGTTATAGCAATAAACTATCAAGATATAATTTACAGAACTTAAAATAATAAAATTCAATCTGAAAAAGAAATTATCTAGAATATCAAGGGAAATACCAAAAGGAAGGAATGAAAGGGAGATAGCATTTCCAGAAAGTGAAAGATATATAAAGCAGCAGTTATCAAAACTATATAACTATTGGTTAAAAATTAGAGACCGTTGGGGGGCAGAGCCAAAATGGTGGAGTAGAAGCACAACCTTCCCCACTCCATGTAAAAAGGGGACTCTAAACAAACTTTGGAGCTACAGAACCCACAAAATGACACAGAGAAGCTAACCTCATGCTGAGGACAGCCCGGCAGGCCAGCAGGAATTGGCCAGCACAGTGCTCTGGGAGCCCAGCCCAGCCCCAAGACCAGGCTTTAGCCCCAGGGCGGGCCTGACCAGCCTCCAGCAGGAGGTACTCCAGATCAGCAGCAGCCATGGCCATTTCCAGATTTATCAACACATAGATGCGAAGGATAAAGTGAGAGGTCAGTGCAGTCTGGACTTTGGGACCCAGTAAGTGGGAGTGTGTGGCTTTTGCCCCCTGGGGGAAAAGCCACTGAGACTCCTGCACAGCCAGTCAGTGCCACAAGGCAGCTTCAGCTCCTGGCCTACAGAGTGTAGGGGGACCAAGCACCAGTCTGAGGGGTAATCGCTCTTGCTTTAACCTGCTTGGATCTGGATTGCAGTCTAGGGTAGAGGTCCTGGGGTATGTGTCTAGCTTGCCAGAGTGTGTGGAGGCCTCAGAGAGGGCACCTATCTAATACCTCCGGAAACTGAGAAAAGCCCAGCATTTGGGACGAAAGCTCCCCTCTCTGGTGGCAGAGTCCTATTATGGCAAAAAGCCCAGGGGTCAAGTGACTGAGGGGCGACATGACCAGGCAAAGGAAACAAAGCAGACAGAAGATTCCAACATTACACTCCTATTTTGGAGACAAAAAGGAGCAAAGCATGGAACAGGAGGAAAACAGTGAAGTCAGAACTCCTGCACCAAAAGCTTCAAAGGAAAATACAAGCTGGTTACAGGCCATAGAGGACCTTAAGAAGCAGATAAGAGAAGTGGAGGAAAAATTGGGAAGAGAAATGAAAACAATGCAAGAAAATTATGAAATGAGAGTCAACAGCCTGACTGAGGAAAATAATACCTTATAAAACAGACTAACTCAAATGTCAAAGGAGGCTCAAAAAGGCAATGAGGAGAAGAATGCCTTGAAAAGTCGAATTTGCCAGATGGAAAAAGAACCTCAAAAGCTCACTGAGGAGAATCACTCCTTCAGAATTAGATTGGAGCAAATGGAAGCTAATGGCTTTATGAGAAATCAAGATGCTGTTAAACAGATCCAAACAAATGAAAAAATAGAAGACAATGTGAAATATCTCATGGGAAAAAACCACTGACCTGAAAAATAGATCCAGGAGAGAGAATTTAAAAATTATTGGACTACCTGAAAGCCATGACCAAAGTAAGAACCTAGAAATCATCCTCCAGGAAGTTCTCAAAGAAAACTGCCCTGATGTTTTAATGCCAGAGGGCAAAATAGAGGTTGAAAGAATCCACTGATCACCTCCTGAAAAAGATCCCAAAAAGAAAACTCCTAGGAATATTATAGCCAGGTTCCAGAATTCCCAGATCAAGGAGAGAATATTAAAAGTAGCCAGGAAGAAACAATTTGAATATTGTGGAAACACAATCAGGATAACCCAGGGTGTGGCAGCTTCTACACTGAGGGATCGAAGGGCTTGGAATATGATATTCCGGAGGTCAAAGGAGCTGGGATTAAAACCAAGAGTCACCTACCCGGCAAAACTAAGTATCATATTTCAGGGGAAAATATGGTCATTCAGTGGAATAGAGGACTTTCAAGCATTCTTGCTGAAAAAACCAGAGTTGAATAGAAAATTTGACATTCAGATACAAGAAGCAAGAGAAGCATGAGAAGGTAAACAGGGAAAAGAAATCACAAGGAACGTATCAGAGTTGAACTATTAACATTCCTACATGGAAAAACAATAATTGTAACTGATGAAACTTTTCTCAGTAGTTGAAGGGAACAGAAATATATATATGAGGGTATATGGGCATATGAATACATAGGTGAATGTGTATATATATATATATGTTTACAGGTATACATAGATAGAGGGCACAGGACCAATTTAACAGGAAGGGATGATACTTAAAAGATGAAATTAAGAGGTGAGAGGAATATAATGAGAGGAGATGGGGAGAGACAGATTGGGGTAAACTATTTCATACAGAAGAGGCAAGGGAAAATGATTACAATGGAAGGGAAGAATAGGAAGGCAAAGAGGAATGGGTCAACCTTATTCCCATTGAATCTGGCTTGAGGAGGGAGTGAAATACACACTAAATAGGGTATCTCACCCTCCAGGAGAAGGGGGTGAGGGGATGAGAGAGGGGATGATGGAAGGGAGGACAGGCTGGCATGGAGGAAGTTGGAAGCACCCACTTTTGAAAAGGGATGGGATCAAAGTAGAGAATAGAACAAGTGGGAGGTGGAATAGGAGGGAGGGAAATATAGTCAGTCTTTTACAATATTTCTACTATGTTACTGTTTTGCATTAGGCACACATGTACAACCTATACTGAACTGCATATCTTCCCAGTAAGGGTGGGTGACAAGGAAGGGAGGGAATGAATCTGGAATTGAAAGTTTTAAAATCAAATATTCAAATATATATATATATATATATATATATATATATATATATATATATATTTTTAATTAGAGAGCTTCAAATCAATAGAGATTAGATGGGGGAATCAAAAACAATGGTAACCCAGTGTTCGATTAAAAAACACACAAGTTACCTAAGCAAAAACTCCTTATTTTATATATATATATGTATGTATGTATGTATACATATATATATTTAAACTGCTGGGAAAACTAGAAAACAATCTAGCAGAAATTAGATTTAGATTAACCTTAGATCAAATTAGGCTTAGATTAAAAAAAAAACTTAGAGGAGAAACAGGTCATATACCTCTCACAGCTATGAGTAGGAGATGAAATCTTAATCAACAAGAAAAAAAGGTAATTATGAAAAATAAGATTTATAACTTTGATTACATGAAACTGAAAAGCTTTGTCACAGACAAGATTAATGCATCTAAGATGAGAAAGGAAGTGGTTGAACAGAAAAAAATTTGTATGAAATTTCTCTAATAATGGTTTAGTGTCTAAGACATAGAAACTAAAGGGAGAGACAGTGAGAGACAGACAGAAAGGGAGGGAGGGAGGAAAGGAGGGGGAGAGAAAGAGAGGCATAGATATAGAGAGATAAACATGCAGGTATAAGCATATACATCCATATACAAATATATATACATATATGTACACACATGACCAAAAGTTATTCCCCAATAAATAAGTAGTGAAGGAATATGAACAGTTTTCAAAAGAATTGGAAAGTATTAATAATCACATGAAAGAAAACTCCAAATCATTAATAATAAGAGAAATGCAAATCAAAACAACTCTGAGATTTCACGTAACACCATGCAAACTGGGGGGGAAAAGTGACAAAAATGGGAATATCCAATGTTGGAAAGGATGTGTCAAGATAGACACAACAATGTGTTGTTGATGCATCTGTGCATCAGTACAACCATTTTAGGAAGCAATTTTAAGTTGTTTACATAAACTAACTAAAGTTTCCATATTCCTTGATGTAGAAACTCCATTATAAGATTCATACCTCAAGGAGTCCATTAACAAGAAGAAAGCTTCTCTATACTCAAAAATCTTTGTGATAACAATTTTTGTGGTTGTAAGAATTAGAAATAGTAGGGTGGCTAGGTGGCACAGTGAGCATTGGCCCCGGAGTCAGGAGGACCTGAGTTCTAATGCGGCCTCAGAAACCTGACACACTTACTAGCCATGTGACTTTGGGCTAGTCACTTAACCCCAATTACCCTCCAAAAAGCAAAAAAAAAAAAAAAAAGAATTAGAAATAGGTGTTCACCAATTGGGGAATTGCTAACCAAATTTTGGTATGTGACTGTGGTGGAGTACTACTGTGCTATAAGAAATGATTAATTTCATACATATATATATATATATATATATATATATAATAAGTAAGATCTATAAGAACTGATGGAGAGTGGAAGAAGCAGAGCCAAGAAAGCAATATACAGTGACAACAACAATGTAAATAGAAAGCATAACCATAGACCAAAAAATGCAGAAATAAATATATGAAAATCAGAAAGATCAAACTTGACTTGAATGAAGAAATACTAAAAGACATGTCCATCCCACACCTTTGCAGAATTTACAAGTGTTGTAAGTTGCTCATAGTTTCAGACTTTTTCAATATATTAATCAATTGTGCTGATTTTTTTTCCTCTTTTCTGTATTTAGACATTATTTGTTATCTAGAATGCCTTTCTGGAAGGGGGAGAAGAAGTACTAAGGAATATCATGGTGATATAAAGAAAATACAAAATATATCAATAAAGACTTATTTTTTTAAAAGGCAAGGCAGTTCTGCCTAAGAAAAATAATCTATCAGGATGTTATTGCAGTTCCAATTCAGAGGCAAAGCATTTCATAATTAAAATGTAGAAAAACTCAGATGGGGGTTGGGGGATGGAAAGTGAAATTATTTCATTCAGAAATAAAGTTCTTGTATTTAGAATCTCCACATCCTACTAATATATGAAGGGAGTGTAAGTAAGTGAGTATATGAATGTGAGTGTCTGTGTCTGTGTCTGTGTGTGTGTGTGTGTGTGTGTGTGTGTGTATCCATCCTCCTGGAATGTTTCATGGATAGACCTATTTTTATGCTTATGTGATCCAAATTTCTATTAATACTACAGCCACATTGACCTACATTTCCAGGCTTTCTTTCAGCATCCATATCCACACTCTATCCATATGCATTCACATTCATCCATTTTCTCTTTTTAGAAAATTCATCCATTTTCTCTTTTTAGAAACCTCAATGGGGGATCCTATTCTAGTATCCCCTTCCCATCTGGCAAAACCTTTGGAACTCTGCAAATATCTCCTCTTGGTAAATGAATTGTCTGCCCTTTTCTTGACAAAGATAAGAAAAAGCAGACCAAGTTGCAGGTCATTAAATAGAAACTGGCACAGTTCCTTGCCTGCCTTCTCCCTCCTCTCCCATTCATAAAACAGCCCTCTCTATTATGCGACCATCTCAGGAGAGGTAGAGGACAACGAGGACAGAGCTTGGAGTATATCTCCTTGGAGAATGGTATTTATGTCTAAGGCTAAAAGGACTTTTAAAACTAAGTTGAATGGTCTGTGGTGGCAAAGGGATGGAAAACACCAGAGAAGTTGGGAAATTGGTGTGGGAAGAGAATGTGTGAGACTGAATGGAAGAAAGAGTGAAAAACAGTGAGGAAAGGTATATAAGTTTCATTTGTCTCAGTAATTCTGTGGCTTAGAACAGATCCAAAAGGTATTGTCAAAAAGAAAATAAACAAAACAGAAGTTAGATTTTCAAAGATTTTCATGGCTCTGCAATGTACTCCCTGTGTGGCCTCAAGCAAATTATTTAACCTCTCTAGGTCTCAAGATTCCTTATGCATGTTTTAAACCACATAACCTCAAGATTCCTTCTATCTATAAATTTTTTGTCATCAACATGTTAAAGTAGAGGGATGGTAAAATAATCAAATTGAAACATATTGTTAAGTGGAAATGCTATCACACAATTAAGACCAGTGTATGAGGAATACAAAGAAATCTAGACAGACCTTTATGAAATAATGAAAAGAAAAAATAATGAAAAAACAAAACAATTGCAAACACACTAAATGTGTCTTTTCACATAAGAGGAAAAGGGAATTAGGACAAACAGACAGAATCCTAATGGGGATTTTGAGGGTGGGAATGAAAGCATGCTTTTTTATGTGTTGAAATTCCTCAAATACTCAAAAAGATCTGTAATCTCATCAATTTGTATGTTTCCTCCTATGATTCAGCTTGTAACTCATTGACACCTGTCTATTTTATGCAACTCTTGTCCACCTCATATAACAAGTTGAGAGATTTATCAGTTACCCCTCACTCTCATCATACCAGCCCATCTTCTTTTGGGGTCATTTTTCCTTACTAATATCCTTTATTCTGGTTCTTCTTTTATGTTCCATCTTTGTTTTGTGTGGTATCCTGCTCACACCCACTATGATCTAATCCATTGCTCACCAAGTTATTCATTTCAAATTCTTCAGAGACCGAATGTTCCATGACTCACATATAACCACACAACAACACAGGTATAACATTGGTACTAAAAAGATGGAAACTTCTTTCTGGAGAAATTTAGGGTCATTCAAGGAGTTTTGTAATTTCTGGCCCCAACTTGTTGCCACTTTGCAGTCCTGTGCAAAATATTTAAACATTATATTGATACATGAGCTCTATATTTTAGCTGTATAGCTGGACAATTGGCATGCTTCTTTTACTTGTTTTCTTCCTGTGTGGATGATTGGGGCAAACACTTCTGGGTGTTTATGAACCTCTTCCTGGATGAAAGTAGCTATTAATTAAACCTAGATGGTTATATTTGTGCTCAATGTTAAGTTTTTATGAAACATTTAATTGATAAAGATACAGAAGTATTATACTATAGTTGTATACATTGTATGGACAGCTAGGTGGGTGTGGTGGATAGAATGCTAGGTCTGGTGTCAGGAAGACCTGAGTTCAAATCCAGCTTCATACACTTACTAGTTGTATGACCCTGGGCAAGTCATTTAGCTGTTTGCCTCAGATTCCTTATCTATCAAATAAACTAGACAAGGAAATGGCAAACTACTTCAATATCTCTACCAAGAAAATCCCAAATGATGTCATGAAGAGCCACACACCACTGAAACAACTAAACAACAATGAAATCCACTGTATATATACATATATAATGTGTATACATATTGTATAGACATGTATGCATGCATATTTATTTATCATGTATGTATCGTGTACTTGTATCCATGTATGTTGTGTGTATATATACATATATGTGTGTGTATATAGAAAAGGTGAGCATGAAGATAAAGTGACTACTGTATACAAAAATCTCATAATAAGTAATGGAACAGAGAATTTTTCTTACATTATCTCATTTTCATGCCAGGCTCAAATCTATAAGACTTGATTGTTTCTCAATTTAATTTACCATATCTGTAAATTAGCAAGTAGCTTAGAGCCAGGTGTTCTTTTTGAGGTAAAAATAAAAAATCTCTAAGCAAGACAATACAAAAACTAAACAAAAATAACAAAAAATAACAACCTGATATTTCCCTAAGACCATTTCTTATTCTTTTTAGTGTTCATCTTGGTACAATACTAGTGTGCAGACTTTACCTAACAAGACCTAACATGGTAGTGAAAGGAGAAGGAAAATTTCTGTGAGATCAGATGATCACAAATCTAGAGCTTGAGACAAATTTTATGCGATTCTTTTGTATTTTTTTAGTCTATCTTGAAGAATTTGAAGAAAAAGGGGAAGTTGACTGAAGAAAATTGATGTGGATGCACAGGAAGCTCATTGATCACTTTAGATTTTGTTGTTCAGTCATTTTCAGTCATTTTGGACTCTTTATGACCACATTTAGGGTTTTCTTGGCAAAGATACTAGAATGGTTTTCCATTTCCTTCTCCAGCTCATTTTACAGATGAGGAAACTGAGGCAAGTAGGGTTACATTACTTGCCCAGGGTCACACAGCTAGTAAGTGTCTAAATTCAGATTTGAACTCACAAAAATGAGACTTCCTGACTCCAGGACCAGCACTCTTTGCACTCTACCATCTAGCTGCCCTAGATTTTTTTAAAGGCATGAATATAAGGTAGAAATAAGGGGAATGAACTAAGAATAAACTTGTTTAAATGGTTCAAGTCTATAAAAATAGTGTCAGAAGCATTAAAGCACAAAAAAAAGTAGATGGAAAGCTAAGTGCAAACATATCCCTCCCAAAAAATTGCTTCTTTTTTCTTTAAGCTATGTTGAGGGCAAGAGTAAGATTAAAGAAAGGATCACCCTAAGGCTCAAAGTCGATAGAATAATAATAAAGAATGTCAGAGAGAAGATAAAACTAACTACTTGTTTTGCTTGTTTTCTTTACCAAAGAAAAATATCTTCAGACTGACAGACATCAAGGGAAAATAGCTGATGGAATGGCAATTGAAGATAAGTGAGATACTGGCCAGAATGCTCCTGGCTGCCCTTGATAAACTAAAGTCACCAGGTCCAGATGGATCCTATCTCCAACAAGCAAAAGAACTGGCAGGTGTCATTTCTATCAGTGATCTGAGAACCTAAGACATGCCACAGACCTGGCAAAAGGTAAATGGCATCTCAATTTTCCAAAACAGAGGAGGGTAGAGTCTATAAGCTACAGGTCTATGAGCTTAACTACAGGGGATTTCTTTTGCTCTGTTATTCAACATTTGATCAGTTATTTGAATGAATGAATAAAAAAATATGTATTAAATATACTGTGTGCAAAACACTGTGCATATGTTCATAAGCTGTGCATACAAATAGAAAGATAAGACAGTCCCTGCTCTCAGGGCCATCATATTGTATGAGAGGAAGCCAACGCATATAGGAAGTTTCAGCTGCAAATTAGATGGAAAGTTCCCATAGATCTCAGGGCACAATGGTAAAGCAGATGATGGGGACACATTCTTTATTGTTATCTCTATTTTTAAAATATCCATGAAAACATGGCTATTTAATTTGCAAATGGAAAAAAAAGATGGAAGGGAGTACTAATATGTAATTGCAAAGGATAGACACAATTTTTAAAAATCTGAACAAGCTAATAATGTAATTGATCTGATAAAATAAAATGTAACTGGTATAAATGTAAAGTGCTAGAAACTAGGAGACTATAAGCTCCTTTAGGGTAGAGACTATCACTTTTTAAAAATGAATTTTATTCTTATATTCTGTTATAACATTGCCTAGATTTTTCCCTATATGTTTCCCTTAACCCTTCTAAAGGATCATAATCATTTTTTTTCAATTAACAAGCATTTATTTTCTCTCTTTCACCTCCCCCCAATTGAGGAGGAAAAAAAGAGAAACAAAATGACCATAGAATGTGCATAGTTAAGTATGTGTTGTCAAGCCAAATTCCCACATGGGCCATGTCCAGAAATGTATGTCTCATTCTTCAATCCTAAGTCTATCACCTCTCACTTAAGGGAGCATTCTTTATCACTGCTCGTCCTGAATTGTGATTGGTCATTGCATTGATCTCAGTACTTATTTTTTAAGTTCTTTATTTTACAATGTTATTTGTGTAGATAGTATGTTTATAAATATATAGGTTTAATATATAGAAATGTATGTGTGTGCATTTCACCTGCTTCTACTCACTTAATTCTCTATCAGTTCATACAAATTTTCCCAGGAAAAGAATAGCAAAAGAATAAAAACAAAATAGAAAAAACCACAACAATGCCACCAATACATTGAAAAAAATCTGACACTACAAGTAATATTCCACACTAGGGACTCCTCACCTCCGTCCCCCCACACACATATACCTCAGCAAAAGAATCAGGGGAGAAATATGTTTTCATACCTCTTTTGGGGGGCCAAACTTGTTCTTTACAATTGGTGCCTGAGGGAGAGTTGTAAGTAAGAGAAGCTAAACTTTTATTAAGAGTCTACTGTGTGCCAGACACCATGTTTTTAATAAGTATTATTTCATTTAATCCTCACAGCAATCCTCGGGAGGTAGATGCTATCATTATCCTCCATTTTATAGTTGAGGAAACTGAGTCAGACAGCAGTTAAGTGACTTGCTCAGAGTCTCACAGTTAGTGTCTGAGGCCTCATTTGAATTTGTCTCCTTAATTCCAAGCCCAGAGCTCTAACCACTTTGCTACCTAGCTGCTACCTAGCAGACAAAGGTAGCGATCAGTAATTAGCAACATTAATTTTCCTGTGTTTTGTGGTTGTTCTTTTCATTTACACTACAGTAGTCACTGTATCTCTTGTTCTCAACCCTGCTTCCTGCTTGGTTCTACTTACTTACTTTATACCAATTCATATAAATCTTCCCATTCTTCTCTAGATTCATTATATTAGTGCATTCTTCCATTATACCATTACATTCACATACCACATTTAGTTGAGCAATTGTAGATGTAGTCAATAAATATTTATTGAATGAATGAATTACTTTTCCCATAGAATTGTAGTTTCTCAGAGGAAGAAAGAGTGGTGCCTGAGAATAATTGCAGTAGCTTAAAGTCAGCAGACCTGAGTTCAAATTTTGTTTCCACCACTTACTATCCATATGATCTCTCACTGTAAATATCTTCTATGAATATAGTTATTTGCAGGTTGTAGCCCCCATTGAAATGTGAACTATTCAGGAGAGGGACTTCATTTTCACTTTTCTTCATAGAACTAGTGCTTAGCAGTGTCTGGGATACAGTAAGTACTTAATAAATGCTTGTTGGCTGACTGACTTGACTTCTCTGCATCTCAGCTTTCTGAATTATAAAATGAAGGTGTTGAACTGGGTGACCTTTAAGGTCTTCTCCAGCTCTACACCTGTGATCAGGTCAAATTCAGAGACTGAGTCCAATTCATACTAAACAAATATCTCTTTTCTGATATCTCCAAACAGTTGTAATCTGTGTTGTTCAAAAGTTTTTAATGAAGAAGAGTTAACTAGTTAGGTGGCACAGCAGACAGAACAGTGGACCTATAATCAGAAAGACCCAAGTCTAAATCCTGCCTTAGTCTTACTAGCTGTGTGACCTTGGGCAAGTCACTTCATTTCAATATGTCTCATTTTCCTCATCTGTAAAACAGTGATAATAACAGCATCTACCTCCCAGGGAAATAAGGAAATATCCATAAAACACCTTGCAAGTGTTAAAGTCTGTATAGATGCTAACTATTATCTCAAAATATCCCATTCCACTTTTGGAAAGCTCCAATTATCATGAAGTTTTCTTTTCTTTTTAAACATAGAGTAGAACCAAAAATCTTCCTTTTCTCAGCTTCCACCCATTGCTCTTAATTGTGCCACCTGGAGCCAAGCAGAACAGGTTTACTTCCCTTTCCCCATGACAAATACCTTTCTCCTCTTGGGTTTAAACGTACTCAGTTCCTTTACCCAATCCTGATATGATATAATCTAGCTCATGAAGGGCATTCAATACCCTAGCTATTGTCTGATCAGAATAGAATACAATGACTGTCACCTGCCTAATCCTCAAAAACATTTCTCCCTTGATGAAACCTAAACTCACATAAGGTTTTTAACTTTCCACATAACACTACTGGCATGTTGAGCTCGAGGTCCTCTGTTGTCTAGTCGTACCTCTTTTTTGAACCAAATTATAAGACTTTGTCCTCATAATTGCAACCTCTTAGACTCAGATCAATATTGTAGCCTCTCAAAATCATAGGCAATCCAGACTCTGTCATCCAGTATGATAGGTGTCCTCATTTTTTCTAAGTCATTGATTAAAATACAACATCACACAAAATTGGAACACAGATTCCTGGGTACTCTGCTGTGTTATTTGGACCATTCAATTCATAGCATACAAGGGGATTCTTGGAACTATTTTCATATCATGTCTATAGGCACAGAGCAATTAGGTGGCACTATTGATGGCATGCTGAGCTTTGTATGGTTCAAAATAGTCCAACCTATGATAAAAGAAACTGAGTTAGAGCTCTGAGCATATAGCACTTTTATTAAAGGATTCATGGTACTCTCTAATGAAGTAGACATATCTTTCTCATTATCTGAGATGTCCCCTTCCTCCAGGGCCCTAGTTTTATAGTGCTTGATACCCAAACAATACAAATGAAGCTAACTACAAATGCAGAGTCTCATTGGTTGATAGATCTTGATCTTCTGGGAGGATCTACACAAACTACAGAATTCCACTGTTTGACAAATCAGTCAATGGGCAGACCTTGACAGATTTATCTTGACCTTTCAGGAGGTCCTACCAAGCCACTGAGCAGACCCATGGGCTGGGCTGATAAGCATATGTCAAAACATCCACATGGGTGGATTGGTGGTAGACAGGCAGGCCAAGTGCTCATGACCATCTCCCAATGTTGGGCAATAAAGAGATGATGAGGTATAGAGAGACAACAAAAATAACTGAGGGACTTTCCATGTCATTGAGTCACCTCTGCCACAATGGGCCTCGTCACCATAACAAGGCAAAAACAAGGGTAGAGGAAATCTAATTAGCTTCCTATGATTAAACAAATGAACTTAAAATCTTCAGTTCATAACCCTGGGACCTAATATACAGAATTTATACTCACTACCCCTATGGAATCATATCAAACTGATTAATATCTATTGGAATAAAATAAGGGTTCAATTAATAATCTATGACAGCCTGGAGCCAGAAAGACTTATCTTCCTGAGTTCAAATCTGGCCTCAGACACCAGCTTAATGACCCTGGGCAAGTCACTTAACCCTGTTTGCCTCAGTTTTCTCATCTGTAAAGTGATCTGGAGAAGAAGGCAAACCACTCTAGTATCTTTGCCAAGAAAATCCCAAATGAGGTCATGAAGATCAGACAGGACTGAAAACACCTCAACAACTACAGCCACAAGCCTGTTTAGCCTTTATGACTGACATGAATTGACCAAGACAATCCCTGAGGCCCCATCCTGCACCTTCATCCCCCCAAGGAGGGCTTAGCCTTAGTCCAGTTATGAATTAACAAAAGTTTGTCTTTGCCTCCATCATGCTTTGCCTTAAGGGCTCCTCTTTCTCTTCTTAGTGTCTCCAATCCAACTAGGTACTTGGTGCCCCCTTTAAGCTCCTAGGCCCCCTGGTACTCCCCATGGCAACACTCTATCTAATCTGTCCTGCCTGGTGCTCCAGTCCTTCCCCCCCTCCCCTTTTACTAGCCTTTGATAAGGGAGTCATATGATAAACTAAAATGTACTAAAGTATTAATGGCTAAAAATAGACTTAACATATTAATCCCTGTTTTACTAACATTTCAAGACAAGAGTCATCTAACATTGATTTTCTTTTTTAAATTAGACTGATGATTTCATTGGTTTGGGGCACTCCTAGTGAGAAAGAAACTCCTACAAATGCCAGTCAGTACCTGCTCTGCAATTTATAGCCTTAGAGAATTGGAGAGAACACTTTGAGATTCAGTGACTTGCCCAGAAAAATATAGCTAGTATATGTCAAAGGCAGAACCTGAATCCAGGTCTTTCTGACCCAGAGGAAAACTCCCTATTTCCTAAGTCAGGCTGTCTCTCAGAGGGATGCTGACAAGAATTCTTTCACCACAAGAAATTAAGCTCTCACTGGCATATTTCAAGCAATAAATGGGAAATACTTTGAAGTGGGTATAGGCATCTCCACTGCTTCTCCAATTAAATCACATGGGCAGATTCTTTTTCTCCTTTAATGGATAGTTTAAAGATTATGGAAGCCTCTTCCCTATGGATGATCTGGGTACCTCATTTGCTTTGATATAGAAATATAATAACACAACCCACTATTAATGAATTTCTATTATTTTATTTTGAAACCCATAATAAAAATTATCTCTGAACTACTACAAAGACAAGAATGGGGGAGAAGAAAAGGGAGTCACTCCTACTGGGAAGGAACAACCCCCTGGAGCAGGTGCTTAGTAGATGGCAGCCTCCCACTACCAGCTGACCCATATTATCTCCCATCTGTTACAAATTTAATTCATAGAGAACTAGAAATCATAATACTTAAGGGGGGGAAACACTGTGACATATCATATTCCTTTACATTATTACACTGAAACTCTGATGTGTCTTTAATCCCTAAACCTCAAAATAGATAGCTGAAATATTGATACTGATCTCAAAATAATCTTAGGTGTCTCAAGACACATGTAGCTTCATATTGAATACTTCAAATGAATAATGAATCCAAAGAAATGGGAGAGGGTGGGCCTTAATATGTTGTGTTCTCCACATTTGGAGAAACATCAGGGCAAAGAAGGAAGTGAAGTGAACTCAGATTCTGGACACCTGAGTTCTAGTTCTACAGATGATTTCTCTGGGCCCTTTCAACTGCAAATTTTCCCTTGGTCTGGATGTGAATCCCAACAACTAAGTGTTAGCAATTCACTCCTCATTTTTATGCACCTCAAGCAATTCTTAAGTTGGTACCTACTTAGTCAATTAATCAACAAACATTTATTAATCTCCTAATACAGGGATGGGAAACCTTCAGTCTTGAGGCCATCTAGGTCCTTGGGTGTGGCCTTTTGACTGCGTTCAAGTTTTACAAAACAAATCCTCATATTAAGGGAATTTGTTCTGTAAAGTTTGGAGTCAGTCAAACAGCTGCACTTGAGGACCTAGAGGGCCACTAGTGACCTTGAGGCGGCAGGTTCCCCACCCCTGAGCTTAGTATGTGCCAGCCAGGTACTGTAATAAGTAAGCACTGGGAAGAGAGACAGAAACAGAGAGAGACAGAGAAAGAGAGATGACCTCAAAGAGCTTACTATCTAATGTGGGAGACATTTGGGAAGGGGTCTTCAGGAGGAGTCAATGAGGTCATAATCCAGTAAATGAGTGATTAAGGGTGAGAAATTGCTGGAGGCTACCTGAAAATAACAGACAATGGTGGGCTAGGCCAGTGTAAGGGTATAACAGTTGATTTGGGTATAGATATTTTAGGAGGATCAAGGGTGGGAAGTTGCTGGACAAAGGTGGGTTAAGTTAGTAACAAAGATTTGGGCTGAGCCACAATGAAAGACTTGTGGACTCAGGCAAATGCCTCATCAAATGGGAAGATCCAATCAGAGTTCAAGGGGGTTCCCAGAGCCTGTACCTCAATCTGTTAGAGAGGATGGAAGAACCAAGTGAAGGTATTTGTTTTTTTCAGGATAGGGAGTATATGGACATGTTTGTAGGCTGTAGGAAAGAGCCCAATAGTCAAGGAAATATTGAAAATAAGTGAGTGGGAATGACAAGGAGAGGGGGAGTAATCTGATGGAGGAGATGGGAAGGATGGAATGGGATAACTTAAACATGTAGAGAGAGTCAGTCTTCTCCAGGAGTAAGGCACTTCATCACATGAGACAGGGTCAAATAAGGGATTTCAGAATTACTAAACTAAGCAGATTGCCAAAATCTTTGTAGAGAGAGGATCCCATGGAGAGTTCCCAACTGGGAAAATCACAAAACCTTCATATTCTTATATTGGGAAAACTCCTCAAAGGACATGGGTAAAGAATATAAGAAGAAGAGTATAAAGAATGAATGCATAAAAAAGGAGGGTTTCAGGAAGGGTAGGATCCCTAATAAGTGATTTGAGACTTGTGGGAAATTCTGCAGACTGGGGGAAAAAAAACATTCTGTATGCAGAGCAATAATAATTTTTAAAAAGAAGAAGAAGAAGGAATAGATCCACTGTTTGGGCCATGTAGTAAGGTTTAAATAGATGACTATTCTATTACAATTTTACTTAAGATTTATAAGTTGTATCAGTACTTTCCAACCTTGAAAAGGCAGACCTGTCATGGAAAGAAAACCTCCTGCTTGCCATTTAGGGAACAAGTCAGTAAAAACCTTTATTTAGTCCATAATTACAAACCATGGCATGAAGAAACCTCAGTTAACTCACAGAGAAGGCAAGTCTTTGTGGGACAAGCAAACCTTTGAATATAGTCTGTGTTTTAGGCATAAGTCTGCCTGACATTCTAAATCCAAACATCTCTAGCTTAGAGAAAGAAAGGTTCAAACTGATAAAGTTTCTCCCATAGCCTTAAACATCTCTCTACCTCTAGACAGTTGTAGTAACATTTATAGGAATTAAAAAATAAATAAGTTCACAGTATGTTAAAATAGATTGTGGCTCAACATTCTAGGCTAGTCACTTAATTTTCCACTCAAACTATCCTACTCAGTTCCTCCCAGGGCCACACCCTCAAGGATTTAAAGGGCTCCTTTCCAATGATTAATACTTTAATCCTTTCAGAAAGGAAATAGGGCACTGCCCTTCAGTGGACCAATCATTTCAAGAAATGGAGAAAGCCAAAATTTTATCAATAGAAAAAGATACTCTTTATTCCAGATTTGATTAACACACTTAATCCATATTCCTGAGACCTTTGTTTTTGTTCTTGACCTTGAACATACTTCCCTAAATGGAAAAGTCTAGAAAAGGACTTTATTATTGTTGTAAGTTGTTTCAGACAGAGATACTGAAGTGGTTTGCAATTTATTTCTCCAACTCATTTTACTAATGAGGAAACTGAGGTAAACAGGTTTAAGTGACTTGCCCAGGGTCACATTAACTAGTAAATGTCTGAGGCCAGATTTGAATTAAGGAAGATGATCTTGATCCCAAGCCCAGTGCTTCATCCACTACAGACTATACTACCTAGCAGTGAAACTAAAAAAAAGGTTTTTAATATGTTTCTACAATAGTATACAGAAAAGTATATAGTTATGCTGGGTTACACTAGCTGGTTGGACACTAGCTCTGGGGCAATTTGTTATATTTGAGGGAATGAGGGGGCAAGTAGACTTTCTAATCTGCTAGCCTTTGCTAAACTCTGGGTTCAAGAGGAGGAGGAAGCTTATGTTTGTCATTTTCTTGACCTCAAATAAGAACTGGGATAGAGTAAAACCATTATATAAGGTTGAACACAACTGCCCCTTTACACTGAAATGGACACTAATTCTAAAATAGAGTCACTCATATCAATACAGCTGACCCTATCCCCCTCCTACCACCACCACAAAACAAACATGATTGAGAAAGAATTGCAGAAAGGCCCACCATACCTGCTTTAAATGATCCTATGTATCCAGGATCAAATAAATTTCACTCCAAGGCTACTGAAAGAATTTACTTATATAATGGGTGAGCCACCAAAACTCATATTTAATAGCTAGCATTTATATAGCACTTGAAAGTTCATAAAGTACTGTGTATGTATGATCTCATTTGATATCATAATAAACTTACAAGGTAAGTGCTATTATCCCCATTTTAAAGATGAGGAAATTGAGGCCGAGGGAGGTTAAGTGACTTGCCCAATATCACACAAATACTGAATATCTGGTGTTGTAGTCATGAAGAACTATGTTCACATCCGACCTCAGACATTTATTAGCTGAGTGACCCTGGGGAAGCTCTCAATCTCAGCTTCCTTATCTGTAAAATGAAGGAATTGTTCTTTGCTGACTGGCCCCTAGGTTTCCTTCCATACTAAATACATGATCCTTTGTGATTCTAGTGATTGACAGAGATAATTTTGAAAAGGGAAAAAAGACAGAGGGTAAAGGAACATTCTTTAATATATAAACCAGTGTTGGGGCGGCCAGGTAGCACAGCGAGTAAGAGCACCGGCTCCAGTGTTGGGATGACCTGGAGATCGAATCTCGGGCTCAGACACTTAGCACCCACCCTGAAACACCTGAAACACTGTGTAACCTTGTGCAAGTTACTTAACCCCAATTGCTTAGGGGCAGTCAGGTGGCTCAGTGGAGTAAGAGCACTGGCTCCAGTGTCGGGATGACCTGGATCAAATCTGGGCTCAGATACTCAGCACCACACCCAGAAATAACTGGCCGTGTAACCTTGAGCAAGTTACTTAACCCTGATTGCTTTATTAAATATATACCAGTGAAATTGACCTTAATCCCCATCAAAACTTTACAATAGATTTTTATGAGTTAGCACTTACAAAGAGTATTAATGATCCCTAGAAGCCAGAATGGATTCACTAAGAACAAATAAAGTAAAAATTGATCTCATTTTCTTTTTGTGATGAGGCTATTAGTCTAGTAGATCAGAAAACTATTGTAACAACAATAACAACATATGGTCTTTTAAGATTTACAAAGCACTTTTCTTATATAGTCTAATTTGGTACTCATAACAAGTATATGTGGCGGATATTATTATTATCTTGCATTTACAGATAATGAAACTGAGGGTGAGTGAGAATAAATGACTTGGTGCCCAGATATAGCATATCTAGGTTTCAGCAAGACTTTCAAACAACATGAAGAAATGTGGATCTCATATAACATCTGATGTATTCACAGCTGATCAAGTGGTTGATTATATTCAAAGGGTATGGATAAATACAACAATTTTGACCTAGGTTTTTTAGCAGCATACCATACAGGCCTATCCTGACCCCCATTTTTAATAATGACTTGGATGAAGATGTAGAAGACACACTTGGCAAGTTTTCAAAGCATGCCAACTGGAAGGAAGAGCTAACACACCAGGTGACAGATTCAAAAAGGATCTTGGATAGGTTAAAACCTAATAGGGCTGACATCTATGACCCAGTGACTAGACTTCTTGGTTTGGAGTCAAGAAAACATGCAAGTTCACTCTCAGATATTTACTAACTGTATGACCCTAGGCAAGTCAATTCTCTGTACCTTAGTTTCCTAATCTATAAAAGGAAGAAATTGGATTCAATGGTCTCTTACGTCTCATCTGACTCTCCATTTATGATCCTATGACTTATAAAAGTAGATTTTAGCAATATAAACTTGATGGGCCTAATGGTTTTTGGAAAAAGTTTTGGAGACTAAATTGGATGATGTTTTATTTCAAACTTAGCCAATTAGGCATTATGCTATGCAAGTGTTCCTGCTTTTAATTTCCAGCTAAATTTCATGAGCGAATAGAATTCAACAGATGCTGAAGAAAATTATATTTATGTGAAAGAGCTTCTAATTGCTTGTATAATTTGAAAAATTGGGACCAAATTGCATGGCCTAAAATCTTTCCCTAGGGGACGCTGGAATGTCCTACCATGTGAATCGAAGCAAGCCGAACTGGTGAGTCAGCAAGATTGATTTTATTCATGCCAGCTGGTGTACCCAGGGTGGGTCACTTAGCTTTCCATCCCCCTCACCTATTCGCTCAGGTAAAGCATAATATTGATTCATCAAGCATTTATTGAGTACCTATTTATGCAAGGCACTGTGTAGGCAGTGAAAATTGAAAGACAAAAACAAAAATAAAAAACTGAGAAAGAAAAATCATCCCTGCCCTCAGGAAACCTATATCTTATTGCAATATGTGGCTCAGATGCAAAAAAAAAAAAGTATAGTACAAAGTAGTGAGTGAAGGAGGAAAAGAGAGAACAAATTATTCTAGGTACATTTGAGGAGGAGGAGAACACAGACAACTGGGGGAAGCTGGGGTTTGAAGGAGGATAAGGATTTTAAATGGCAGAGATAAGGAAGAAGTATATTTCAAGCATAAAATACAGCTGATTTTATGGCACCAAGAAATTACATGTCTTCGAGAATTAGCTAGGAATTCAGTTTGGTT
>NW_027185889.1:9639240-9653088 GCF_028583685.1 Petaurus breviceps papuanus | reverse complement strand
AGAAAAGTAGATGGGAACTAGACTGTAAAAGGCTTCAAATGCCAGGCCAAGGAATTTATATTTTTATCTTAAAAGAATTACTGAAGACTTTGGAGGAAAGAAATGACATGGTCAAAACTGAGACAAATGCCATGGTTTGATCCATATATATATATATATGGATCCCTACTCAGTTCCTTACCTACCAACTGTCCCTTTTTCTTTTGTTATTATTGTTCAGTTGTTTTGGTCACATCCTACTCATCATGACCCCATTTGGAGTTTTCTTGGCAAAGATCCTGGTTTGTCATTTCCTTTTCCAGCTCATTTTACAGATGAGAAAACTGAGACAAACAGGGTTAAATGACTTGCCCAGGATCACACAGCTAGTGTCTAAGAACAGATTTGAATTCAAGCCTTCCTGACTCCAGGCCCATATTCTATCCTCTTCACCATGTAGCTGCCCCTATTCCCTTTTCTAGTTAGCTCCAAACCATTCTATGTTAGGCACAAAAGTAAAAAGGACATAACTGCTCAGCACAAATCCATGAAGAACAACTCCAGTCCATGGCTGGGTCAGTCATCTCATTTTACAAATGAAGGCTGGCCCAGAAACTCCTGATCAGGGGTGGCCAGGTAGCACAGCAAGTAAGAGCACCGGCTCCAGTGTTGAGAAGACCTGGAGCTCAGACACTTAGCACCCACCCAGAAACACCTGGCTGTGTAACCTTGAGCAAGTTACTTAACCCCGATTGCTTAGGGTCGGCCAGGTGGCTCAGTGAGTAAGAGCACCGGCTCCAGAGTCAGGATGACCTGGGATCAAATCCCGGGCTCAGACACTCAGCACCACACCCAGAAATAACTGGCCGTGTGACCTTGAGCAAGGTACTTAACCCCGATTGCTTAAAAAAAAAAAAAAAACTCCTGATCAAATGTAGGTCAACCCTCAGTGCTTGGAACCCCAGGAGGAAGCATTGGGTTTAACCCCTTCGCTTTGAGCTACAGGTGAAGTGGGGTTTGGAGTGGAGAGCATGGCCCAAACCATCCAGCCTGAACACAGACCTCTCCCACCACATGGCCCGCGTCATTGTTCTCTTGTTACCAGTTCTCCCCTATTAGAATCGAGGGAAGGAACTGGTTTTTGCCCTTCTTGGTATCCCCCACACTCAGCACAATGCTATCTCACAACAGGCGCCTAATAAATGCTTACTGATTAACTAATTGGCTGTTCATTTGTTTTACTTGATGACACAGACTTCAACGATCATCATTTATTGAGTCTACTGTGCGCCAGGCACCATGAAAACAAAGAGGTGGGGGAAAGTAGAAAGTGATGATGATGTCATTTTATAAAAAGAAAGAATATCAGAAAAACAGTTTTAAAAGGAAAAACCGATATAACAGCAAAGTTAAATTATAGGGGCAGAATGGGGTGTAGGAGTGGATATCAGTTAGGAGATTACCCCGGGATGTTGCTACAGGAAAAAGCAGCATCATCAAAGAGGGCGAGGGAGTAAGGGCAGCATCAATATGAGTAATTGTGCTGCCTTTCCAATCTATAGAGGAGGGATTTACATATGAGAGAGAGAGAGATAGGTAGATATACAGATAGATGAGGCAATCGGGTTAAGTAATTTGCCCAGGGTCACACAGCTCTGTTACATTTTTTTAAAATAAAGTTTTATTAATATATTTTGGTTTTATATTACTTAAATTTCTCCTTGTATCCTTTCTCTTTTTCTCCCAGAGACTCATCCATATAACAAATCCTTTAAAAAAAAAAAAGGAAGAAGGGGGAAATTGGCAAGAACTATCAACACTTTAAGAATAACTAACAATGTATGCTATGATCTGTACCCATGCACCTCCCCCTGTTCCCTTCCATGGCCACCTCTGATGTAAAGCTACTTGTGTATATACATTTATTATACCTACATGTGTGTATACATTTATTTGTGTGTATATATGTATGCATATGTGTGTATATAGTGTGTATGTATATATACACATACATATATACATACAGAGAGAGAAGAGAAGAGAGCAACATAGGAGATAGAGCACTGGACCCAGAATCAGAAAAACTTGAATTCAAATCTGCCCTTATACACTAGCTATGTGACCCTGGGCAAGTCTCAGACTCAATTTTCTCATCTCTAAAATATGTATAATAATAGCACCTATTTCCCAGGGTTGTTGAGAGACTCAGAAAAGATCATGTTTGTAAAGCATTGCAAACCTTAAAACTGTAGAAATGCAAGCAATTGTTTTTTATTTGGAGTGGACAGCAAAACTGAGGTAGCAGCAAAGGAAATGGGGAAGGATGAGCTGCAAAGACCAGAGGAGACCAAGAGCACAGAGGCACAGAAGTCAAACAAAGAGGCAGTGACCAAGAATGATATGTCATCGAAATCAAGCAAGGCTAGTACTGGGAAAAGGCCACTGTGTGTGCAGAATTAGGAAATCATTGGTGACCTGCAAAAAGGCAGTGCCAAGAGACTAGCAAGGACAGAGGCCAGGTGGCAAGGTGCTAACATAACCATAGACTTTAGCATGTCAATTACAAAGTGACCTTTATCCACCATATTGTAGACACCACCTGTTGAAATCAAGCATGTATAGGGGCAACTAGGTAGTGCAGTGGGTAAAGCACTGGCCCTGGAGTTAGGAGGACCTGAGTTCAGTTCCAGCCTCAGACACTTAACAACCACCCAAAAAAAACTAGCCATGTAACCTTGGGCAAGTTACTTAACCCCAATTGCCCTCCAAAAAGCAAAGGAAAAAAAAAAGAAATAAAGCATGTACAAATGAATTTCCATGCTATATCTAATAAGTAGCAAATCTGCAGTCTTCAAAAAAGGTGAGGGGAAGGTGGGGACACATCCAGAATCTCCCCAGGGCTTGAAGTATCATTTTTTTTTTCATTTCCATGCATTATTTCAAACCAGTGATACTAAAGCAGTGTGTTGTGAGTTGGGTTGTTTCCCTCCCTGCCCCCCCCAACTCCTTTTTTTAGAGTACTCAACTGAAACTGAAAATCATATAAGGTTCTTCCCTACATGGAATGTTGAATAAAATCTACCTCCATCCTGAGAAGGTCAGGGTAGGTTTTCAAAGGAAGGGTGACTCAGCAATGGAAATTGAAAGGCTTCTAATGATGGCATAATTGGACTGACCTTTAAAGAAAAAAAAGGAACCTTGAATACGGCAAATCAAGATCTCACTAAGTCCTATCCAAATGTGTTCAGGGAGACATTATCACCAGCTTAGAGAGCATTAATCAGATTACTTATGTCTATTTTGTGAGCATGGAAAAGAAAAAAAAAGTTATATAATGAGACAGTGAGATAATGTACTCCAAGCTCATTGCATGTCACAAACAGAGTGGGATGATGCTTGTGGTCCATGATCCTGTGTGCTGTGATAATGGCGGGATTTTTTTTTTAATTTGCTTATTTCAAACAGCTCTTGGTTCAGGGATGACTCAGGTGTGTAATTCTCTTTCAAGGCTGTTGTTCTCTGTCTAAAATTATAAATTCCTGGCAACTGTCTTCTTTGTCTGACCTGAATATCATACAGAAGAGTAGCATGCACCAATGAGTGCTCAAACAAGTTTTTGTGATGAAATATGGATGTGGTTTCTAAATGAACTCAGTCCTCCTAAATATGTCTTCCTAGGGAGATTGAGAGACCCTTTTAATGGAAATTTTAGAAAACATCAACACTGCTTTGAGGAAAGTTGGGAAGACTTCAGTATCACGTTGAGGTCAAGGAGGATCAGGACTAACCAAAAGCCAGTGTATCTGGTTATATGAAATTCATTAGGGAGTGTCAGGAAAGCAAAAAAGGATTTGCTTTCAAATCCTATCCTTGACACTAACTAGCTATGTGACCATTGGCAAGTCACTTAGCACAGTAGGAAGCATGGCAAAATGGAAAGAGTATTGACTAGAGGGTCAGAGGATTTGGGTTCAAATCTTGATTGATTTAGAGCAAGTCACTTAATTTCATTTACCTCATCTGTAGAAGGAGGGGTTTAGAATAGGTTTCCTCTTTGGTCCTTGCCAGCTTCAAATCTATGATCTCATATGAAACATCTCTGAGAATCAGTAATCTCATCTGTAAAATGGGCAGCACTGCCTAGTACGCTACCTAGCTTTAGAGTCTGCTCAAATCCTATCTCTCACACATATAGGCTTAGTGAACCAATGTTCATTTTTCTTCTGCTCACCAACTATTTGCCATTGGGAAAATAATTAGGAAGACTGAGCTTTAATACCACCTTAAGATACTTCCTAGCTATGTGGCCTTGGGCTAGTCATTTAACTAACCCTTCTGAGCCTCAGTTTCCTCATCTGTAAAATGAAGTACCTATCTCACAGAGTTGTTTTGTAAGAATCAAACGAAACAATACCTATAAAGTACCTTATAATGCTTAAAGCACTAGATAAATGCCAACTGTTATTATTACTACTACAATTTATTAATACTCTTAATATTTTATTCAATTCAACAAATGCTTAATAAGCACCAATTCAGAGCTAGAGAATTTTCTATTGTCATCATAAAGCAGCAATTGCTCTGTACCTTTCTCATGTCTGAAACGACTGAAAGGTAGCACTTGGACTTTAAAAAAAAGACTATATTCAAGTCAACAAGAATTTATTAAAGCCCCTACTATGGCAGTATGACCCTGGACAAGTCATTTAACCTCAATTACCTCTCAAAAATTAATAAATGAATGGCTTTAAATTTTTAAAAAGCAGGCACTGTGCTAGGCACTGAAGATACACAAAAAGTGAAAGACTCTGCCCTCAAAGAAATTATATTTTGTCATAAGACAATATTTACATACATTAGCATTAGCAAAATCATTTGTCCAAGTAGCTTGCCAAAAAAAAAGTATTGTATTTAGAAGTACCACATATTTAAATCATTTTCCTTCAAAATTCAATTCAAAAATTGGAAAATTGGGGTCAACTTATATCTGGAAAAATTACATAATTTGATTCTAATATACAGTTCTAGATTGTCATAGCCAAAAGATTCATTACCTAGTGATTATCCCAGAGCACTAACCAGGGTAGGGTCACCAGAGCTTTGCCCCAGAGTAGCAAATTTAGAAATTTCCTAAAGTTCTTGTAATATTTCAGTATATAAAGTTAAGCTCCTCTCCCACCCCTACTCTCCCTTACTTCATGGAAGCTTTATACCAGGATGGGGGGGGGGGGGGGGGGGAGAGAAACTCTTCACACTCCCCCCCCCCAACTGAGGATATTTTTCATATTGGGGAAGAGAAAAGAAAGAATAAATGTTTATAGAGGACTCCTATGTGCCAGGCACTGAGCCTAGCTTTTCTTTTCTTTCTTTTTTTTTTTTAACCAAATATTATCTCATTTAACCATTGATATTTCTTACCCTGGAATCTGGTCCCTGCCCTAAGTACAAAATCCCTAGTCATAACTCTGAATTAACCTACTTTTTGACAGTGCTTGGCACATAGTCAGTACTTAATACATGTTTATTGACTGTAGATATGTGTGTGTTCAACCCTCCTTTATCCATTTCAGATAAGAGTTATATAAATATGATGCCCACTCCCTCCATTCCTTCCTCCATGTTTGTATACTCCTTTCTCTCACCCCAATTATGAGAAATGGCAAGTTCTTCCCTTACTGATCCTTTCTACACTATCTTTTCAGTCTCTCTTCTCTTTTCCCTCTTCAAAACCTCAGAACAGAAACAATTTAATATTTTCAATATCCCTTAAAGTCATTAAAGTTTGTAAAGAATACTTGTTACTTCTCCCTGTTAGAATGTTAACACTGCCTCATTATATAGTTCCTTCCAGGGGCTCAAGTAAATTTAACTTTCAAGGCTTCTCTTGATACTCATGTTTCCATTTCCAAGTTCTTCTTCATCTCCAGTTTTCTCATCAGAAGTGCTTGAAAGTCTTTTATTCACCTTTCTCATTTCCCAGAAATGTTGCTGGCAGGTCTCTGACTGAGGGTCCTCCTGAACCACAGGAATGAAAATGGTGGCCATAAAGAACATGAAAAAATCTCTGAAGTTCATCAACTTGAGGCTCCAACTGATGGTGAAAAGCAACAAATAGATGCTAGGCTATAAAGAGACCCTGAAAATGATTAGACAAGGCAAAGCCAAATTGGTCATATGAGCCATCATTCTCTTGAGGAAATCAGACATTGAATATTATGCTATGTTGGCCAAAACTGGGGCACATCACTGCAGTGGTCACAACACTGAATTGGGTATACTATGTGGGAAGTACTATGAAAAATGGGCACTGGCTATCATTGATGCAAATGATTCTTATATCATTAGAAGCATGCCAGAACAGAACAGTGAAAAGTAAACTGCACAAAAGTATTCTTTAATAAATTGGCAAAAACTGGTTTTGAAAGAGAGAAACAAAGAAAATTCTTTATTCCACTAAACCAGAGGTGTCAAACCTGTGACTTAAACCTGATTAAAATATAATTGGGGGGGGGGGGGGGAGGGGATAGCCAGGTGGCGCAGTGAGAAAGAGCCCTGACCCCAGAGTCAGGAGACCTGGGTTCGGTTCCGGCCTCAGATATTTAACACCCACACAAAAATAACTGGCCGTGTAACCTTGAGCAAGTTACTTAACCCCAATTGCTTAAAAAAAACATAATTGGGAAATATTTAACAAAATTAATTAAAATGAAATAAAACATAGATAATGTTGCATTTTAAAACTGTTAATATATGATCCTTATGTATCAATAGATGTCCCTGGTTTTTTTGGAGTTTGACATCTCTTCACTAAAGGTCCATTTTTTTGTATCTGTAAGACTATATCAAGCTTTTCCAGTTGTTACTCTTGAATGTAAGCCTATCTCTTTAATCTTTTGGAATATTGTACTAGTCCAAGATCCCTTCTCATTTCTAGTAGAAGCTACTAGCTCTTGCGTGATCCTGTTTGTAGTTCCTTGCTACCTGAACTACTTACATTATGTTTATGGATGCTTATAGTTGTTTTTTTTTTCTTTCACATAGGGGCTTTGGATTTTGGTTATGAAATTCCTGGATTTTTTTTTCTTTTGGGGTTTCTTTCAAGAGGTGATCCATGGATTCTTTCTAAAGAGAGTTTTCATTTATGATTTACTGAAATATAGGATTTTTTTAATCATAATTTTCAAGAAATTCAATGATTCTTCAATAATTTCCCTCTGATCTATTTTCCAGGATGTGTGTGTGTACATATACAGAAAGAGATACATATGTTGAGAGACAGCAATAAATAAATATAGATATAACAGTTATCTTATATTTTCTTCTAATTTGGGGGTGGTGGTTTTGGTTTGGGAGGGGGTTTCTTTTGTTTGTTTTTTGCTGTCTCATAACCATTGTTTTCTGTTTGATCTATTCTAATTTTCAGGGAGTCAGTTTCTTGGATAATGCTTGACACTTTTTTTCTTCTGAGCTATTTATTCTGCTTGCTCTTATTTTCATAACTTTTGGGGGAGGGTTTTTGTCATTGCTTTGTTTCTTCTAGATATTTGTGTAGTACTGTGGAAAATGTATTATTTCCTTTGAGTCTCTGCTCATGGTTGTTCTGGAGTTGTTATTCCTTCTTTTAGGGGAATATTGATTTACAATTCTTTTTAAAAAATATTTTTTGGTGTTTAATTTACTCATCTCTCCAACTTTAGTTCCTGAACTGGGGTTTTGTGCCAGATCCAAGCTCTGACCCTCAGTGAATTTGGGGTAGGGTGCTCAGCCCTCCTTGGTCTTACCCTGGATCTCTAGGTTTTCTTCACTGACCTCCCCTTCCCAAGTTTAGAACCCTCTGGAAAGAACTCTGCAGTCTATATGTGTCCCAGGAACCTTCCCTGCCCCAGTGGTGACTTTGCTGAAGGGCTCTTTTTTTATTGTCCTTGGGCTTCTGGCTGACCCCTTGTGCAATTCTGGGCTGGAAAAAATTTGCTTAATGTAGTAGATTTCTTGATCCTTATTCAATCTTATTCAACCTCCAGGTTTTGCTGAAATAGAAATATGGTAATTGGGCAATCTGCCTTTTGTTTGACTAGAAGTCTACATACATACTATCTCCCAGCTAATGTGGACTGTTCACCATTCCCCAATCTCATCTTCTCCCATGCCAATGATTTACCTAATACTGTCCCTTACAACTAAAATGGATTACCCAAGATCTGAGACTTTTAAAATCTTCTTCAGGACCCAGCTCAGATATCATGTTCTCCATGAAACCTAGAATTCCTCAATGGAAGGTCTTTGTCATTTCCTACTTGTTATTAAGAACCCATATTTATTTCTTGTCTTGAAATCTACAAAGTATCTTTCTAACAGTAATCCTGGGAGGTTATTAGTAATGATACCATTAATGCCATTTTATAGATGAGAAAAATAAGGATTGGAAAGGTTAAGATTTGCTCAACATCACATAGCCAACAAGTCACAAAACAGGTACTAAGATCCATATTTTTCTGACTCCAAGACATTCTTTTCCCATCCCATTGTGTTGTTTCACATTTGTGTGCCTTGCATAAAAGGAGGCAGTAAGAAAGATAACTAGCTAGAATTGAAATAAAGGGACCTGGGCTCAAGGCTTAGTAGAAACATTTACATTACACTCAATTAAATTCAAGAAAAATTAACTAAACATCTCCTATGTACCATGCACTATGATAGGATATAAAAATTATATATCCTCAAGGGGCTTACATTCTTCTAAGTGACATACAACATGCACACATAGAAGAAATACAAATTGTATACAAAGTAATTTTAAGAAGAAAAAAAAGCATTAATTCCTGCTTACTGTTTCTCATACATGGCACTGTGTTTCTGATATCCCATCCCTTTGCACTGGTTTCCCCCCAGTTCCTGAAATACACCGTCTCTTTATCTTCTTGTCTTAAAATCCCTACTTTCTTTCAAAACTCAGTTAAAACACATAAGGTCTTTTCTGATCCCACTAGTTCCTAGTGCCCTCTTCTCCAAAAATATAACTTAGTATGTATTTTGTACGTAGCTAGATATTGTCTCACTCCACAAAATATAAACTCCTCAAGGGTAGAGATTTTTTTTCCACTGTTGTCTCTGTACCACAAGCTCTTAGCAACAGTGCCTGGAAAGGAGTACATACATAGTAAATGTTTATTTATTGACTAATTGATAAAAAAAAAAACTTGGAGGGATCAACTAGGTCTCATATAGGAATTGGTATTTGACCCAAGCTTTGATGGAGGATAAAGATGACCCATTGTACAACTGCGGGCAAGTCACTGCTTCTCTGAGTCTCATTTTCCTCATTTGTAAAAATGGGGATAATAAAATTGACATGACCCACCTCATGAGATTTCTGAGATGAAAATATGTGATATACTTTATAGCATATGTAAATGTGGGCTATCGTTACTGGCACTGACTAGTCATATATCACATAACAGTCCCATCTCCAATTTATTACTCATTTCCTACAATTCTTGAAATGAAATGAGCTCAAGAGAGAACTTGGATTCACTTCCTCCCTGACTAAGTGACTAGCTTTGTTGAGCTCCTGACCAGTTGGAATATTTAAGGTCTGTACTCAGCCATCACCTGCTCAGCTACAAAAAACCTTCAAACCACTCAATCAATTAATCAACAAGAATTTATTATGATTCAATTATACATGTCAGGAATTAGTCTAGGTGCTGGTGATACAAATAGAGATGTGAGATAGTCCCTGCCTTTAAAGGTTTTATATTACATGTCATGATCAAGGCTTTGATATAGAAATAAGGGTTTTTCTTCTGGGATCATTGGCCCATCCCCTCAAGTAGTCCATGGATAGATGTCAGGGATGTCCATGAAGTTGAGTGGGCAAAATATGGCATTTTTATTTTCACTAACCTCTAACTGAAATTTAGCACTCCTTTAATTATTTAAAAATCTCACTCAGAGATGGGGTCCATAGGCTTCATCAGACTGACAAAGGGATACATGACAAAAAAAAAGTTAGGAACCTCTCATCTAGATAGTCACAATGATAGTGATCATGATGTTGAGTGTTTGGAGGAAAGAGCTCTGGCCTGGAGTTGGGGGACCTAAATTCAAATTCCCTGTGTGACTTTGGGCAACTCAATTCCCCTTCTCAAGCCTCAGTTTCCTCATCTGCAAAATGTACTGTTGAGCTAGATAATTCTGATATCCCTTTCAGCCCTAGAACCAAAGATCTTATGATCATTAGTAATATATTTTTTTAATCCTTAAGAAAATCTGATTCCTGAGGTTTCCAGGATTCCAAATCATCATGGAGACTCAAGACCCCAGAGTTAGTAGGGACCCTCAAGGTGACCCTAGACCTTAAGAGTCCCCTAAGAGGGATCTGTTCGGAGGAGCCCTTTGGGACTTCCAAGAAACAGCCTAGCAGGCATTATGAGGTCACCTGAGTTGACCCTTCAAGCATCCCTGGGGACTCCTATGCTTACCCTGAATCTATTTTGAGAGACCAATTGTCAAAAACGTTGCTTTTTCTGTAGTACTGTGGGTGGACTTCCTAAGCAGGTGTCACTGTATTTTTCAATCTTAAAAAGCATGTCAAGCATTGTTTGCTAGCTGCCAACAAGATAATTATATAGGGGGGAAAGATGAGGGGGAGGGGGTGGGGCGTGTGGAGCAGGAGAAGGGATCGACAAATAGCAGGTTAACCCACCTATCTCTTGTGTTCTGAAATGAGCCAGCTTTTCAGGGTGCCCCACTTCCACTTTCCATGACTCCATTTCCTTTCTGTTTAGTATAGCGTAAAAGTCTTTTCAGGACTTAAAAGCTGCCCATGAGAAGATTAATGAACTCAATCTATGAAAATGAGCTCATTACCATGTTTATTGCCAATTTTATCCCAACCACTATCTCCGTAATGTGTAATGGGACCCTGCAGACAGATTCTTCTCCCCTCTTACCTTCTGCCTGCGTAAATTTACCGGGCAATAACGAAGTTTCATCTGGCTCAAATGGTCTCCTTCATTTTCTGTCTGGGAAATAGATGTGGGGTGTGATGTGCTGTATGAAAGAGATGCTGCATTTCATCTCAAAAGCCAGAGCTGCATTTTAGTTGGAGGCAGGAGGAGGGAATGAAGAGGGAAGAGAAGGGCAAGCAGCCTATTTCAAAGCCAGTTTCAAAATAGGTCCATCAGGCCTATTTTTTTTCTAAGAGTTTGGGAATCTCTGGCACATACTACTGGGATTAACCCTGGGTTAAATCAGCTGCCACATTCCTGTGGAAGAGCCCTTCCTCTGTGCTGAATCACTGCTAGGGATGGGGAAAATCCCCTACTCCACTCTAGATTCCCTAGGAAATGATAACAATCCTCTGAAAATAGCCCCAGAGTGGGGAGAAAGTTACTAGACAATTGTTATAGAGGCACAGTGAAGGGTGAAGAATGCTGAATTTGGCATCAAGGACCTGGGTTTGAATCTCACCACTGCCACTAGCCATTAGCTGTCTGTATGACTTTAGCCAAGTCACTTAACCATTCTGGGTCTCTGTTTCCTCATTGGCAGCTAAGACCCCTCCCAACTCTCTTTCTATGATCCTATATATACACCTCTATGTGTACATGTTATTTCCCCCAACAGAAGGTAAGCTCCTTGAGAGCAGGAAATGTTCCATCTTTTTCTTTAGATTACTAGCACATTTGTTGTTGTTGCTGCTGTTGAGTCCTTTCAATTGTGTCTTACTCTTTGTGATACCATTTAGGGTTTTCTTGGCAAAGATACTGAGATGGTTTGTCATTTCCTTCTCTAGCTCATTTGACAGATGAGGAAATGGAGGCAAACAGGGTGAAGTGACTTGCCCAAGGTCACACAGATAGTGAGTGTCTGAGGTCACATTTGAAAACATGAAGATGAGTCTTTTTGACTCTAGGCCTGACATTCTATCCACTGCACCTACCTGCCCCTCACTGGCACCTAACAGGCCCTTAATAAATGCTAGCTGATTGATTGATTAATTAACACAACTAAAAACAATTCAAAGCTACACACCTCACAATAGGTGGTCACTATAATGCATCCAGCCTCATTCCTAAATCCTAAGTCGTGAATTGTGATTGCATGTCAAGGAAATGTTTTCTATAACCCTTGCCTTGACAGTTAATAGACTTCTCATGCCATGGGTTAACAGAGGGAAAAAATCCCTGGATTGGTTTCTGTACTGCCAAACCAAGGTCACAGCAGTTAATCCAGAAGATGGATAGGTCAGCCTAGACAATGTTTTCCCTGAGCATTATATATTGTCTATAGGTCAGAGAATAAATACCCTTCCAAGCTTCCTCTCCTGTATTGTGCTCAGGGTTGCACTGGGTTGGGCTGTAGATGAAAGGGGAGAGATAAGTATTTGGTGGCAGTAAAATGAATTGTCTCTGAAATATGGTCTTCAAGTGGGTGTCATATTGCTATTATCAAGTGTCTTATTTCTAAGAAAGACAAATAGCAATACTCAGCTTCTAATCAGTGGATCAGGAGCCATAAACCTTTGAAAGGAAGTACTCTGTCAAATCGGGTGGTAGGAGCAGATTTAAAGGTCTCCTGATAGGATTTGGAGAGAGGGAGCTGTCTCTCCTTCACAGCTCCTGAGTGTACCCCATGGAACTAGAAAGAAAGCATACAGCTAGGTGACAAAGTCTATAGAATGCTGGACTTGCATTTAGGAAGACCTGAGTTCAAATCCTGCATTGGACATTTTCTAACTGAATGACCCTGGGTAAGTCACTTAACTTCTGTCTGCCTCAGTTCCCTCATCTATAAATTAAGGATAATAATAGCATCTACCTCATTGGGTTGTTGTGAGGATCATATGAAATCACACATGCAAAGTGTTTTGCAAACTTTACAGCACTATGTAAATGATAATTATTGTCATTACTATTACTTATTGTTACTGATCAGTTACAGTCAGACACAATGTACCTAGATGCTAACATAGTGATGTCAGTTTGATCCTCTTCAAGAAGGAAGGACAAGCAACTTATTATTATTATTATTATTGTTATACAGTTGGAAACGTACTGGAAATATAAAATTCAACATTTATGAGGACTGTGGTAGGTTCACAACCTAAAGGAAATTTGTAAAACCACTAGGACTTTCTCTAGTCCAAAACTGTGATTTCCTTGGTCTAAAGAGGTACCCATGTGGAAATTCTCTCCCTGAAACAGATTGGGATGCAGTGTGACTTAGTAGAAAGAACCTTAGTGTCACAAAACCTCAGTTCAAATTCTGACTCTGCCACATGTGTGACCTTGTACAAGTCAACTAACCTCCTAGAGATTCAGTTTCCTCATCTGTAAAATGATGGGGTTGGACTAGATGGTCCCCAAAGTCCCTTGTAGCTCCCTGTCTAGGGTTCTCTGTTGTCATTTTTTTGTTTTTTGTCACTAGTTTGTTTTGTGACCTTGGCAAGTCCCTTCCTCTCTCTGGGCTTCAGTTTCCTCATTTAAAAGGAGTTGGACTAGATGACTTCTGTGTTCTTTTCCAGCTCTGAATCTATGATTCTATAATTGAATGATCTTAAACTCAGAAGTAGAACTGGAACTTCAGAGGCCAACAAATCCAATCCCCTTATGTTTGAAGGGCACTTTCAGGGGATGTTCCCTGGATCTAGGGAACTTACAGTCCCTCATCTAACATCTTCATTTTATAGCAGAGGATAAAGATGACTTTGCAAGGTTAACTGCCCCACCCCAAAGTCACACAGGTAGCAAGTTTCAGTAGTGGGATTTGAATCTAGGTCCTCTAGGTGATAAGTCAGAGCTTATTCCACTCTATCATAGTCTTAGAGAGCTACCTATCAAATGAGGAAAAGATGGATGGATGGAT
>NW_027185889.1:9581934-9639230 GCF_028583685.1 Petaurus breviceps papuanus | reverse complement strand
AGAGAGAGAGAGAGAGAGAGAGAGAGAGAGAGATCATTTTGCAAACCTTAAAGTTCTATATAAATGTTTGCAATTATTGCCTGGAACACAGAGATATTAAGAGTAGAACCAAGTAATCTAGTCCAACTCTTTTGAGAAAACTGAAGCCCAGAGAGAGGAAGGGACTTGCCAAGGTCACAAAGCAAACTAGTGACAAAAAACAACAAAATGACAACAGAGAACCCTAGACAGGGAGCTAGAAGGGACCTTGGGGACCATCTAGTCCAACTCCATCATTTTACAGATGAGGAAACTGAATCTCTGGGAAGTTAGGTGACTTGTACAAGGTCACACATTCTCCAACTCAGTCCCTCCTGATGCCAAGGCTAGGTCTCTCTATCCATTAATCCATTCCATCTTTCTAGGAACTTGGGGGAGATAGAGTTTACAGAAATACTTAGTAGAGGAAAGGAAAGAAGGGAAGGGAAAACTGTGTATCTTTCTTATGGAAGAGGATGCTATGTTGAAGAAAAGAGAAGGTAGCTAAATGAGATAATCTGAAGTTAGTAGCCTACCACAGGGTTCCATGGTGACAATCCTTTGAGCTTTCCCAGGAAATGAGAGGCTTCCAGTGAAGAGCAACAATAGCTCTGAACAGCAGGAATATTTGGGATGGGAGCCAGCGACAAAGAGTCACTCACCCAGAGTGGTAATTTGGAATGAATTGTTGCTTTGTACTGCAGAGCACCCGGACACAGCTGGCACACTGGCTAACCTGAGGATTTGTATTAACTGTATTGAAATGGTAATGAAGTTTTATTTTATGATTGCAGATGTTTGTGGATTATTGTTATTAAGCTTATTAGGGTAACAGAACAAGTATGAGATTTTATTTACTTGGGATGGGGGGGGGAGGCCTTCCTCATGGTAGCTTTGTTAAAGTCACTTTAAACAAATAAGCCACAAAAACTATAAGGGTCACAAAACAGGATTTCAACTACTGAGGACCCTTCTATATTTGGAGGAATGTTCTTAGTGAGACAGTTTGGAGTGGTGAGAAGCACACTGGACTTGAGAATCAGAAGACAGGTTCAGAAACTTCGGGTACTGGTTCAGCTGCTTCCTCCTATACAAACTTGGGGAAATCATCACACCCCTCTGAGACTCAGTGTCCTTATCTGTAAACTGAGGGAATTGGACTAGATCAGGAGTTCTTAACCTGGGATCTGCAAGCTTGGATAGAGAGACAGAGAAAGAAAAGAATAGAGATGGATGAATAGTTGGATGGATGGGTAGACAGATTGATAGCTGATGGATGAATGGATAGATGATGAACAGATAGCAAGAAGGATGGATTGCTGAATAAATAGATGATGGACTGATTGCCAAATGGATAGATAGATGATAAATGGATGGATAGATAGATGACATATATATTTATATACACATGTTTATGCATTTTTTGATGTTTGAATTTCAGTTTAATTTCCTTTTTAATTCTATTTATTTTAGGCATTTAAAATCATGAGAAGAGGTGGATATGCTTCACCAGACTGTCAAAAAAGTCCATCATACCCCAAAATTGTTAAGAACCCCTAGTCTATGGTCAGCTAGGTGGTGCGGTGAATAGGGCACTGGCCCTGGAGTCAGGAAGACCTGAGTTCTAATCTGATCTCAGACACTTGACACGCTTACTAGCTGTGTGACCTTGGGCAAGTCACTTAACCCCAATTGCCTTATCTTCCCCCCTCACAAAAAAAAAGAACCTCTAGCCTAGATGATCTCTAAAGGTCCTTCTGGCTGTACTTCATGTCATGAGGCACTGATGCAGTACTTCGGTATTTTTATTTCTCTAAAATATTATATGATTATTATATGATTTTACTCCAGTATGACATTGTGGATAGAGGGCCGGACTCAGAAGCCCCGAGTTCTAAACCTCTCTCAGATGCTCATTAGATATGGGGCCATGGACAAGGTGCTTGGCCTCTCTCAGCTTCACTTTTCTTGACTGTAAAATGAGAATAATATTGCCTAGAAAACCTCCTTCTGTGGGTTATGAGACTCAAACATGATAATGTGTGAAAAAGTTTCTTCAGACATTGAAGTATTTTATAAATATCAGCTATTAATATCACATATGTTATGATCAATGATCAAATCATAGCAAATTAGAAATAGAGCACTATAGGTGAAGAAATGATAGATAGACATATATATGTTATATATATATATGTATGTATGTAGAATAAAACTGGGTTATGATAATAATAGCTCAAATTTATATAATTCTTCGAGGTTTGCAAAGGTTTCTGCCGTCCCGTGCTGCCTGTAGTCATCTGCAGAAGGGGAGGGTTCTTTATCAAATATCATGATTAATAAATTATTATCTTATATACCACACATAATTGCCAGTTTTCTATAATATAACTTTTAAAATTTTTATAAATAATTTGTCTCTTACAAAGACAATTGACATCTAAATCACAAAACCATCAACTCAAGGTTTTATTAGCAAAACAGGTAAAAACTCATTTGTAGCTCTTAAATTACCAGTTTTCCCATAATTGTGTCAATACTCTAGGAGATCTCTGAACTCATCAAGGTAGGCATGTTCACAAGTCTAACAACCCATCCATGACTTCTATAGGGCATAATGCCCCCCATCTAGTCAATTGTGTTTAGCATGGTCTTAATTTGAAATGTATTCAAAACTTTTCTTAATGATTTAGAAGGCAATCCAAAATGGTGAACATCAACTATAATCAAAGTCAGTGCAGTATAGGGAGAGCCTTGGAGTTAAAGGGAGACAGCCTGGGTTCCAATCTCAGTTCTTTACTTATTACCTGTGTGACTTTGAGCAAGTTGCTTAACCATTCTGGGCATCAGTAAAACACATGGAAGAGATCTATGAGGCCCCTTCCAGTTCTACATATATGATCTTATCATTGTACAATAGAAGTACAGAAGGATTGATTAGTAGAAGAGTTTTTCAATGGTTATAGTTCACCTTTTGTAATATTTCACTTTTTCCTTCCCAGTCATAAGAATAAAACACACATATCTAAAGAAAAATATTATCTAATTAATCCAATTTCTGATTAACTTTTGTTATCCTTAGAACAGAAAATTCGAATTCTCCCCAGCTACATCACAGGTAAAAGGTCCATTGTGTCACTTATAAATGCACCTGGTTTATACTAGTTGGTAAAATATCCTTGCTTAAATTCAACTATTCACATATTTATATTTTTCTATTTCTTCCATGAGGACTATTGAAGGAGACTGCTATTTAAAAATGCAAGATACACACTTATTTCAATTTGTGATTCAGTTTTGAACTATCCTGAACCAAAATTGAATTTTTTCAAATGTTTTTCTACAATTTAAAAGAAAATTTCATTGAAATTTTATATGTGGGCAGAATTAACTTCAGGATAAAAATGTTATCATAGTAGATGAAGGCTACCATCCTTATAGAGTACTTGACTTAGAAGTAGGATGCCCTGAGTTCAAATTCTGCCTCTAACACTTACTATGTGACACTGAGTTAAGTCATTTAACTTCTCTGAGTCTCAATTTCATCACATGTAAAATAAAGATGGATTGGTGTTCATGAACTTTTAAGGTGACTTCTAGATCTAAATCTATAATCTTATCCTATGACTCATTGATATTTTTTTATATAATTAAGTATAATGATCTATTATTGTCATTCAGCTAACATCGATTAAGGACCTACTGTGTTCAGGGCACTACAGAAGATACAAAAATAGCTGAGACACAATCCTTTCCATGTTCTCAAGTGTCTTACAATGGAATAGGGAATATTAAAAAATATACCCCAAAACTGCAACATAGCACAGAATATAAGATACAAACAAATTACTAAGAGAGTTCATAGAAATCATTCCTCTCTAGCCTAGAAGGTCTGGGAAGTTTTCAACAGAGGACATGACCTGGAACCAGAACTTGAATGGAGGCAGTGTGATATGGTAGAAAATTCCTGGCCTGGGAATCCAATGAACTGGACATAAACTCTAGCTCTCTTGCATTCTGTGTGACTTTAGGGGAGTCACTTAACCCTTCTCTGGCCTTAGTTTTCTTTTATGTAAAATGGGGGGAGGGTATAATCTGGAAAGACTTGCATGAACTGATACAAAGTGAAGTAAGCAGAACCAGAAGAACATTGAACACAGTAACAGCAAAATTGTATGATGAAGAACTGTGAATGACAGCTAATCTCAGCAATACAATGATTCAAGACAATCCCAAAGGACTCATGATGAAACATGCTATCTGCCTCCAGGGAAAGAACTGGTGTTATCTGAATATAGACAGAAGAATACTACTTTTTTTTTTTTGGCCTTTTGGAGGGCAATTGGGGTTAAGTAACTTGCCCAAGGTTACACAGCTAGTTTGTGTGTGTGTGTGTGTGTGTGTGTGTGTGTGGAGGGGGGGACGGTTTAAGTGTCTGAGGCCAGCACCAAACTCAGGTTCTCCTGACCCCAGAGCTGCGCCACCTAGCCACCCTAGGATACTACTTTTGACTTTCTTTTTTTCTTCCTTTCTTTTTTCTTTTTCTATTTCTTTCTCTTCCCTCCTTTCTTTCTTTTCTTTTTTGGTTTTAGTCTTTTTGCACAAAATAACTAACATGGAAAAAATTTTTAAAGCAATCGGGGTTAAGTAACTTGCTCAAGGTTACACAGCCAGTTATTTCTGGGTGTGGTGCTAAGTATCTGAGGCCAGATTCGATCCCCAGGTCATCCTGACTCTGGGGCCAGTGCTCTTACTCACTGAGCCACCTGGCCACCCCTGGAAATGTTTTACATGACTGCACATATATAACCTATATCAGATTGTTTAATGTCTCAGGGATGGGGGAGGAGAAGGGAAGGGATACAATTTGGAACTCAAAACTTTAACAAAAACAAATGTTAAAAATTGTTTTTACATGTAATTGGGGGAATTTTTTTCTAATGGGGTAGGGGTGATATCGTCATAAAACCAAACTCACAAAACTGTTGTGAGGGAAATACTTTGTACAACCTTAAAACACCATATGAGTTTGAGATGTCATTTGTAAGAGTAAGGTCAATTGTGTATATCAATCAAATCAGCTCTTATTCCCCCCTCCCCTTAAAGTAATGATCAAGATGCTAAGCCCTGATAGATTTAAAATACAAAGACATAAATTATCAGAGGGAGATATTTACAAACAGGACAGCTTTGAAACAAATTGTTGAATGTATTAAATATATTTTTAAATGGAACCAAGGCAATCTCAGAGACAAAGTTATGGGGTTTCGTATATAATTCTTTCTTTTGTTCTTCTTTGTATATGGAAATGCTTGAATTTGTTGGTTTTTTTCAGATTTGGAATAACAAAAAAATTTTTGAGAAAACCCGATTTCAAGTCCTCCCTCTGACATTGTTGGTTGTATTACCTTGGACAAGTCATTTAACTTCTCAATACCTATCTAAGACTATACATTACAATTTAGATTAGTGATATACACTAATGGAGGAAATTTCTACACTAGAAATTCCCCATAGAGATTGTCATAAATTTAGCCAACCCCTTCCTATATCAGATAAATACATAGCTAAAGATTTGAATATTAATATAGATATAAAGATACAGCTTTAGTAAAGGGAGGAAGTAGGGGTAGGGGGAGAGGCAGAATCCCAGGTATAAGAACTTCCATGAACAAAGGGATGGAGGCAATAAACATAGGACTTGTTCATAATACAACTAATAGTTGAATTTGTCTAAGGATAGAGGGTACATGAAGGAGATTAGCGTGAAACAAAGCTTGAAAGGTAGTTGGAACTCAACTGTGGCACACTTTGTGCTAGTGCAGGAAAGAGGGCAATACATCTGAGCAACTCAGTGAGAAGGCACCATATTTGGTCAATAATCCTGAGAATCATGCCATCAGCCCCTCTCTTGCCCTGGGTCTGCTAGAAGCACATAGAAGGAAAGGAAACCTAGCTTTCCCTGCTGGCATTTACAAGCTGGCTTTGAGTCACCTGTCTGTGCAAAATGCCAGAATCCAGGAGAGAGGAAACAGGTAGGACATTGTCTCTGAGCAGAGCCATGGAAGTTTGGGAATAGTCTCCCTGAGTATTTTCCCCCTAATCCATGAATATTCATCCCCTGTATGTTGGGAATGGAAGGGGGGGGGGGGTGCTGCTCATTTATCAGACTATGCTAAGGACCCATTAACTTTAGGTTTGGGGCACACAAAAAAAAATACCAGAAAGATCTGCCTTTGATTAATCAATTTCACTTTGTCTCTATCTTTGACTAAGCCTTATGAGACAGTGTGGTACCCTAGAAAAAGCTTTGGGTGTAGAATTCAGAGGTCCTAGGTTCGAATCCTGGCTTTCCACTTTCTACCTGTGTGAACTTGACATGGGCAAGTCACTTAACCTTGTTAGACCTCAGTTTCTTCATCTGTAAAATGAAGAGGTGACAAAAATGACTGCTCAAGCTTTAAAAGTTGTGATATTTATGTCAATGTGAAAAATCAGGAGGAATTGTATAATGTAGTGGCCTAGAATGCCAGGCTAGAGAATCTGGGATTTATTTGGAAGCTCTAAATAAAAGCTGGGGAGTAAGCATGGCAAGAGAGCTGGCCTTGGAATCAGAAAGATAGGGGTTCAAATCTTACCTCTGACATTTACTAGGTACATGACACTGGGCAAGACTCTTCATCTCTCATTACGCCCAGGAAATAGAGTGTGTTAGAGAAAGTAAGTATCTTACCTTCTGGTAAGAAGGTAAAGAAAATTCCTCCCTGTATAGATGAAATCATATATCCAGATGGCAAAAACAAACAAGCAAAAATAACACTAGTAATAAGATTATTTCATTTGATACTCATAAACCTAATGAGGTGATCAAATATAAGATATGTGTTGGTTTCAATTTGTGGTTCAAGTATGAACCATTCTGAACAAAACTGACAGTTTCAAAGGTGTATATGGACCATTTTCCTAATTTTACAGTTGAGGTAACAGGTTCTTATAGGTGGCTTGTCCAAGATCACACTACTAGCAAGATCCTGGACCTAGTTCTTCAAATTTCACATATTAGTCATTGGTTATTCCCAGTGGCATGAAAGGGAAAAACTGTAGAATCCAGATTACCATCTGTGTATATTGGGTAAATCACTTAACCCCTCTGGCCCCTGAGTCTCCTCATGTGTAAAATAAACAGGTTGTATCAGATGACCTCTAAGGTCTTTTCAAAGCCCTAAATGTATACTCTAATGATCCTAAGATTAATTCAACTGGCTTGTTTTCCTATAAAACAAAAATTTTCGCTTTGTTTTCCCTCTTTGATGTTAAACAGAACCCATCATTCCCTCCATTCTTACCATAAAGGGTATGTGTTCTGGGTCTCTGGCTTCCTCAGTCTATTTGTCAAAGCTATTAACAGCATCTCTGCCTGTTCATGGGCAGTCTGCTTTTGTTCTTGAATTAACAGTGTAGAACAAATTGTTTACACCCATCAAATTTTTATAAGTTGAATGGCAAGATTTTGAGGTGTTTTATTTTAATGATCTACAGTTATTCAGGGGAAGGAAAAGAAATCAAATTCTCCAGAGAATTCATGTTTCTAAGAAACAGCTTTTGTTAAATAGGGGCTGTGTGTTGCCTTCATACTGCCTGAGAAATGGTCATAAGTTAGGCATGTTGTTGTTGTTATTCAGTCTTTCAGTCATGTCTGACTCTTTGTGACCATGGAATGCCAATACAGTCCATGGGATTTTCTTGGCAAAGATACTGGGATGGTTTGCCATTTCCTTCTCCAGTGTATTAAGGAAAAGGTTAAGTGACTTATCCAGGGTCACACAGTAAGTATCTGAGGCTGGATTTTAAATCAGATCTTCCTGACTCTAGGACCAGCACCTGCCTCAAGGTATATTTTTAGGAGACCTCAACTGCCATCCCCTATTTCTGACTGAAAATAAATGACTTGGGGAATAAATATTCTTAAAATAAAAAGCAATTAATTTGTGATAATTTCAAGTCAAAATATATTCAGTCCTATTCTCTGGTGCCTCACATTAGCAAGGACATTTTCTAGTGCTAGATTCTTGAAGTGTAATTCAAAAGAGTATAAATTCTGTGAGTTTTTTTTGTGTAATTCAAAAGAATATAAATACATAGGCCCAGAGATAAACTCTAGGGGTATGGTCTTAGAACCATTCTAACTAAGTGAAAAGTTCATCTCCCAAGTGTTGAGCACCAGGCAATTAATTTTTTTGAACTACGGCGATGAATGACCACTATCAACTATGACAAAAGACAACTATGTTCTGCCAGTGGAAAGAGCCCAGTGGTCAAATCCTTGAAACACAGAAGTAAATACAGTATTCTCTGACTTGTGGAACAAAGAAGACTATGGGAAGGTAAACAGACCGCTGCATGTGCTTGGCACATAGTATCCTCTCATTAAATATTTGTTAAATTTCTCAAATAATAGTCCTGGCAAAAATCTAGCCAGAATAGATAACTCCCAGTGAGACAGCTAGATTGTAAGCTCTATACGGATAGGAAAATATCCAACTGGTCTTTCCAGAAGAAATGGATTTTGCTCATTTAAACGTTGTATATTTATCTTAGCTTCTTGACCCAGAGAGTAGGTAGAGGAACTGGAATCAGGGGACTTATTTTAGTATTAGAAGAGTTCTTCATTAATTGCATCTCAATTTTATTTTATCCTCAGATAAAATTTGACTTAAGGCGAAGGGATTACTAACAACACTTTAGCAATGCAAGAGAGGGAAACTACTCTCTTGTTGACAGATGTGGAAACTGAGCATGCCATTTTAGACACATCAGCCCCAGTCATTCTCATTAACAGATCTAATACAGTCTATCCTCAGAATGTTCAATAAGTACTCATTGATTGACTGACTTTTCAGAACCAAAGCTTATCCTAACCAGCATGAAATATGAACCCTCCCTACTTCAACTACATTTCCAAGTTACTGGGTGGATGTAGATAGAATGGATAGACTGAAGAAATTTTGGAGTCAGGAAATACTGGGTTCAAACCCCACCTCTGACATCTACTAACTGTGTGACCTTGAGTGATCACTTCATCTTTCTGAATCTCAGTTTCTTCATCTGTAAAATGGGAATAATAAAAAACTATAGTGCCTGCTGTTTCATAGGATGGTTACAGAACTCAAACAAGATCATGTATGAGAAGCATTTTGCAAACTTTCAAGTGCCATGTGAAAGTTATTTACTATTATTAGTGAGCAGTTATGCCAATGAAAAAGCATGACCCAGAGAAAAGGACACTAGTTCTTGAGTCAGAGGACCTGGGTTGAAATCCAGTCTTTCACATTTACAATATGTATAAACATTAGCAAGTCACTAAACCTCCATGGGGCAGCTGGATAGCACAGTGGATAGTATGCTGGGCTTGGTATCAGGAAGACTCATTCATCTTCCTGAGTTCAAATCTAGCCTTAGACACTTACTAGCTGTGTGACCCTGAATAAGTCACTTACCCATTTGCCTCAATTCCTTCTTCTGTAAAATGAGTTGAAGAAGGAAATGGCAAGCCACTCTAGTATCTTTGCTACAGTGGGGTCTCAAAGAGTTGGACACAACTGAAACAAATGACCAGCAACAGTTAATTTTCATGGGCCTCAGTTTCGTCATCTGTAAAATGTGGGGATTGGATCTAGATCAGGGATTATTACCTGGAGTCCATGGACAAATTTTAGGGGAGAAAATCACTTCCTAGTTTTCACTAACCTTCCTTTGTAATCCTTTTTGTTTTCTTTGCCTTTTGGAGGGCAATTGGGGTTAAATAACTTGTTCAAGGTTACATGGCTAGTTTTTGTTTGTGTGGGTGTTAAGTGTCTGAGCCTGGAACCAAACTCCGGTCCTCCTGACTCGAGCACTTTACTCACTGTACCACCTAGCCACCCCTTTCCTTTGTAATCCTATGAATTTTATTTTATGCATTTAAAAACATGATTCTGAGAAGGGTTAGAAAAGATTAAAAAAGAAGTAATGTTTCTGAAAAACAACTTTATTAAGCTGGGGCTATGTACTGCCTTCATTCTTCCTGCAAAAAATTGGTCATAAATTAGTTTTATTTTTAGGAGATCTCAACTACCATCCTCTATTTTTTCTGAAAGGAAAGCAAAATGCCTTCAGAAAACACACTGAACAATCTTATTCAGCTAAATAAATTATTTGGGGAACAAACATCCCTAAAAAAACTTTTTTTTTAACAGTTAATTTGAGATAATTACAAGTCAACATCTATTCAGTCCAGTTCTCTAAGACTGCATATACATGCTTTGCCAAACTCTCTAAAGGGTCCACCACACAGAAAAAAGGTGAAAAATCACTGACCCAGATGATCTGTAAGACCCCTTCTGCCAACTAGGTCTATGATCTGACAATCCTCTCAACACTTTCTCAAAGCTTCCAAAACTGATCCCATCCTAGTAACAAAGGCACTCTGGAAAGATGCAAAGGCTTTCAGTATAGGCCAAGTATCTGTCATCCAGGTACAGCCTGCCCAAATTGGGAGGGGCTACTCACCAGAGGATAGACAGGCCCCCAGATAATGAATGATTTGGTCCTTAGTGATTTATCAAACCAGGCTGCTTTCTGTGTCAAAGGAGAGAATGCCTACACAAGTATCATCCCGGATTCTCCAATGATTGAAATCCAACATTCACCCTGATCATAATTCCCAAAAAGTCTGTATCCTACTTTTTCTCATGGATGAAATCTCCCCTCTCTTGACTCGTCCTAGTAAGGGGATGAACAGAGGCCATGTGGATAAAGAGAATCAAATTTTAAGCATATTCATCTGAGCAACAGAGTCCGGCTATCCATCAATGCCAGCATCTGTACTCAACCAGAATTCAGGCAACAAAATTTCAAACTGATGGGACTAATTCAGTCACAAATTCACTGTATCTCATGAAACTCGAACAGTTGGAAATGCCGATGTTTTATCCTGACCACTGGAAACAAGTGTATTTCCACACTTTCCCTACATCATTTGCAAAAGTGAATATTTGAAGGTTCTATGATTTCATGGTCACAGGGAAGGAAAAGAAGAGAAGAAGGAAGGAAGGGAGGGAGGGAAGGAGGGAAGAAAGGAGGAAGAGGAAGAAAGAAAGAAAGAAAGAAAGAAAGAAAGGAAGAAAGAAAGAAAGAAAGAAAGAAAGAAAGAAAGAAAGAAAGAAAGAAAGAAAGAAAGAAAGAAAGAAAGAAAGAAAGAAAGAAAGAAAGAAAGAAAGAAAGAAAGAAAAAAGAAAGAAAGAAAGGAAGGAAGGAAGGAAGGAAGGAAGGAAGGAAGGAAGGAAGGAAGGAAGGAAGGAAGGAAGTAGGGCTTTGCATTGTAACATAGGGTATTTCCCTGGACTTCAGTGACTGAAAGAGAGAATGAGACTGACGACTTTGCACAACTCTGCCTCACTTAAATCCGATTCACCTGCAAGTCAAGATATTACCTCATGATGTCTTTGGTCCTCTTCAAAAATGAAGGACAAAAAACAGGGCATTCCTCAAGGCAAGACTGGTAGAGCATAAGATGGTGTACCAAGATGAATTTGCTTTAGCACCCAAAATGGCAGGCAAGGATTACCATGAGTAGCCCTGGTGCAATAAAGGGGCCCAGTGGATAAAGCTCCGAACTCCATGGGAGGAACAGATGAGTTAAATTCTCCCTGTGATTCTTACTAGCTGTGTGAGTCTGTGCAAGTCACTGAACATATGTAAGCCTCAGTTTTCACATCTATAAAATGAAGCTAATAATATGACCTACTTCTCAGGGTTATTGTAAGGATAAGAGCTATATAAACTTTTAAGCACTATATAAAAGCTGTAATTATCATCATCATCACCACCATTATTATCAATGAACTAAAAGCTGGCAATTCAAGTTGATTGATCTGGGTTGTTTTCCAAGGGTCATGTAGGTTAGACTTTAGGAGAATGAATGAATGAACTCAAGTATTCATTAAGAGCTTACTATATAGGGACGGCTAGGTGGCGCAGTGAATACAGCACTGGTCCTGGAGTCAGGAGGACCTGAGTTCAAATATGGTCTCAGACACTTAACACAAAAACTAGCTCTGTGACTTTGGGCAGGTCATTTAACCCCAATTGCCCTCCAAAAAGCAAAAGAAAATTTTTTAAAAATGAAGAGTTTGCTATATATATGCAAAGGACTGTGCTAACCACTAGGGATATACATAGTGGTTCCCAAAATGTTTTAGGGTCATAGATGTAGAACTTTAGAGATTATCTAGACTAACCCCTCATTCTACAGATAACAAAACTGAAGCCCAGGGAGATTAAATCACTTGCTTGAATAGCATAGTAAGATAAATAACAGAGGCAGAATTTGAATCTAGGTCTTCTAACCCAAAAGTTAATGCTTTTCTCATGGCACCATGCCACCTCCTTCTTATGTTGGTATATCCCTTTTTTAATTGACAAAGCACTTTCATAACATTATTATGTGTGTGTTAATGGAAGCATTTAATATAATGAAAGTAAATCATTCTGAACATTGATGACCTGTATTTTTTTTCAGTCAGTCAAAAATCAACAATTTACTATGGGCCAGTAACTATGCTATACCCTAAGAATATAAAGAAAGGAAAAAATAAGAATTCCTTTCTTCAAAGAGCTCACATTCCAGTGTGGGAAACAAAGTACAGTCCCTCAACCAACCAAGAAAACAACCAGCCTATAACTTAATAGTCTTACAGAATTGCTGAGATTCAGAAAAGTTGAATTACTTGCCTAACATTATGCAAGAAGCAGGATTTGAATCTAGTTCTGGATTACAGCTCCAATTCTCTATACATAATACCTCATTGCCTTTCTAAATTGCAAAACTGGCCCCTCCATTTTTAAAATGAATCTTAAAATTGTCATCTAGTGAACAAAAGATCAATGCTACTTTATGTTATATCTTCAGGGGCAGACTATCATACTGTAGGAATTCTTTAATTATGCAGTCCAGCAATCTAAGGAAGATACAAAATATATGTCATGTATTAGGAGGAAGTTCTCTTAAAATAAAGGGCATGAAGGCAATTAATCTCCATAAACTGCTCACAACCACCATCCAGTCCAGAAATGATTACATTTCCATATATGTATGTAAAGTTTTATATTCATTTTCTTGCCCTAGACTCTTGCTTTCAGTTTTAATAAGTGATGAATTGCCTGTAAATCAATACCACCAAAGAACCTTCCCCCTTCTTAATTGCTGAACAATTCCCCCACCCCCCAAATCTTCCTCACACATGACTCCCCCCACCATTTTTGTTTTCTTAAGAAGAGTAAGAACATGGCAAGTAACTAGAAGAGAAATCTTCAGAGAGAAAAGGAAATTTAGCTGGCAGGTGATGCCTGCTTCTTTGGCAGATAAGTGAGGAGATAACGACCCCCTTCCCAAGCTCTCTCCTCCCCTGCTGCTATCTAACTCTTATGATAATAAGTAAGCTCTTTATAAGTGCAAGGTGTAATTGTTATCTTAGAAGAGCTTTAGAGATCCTATTTTATTTTTAATATAATTAATCCTCAAAACATTCTTCTGTAGGAAGCAGGGGGCAGATTAGCAACCCTATTCTAAAGATGGGAAAGCTGAAAACAAAGAAAGCTGGAGATGCAGCCCTACCTGTTCCTGACACATGCGTGGGTTTCACTGGATTGTCTTTGCACAGATCATGGGACTGTATCCTCTTTGGGGAATGTGTATGTTTGTGTCGATCTCTCTTGGTGGCTTCTTTCTATGTCTCTCTCTGGCTCAGTCTCTGTTTCTGAGTATCTGTTAGTTTTTCCTTCATTTTTTCCTTTACCCAGTGATTATTATTCAATCAAACCAATCAATAAATATTTATTAAATGCTTACTATGTGCCAGGCACTAGGCTAAGCTCTGAGGACACAAAAAAAGCCAAAAAACATTCAATTAAAATCAGCAAAACTAAACACTTGTTATAGACACCACTGGCATGTCCACCATAACAAGGGATCAAAAGAAATGTTGAGTCTATAGCTTATGTTGAACTTAGGGAGGATGTGGACAAGAGTCACACAGGATGACCAGGTGTGGGTGGGTTGTAAGGGAGTACCCATAGCAATGAGGTCCATTAAAGCAGAACTATAATTAGAGTGAAGCTATGGGTCCTTTTTTTCCAGGACGCTGAGATTTATAGGGTGCTTTTTAGTCTGGCCACTCCTTAAAGAGCATAGAAACAACTGAGGTCAGAACCCAGTGACAAAGAATTTTGTTATTTGGTCCTTTCAGTTGGGTCTGAATCTTTGTGACCCCATGTGGGGTTTTCTGGCAAAGATGCTGGAGTGGTTTGCCACTTCTTTACCAACTCATTTTACAGATGGGGAAACTGAAGCAAACAGAGTTCTTGATTTAAATAAGAAACTAACATTGCAGAGGTGGGGTATGGTAGGTGTGGATTATGGCATATACTGTCAGATGCAATTAAATCATAGGTTTATTTTTCAAACTTTTTCTGTTTTTGTTTAAATCTTTGTTACAAAAAAAGGTTTGATAGAGAAGTAGAAAGAGATAAAACCAGAAATGAATGTATTAAATATATATATATATATTTCTGTTTTTAAATTATTTAATAAAAATAAATTAGAATCTAGCAAATGGCATAGACTTTCTCCCCCATCTGTCATCACCCTTAAGTGAATTCCCCCTACTCATCCACTCACATAGAGGAACAGCCTTATTGGGTTCTTTGAGCTGGTCTCTATATCTCTTTTCCCAATCAATTAGTCAATAAACAAGCACTTAGTAAATGCCTACTGTGTGCCAGGCACTCTGCTAGACCCTGAGAACACATAGCCAAAAAAATGAAGTAGTCATTGCTATCAAGGAATATAAGGTATATTTTCCCAACCAAATTTATCCTAAACACTTTGCTTGAGGCACTATTTTCTTTCTTCTTGCTCCCCTGGGATCTTGCAAAGCTTGTTCCAAACATGAAAAATAATGGTTATGGCTCTGTAATGACATATCTAAGCACTGAAGGATAAGCAAGGTGCTGAGTTCCATGCTAGAAATACACCGTTGAAAAATGACACAGTCCCTCCCCTCAAGGAATTTACAGTCTTAACAGGGATACATATAATATCTATCTATATATAATACATAATACTAGGGCAGCTAGGTTGTGCAGTGAATAGAGTGCTGAGCCTGGAGTCAGGAAGACTCATCTTTTTGAGTTCAAATCCATCCTCAGATACTTCCTAGCTGTGTGACCCTAGGCAAGTCACTTTACCCTGTTTGCCTCAGTTTCCTCATCTGTAAAATGAGTTGGAGAATAAAATGGTGAACCACTCCAGTATCTTTGCCAAGAAAACCCTAAATAGGGTCACAGAATCAGACACAACTGAACAACTGATATGTATATGCATATAATATTATTATATCTATATTATATATACACATGCACACATATCTATTGTATATTGCATATAGTATATGTATATATATATATATCATAGAGGTGACATATATAATGTATTTATATACATACATGCATATATACATAGAGAGGAGAAAGAATTAAACACCACATGTCTCCTGCACTAGCCTACTTTGCCCAGGCTATGTATTTCATTCCTAACCTTGCTTCAAGTCTCAGTTAAAGTCTTACCTTTTCCAGAAGCCTATCATGGTGAGGCAGCTAGGTTGCCCAGTGGTTAGAACACTGGTCTTAACATCCTGAGTACCTGAGTTTGAATACCACCTCAGATATCTCCTAGTTGTGGGACCCTGGGCAACTCACTTAACCCTATTTACCTCAGTTTCTTCATCTATAAAATGAGCTGGAGAAGAAAATAGCAAACCAAAACCCCAAAGGCAGCCATGAAGACTCAGAAATGACTGAATAGCAGCAGCCTATCCTGGCCCCCCCTTAACACTGAGATTATCTCCAATTTACCCCATATCTTGTCTGCACATAGTTATTTACATGTTGTGAACTACTGGAGGGTAAAGACTGATTTTTCTTTGTATCTAGTGCAGAGGTGGGGAACCTGCAGCCTCAAGGCCACATGTGACCTTCTAGGTCCTTGTGTGTAGCCTTTTGATTGAGGCCAAATTTTACGGGAACCAATCTTTTTTTTTTTTTTAGCAAATCCTTTTAGTAAGGGGATTTGTTCTGTGAAGTTTGACTTCAGTCAAAGGGCTGCGCTTGAGGACCTAGAGGGCCACTTGTGGCCTTGAGGTTCCCCACCGCTATAATGTTTGAGCATAGTGCCTAGCACATACTTGGTGCCTAATAAACGCTTGATTTGACTTGACTGATCTCTTTACCTGAGGGTACGTCCTATTGCTAATCAAGGCAGTCCCCCCGGGTTCTCCTGTGAAGAGGCCCAGACTTACAGCCTTAGTAATAGCCATGAGCCCTGCCCCACACCTTTCTGTCTTACTCACTCACACCTGGAAACAGCTTAAGCAGTCATTCTGGACCTATCAGCTCTGGCTCTTTGCAAGCAACAACACGCCTCTCCCAAGTCATGTCTACAGGTATGGAGGGAATACCGGTATTATAGTCATTAGGGTGAAACCCTTTGGTTCATAATTTGCAATTCCCCTCCCCCAGACCTTTAATTAGCAAATAAATGCAAGAGTTTGGGGGAGGGGGAAGTGAGGGAAGGAAATAAGTATTTATATACTGCCTACCACATGCCCAGCACTGTGGTAAGTAAGCTCTTTATAAATATCAACTCGTTTAATAGATAGGAATATAGTCAAAGACTTGGGCTCCAGCATCTATGATAATTCCCATTTATGAGCATACTTGTACCAGAAGAATGAAAGTGACTAGAATAGAGGCTCCTGTTTCATTTTTCTCTGTATCCCAGGAGTAATACAATGGTTGGCACTGATGTAATGGCAGGGACTCAGTAAGTGCCTATAGAAAAAATAATTAAAGACTTGCTCAGACTTCTTTTTATCCTAGCTTAACTTTTATGAGAGAGAACTAAAAACAACCATCTTCAACTTGTTGCTATAAAACTCACCCAATGCATTTCTCAAGATGTGAGTTAATAATCTGATGGGTGGAAATCCCTTCTGAGTCACTGAAGTTACCAAAAATGGGAAGGACTCTGAAATCTCTGGTACCTGTTGTTCTGCATTTCAATGTCTTCCGTGGCTCTACGAGAGTTTAAAGCACATACTCACTCATGCATGAGGTCAAGTTGGTTGGCCACATTTCAGAGTCGGGATGCATTGTCTGGGAGTTGCAATAGAACTTCCTAGAGAGCAAAGATAGCAAAAAACCAACAAGAGATGGGTATCAGCCAAGGAAAGAGAATTTTATCGGTGTTCATGAGTTGTGATATTGGGGTTGACACTGTCACATTCTGATCCTATCATTTCATTTCCAAAGCAACCACTTTTTGTTTGAATTTTCAACTCATGCAGTCATGACTGTATTTTAATCTGTCTCATTTTATGGATGAGGAAATTGAGAAGGAGCACTTGTCCAAGATCACAAAGACAAGAAGGTGCAAAGCCACCGTCCAAACCCCAGCTCCACCACCTCCAGATTCGGTGCTTCTCCATAGTGTCACACTGTCTCAAGTCACTTAAAAAGAGGTGATGAGGGAAACCACGGGGCTGATGAGATCACCAGAAGAAAAGGTATAGAGAGAAAAATACTGCAGGATGGAACCATAGGTGGTCCCTGTGGTTAGGGAGTGTTGCGAGGATGTACATCCAGAAAAAAGTGGTCAGACAAGTAGATAAAGAACCAGGGCAGATTATCAGGTTATCAGGGACCAACCACCAGAGAGATGAAAACTCAAGAAGAAATAGGAAGGGGGTGGGTGTCAACAGTGTCAAATCTTGAGCAAAGGTTGAGAAGGATAAGAGTAGAGGAAGAGCTATCATATTTGGCAATTAAAAGCTTTCTAGTAACTTCAGAAAGAGCAATTTCAGACTACCAGTAAGTAGTTCAAAAGCCAGACAGCAGAGAGTTGAGAAGCGAGTGGGTGGTGAGAAAGAGGAGGCCCTAGGAAGGAACTTCAAGAACCAAAGAAACTGGGCAAGAGATTTTTTTTTTAATGATCAGTCTGTGTGATGATATAACTTGTCATAATTTCCTTCCTCAACATTTCAAAGAGCATCGATTAAACCTACCATGTGTCAGACACTAGGCTAGGTACTGGGGAAAAGGAAAGTAAAAAATTCAGCTAGCATTTGTTAAAATGAAAGAGTCCCTACCCTCATGGAGTTTACATACAATTGGGAGGATATGTCAATCAATCAAAAAGCATTTATCAAGTAATTACTATGTGTTAAAACTAAATCCTTACTCTATGGCAGGCATTGCATGAAGTACTGAGGACACAAAGAAATGCAAAAAAAAATAAGTTTCCTTCCCTCCAGAAGCTTCCATTCTAAAGGGAAAAGACAATATGTAAATACCCACCTATGGACAAGATACACACAATGTAGACATATAAATGTGCAACCTTAGAAGTAAAGTCACTGTCCTTTGGGTTGGGTAATTTAAATAGGAGATAGGACTAACAACAAGGAGGGGCCAACCAGCAGGATCCACTGGGCCCTCAACCATCAGCCTAGAAGGAAGGAAGGAAGGAAGGAAGCTAAGGCTCCAGAGAGCAGAGATTAGGTACAAAGGCATGAACACATGGAGGTGGAAGATGAAAATGTCAAGGTCAGAAAAAGCTACTAGTCCAGCTTAACTGGAACATAGTTTATATAAATGGGAGCAATGTAAACTAAGGTTTAGCAAGCCAGTCAAACCAGGCTAGGAACTGCCTTAAGAGCCAGGCCTAACAGTTTTCTCTTTGATCCTAGAGGCAATAGGGAATTTGCTGAAGATTTTTGAACAGGAAAGAGGCATGTTCAAACCTGTGCCTCAGAAATATTATTTTGGCAACGTCATGGAGAATGAATTGGAGAGGAGAGGATAAACAAGCAAGGAGACTAAATAGAAGGCTCTTGAAATAATGATAAGCACCTGAATGAAGCTAGATAATGCAGGAGGCAGAGCACCAGGTCTGAAGTCAGGAAGACTCATCCCCTGTAGTTCAAAACTGGCCACAGACTCTTACCAGCTGTGTGACACTGGGCAAGTCACTTGACCCTGTTTGTCCCAGTTCCTCCTCTGTAAAATGATCTGGAGAAGTAAATGGTAAACCACTCTAGTATCTCTGCAAATTAAGCCCCAAATGAAGTCACAAAGAGGTGGACATGATTGAAAAAGACTGAACAACAACAAACCCGAATGAAGGTGGTAATCATATAACAGGAGACAAGGGGACAAATACAAGAAATTTTCCATTAAGGAACTCCACTGGGCTGTCATGGCATAGAGGGGAACCTAGATCCACAAGGGTTATGCCAACAACGCACAAGTTCTGCCAAATCCTACCAAGCTTCAAGTATGGGCAGGGTGACTGTCCTCTAATGATTAACCTAGATAAATTGGGAAAGACTAATCACCAGCTAGGTGGCATAGTGGGTAGAGCACCAGTCCTGGAGTCAGGAAAACCTGAGTTCAAATTCAGCCTCAGACACTTCTAACTGTGTGACCCTGGGCAATTCACTTCACCTGTTTGTCTCATTTTTCTCATCTGTAAAATATGTCGAACAAGGAAATGGCAAACCACTCCAGTATCTTTGCCAAGAAAACCCCAATGCAATCACAAAGAGTCAAACATGACTGAACAACAACATCACCAGAAGATTGGTCACCAGGTTTGGTCACAACTCATGAAGACCATCTACTAAGATATGGAAGGGTTGCAACCTATGCTGGCAGAGGACCTCACCAATGAAATCATATGTCTTAAGAAAAATCTCTCTTTTATTAATGTCTTTCCATTGAATATTGTTTCTACCTATCCTATGCATCTATGTTAATCTATTCTTTATTCTCTAGGAAAATTTCATCTTTTTTATTAGATTGCAAACTCCCAAAAGTATGCAACTTCGTGGTTCTTCACCAAAGCTAAGAATTCAAATTGATTCACTTCACTCCTGTCTATATCTCTCAAATAATATCCATGTTTCATGCACCAACCTAGGGTTTCTTATGGGAATATCATTCCATCCTACGCTCACCCCCAAAGGCAAAAGAGGTCCTCACTTCCCATGTAAGGACTCAGATTAATTAAATACAGGACAAGTTTAATTTTCCTCATACTTAAAACATAACTGACATGGCACACAAAACTATAAGCAGTCAAAACACTCCTTTCTTCTTAAGTCCCACATAAACCTATCCAGTTCTTCAGACTTGCAATACTACTTTTTGATTAGTGTTCTATGAGCTTCCATAGAGTGACAATACTATTCATCATTGCATTAATGAAGAGGAGATATGTTTTTTTGTCAGTGAAGCTAAGAATCATTCTAAAATATTCACTCTAGTGATAGATTAGTTCAAACCTATCTGGAAATAAATGATTTACCTCAATCCTAAACTCTTCTTCTGCAGTTTCATTTTAAAACAACTAATTCTAAGATAAAGTGTTCATATCACAATGGAGATAGCATGGCTAAATTTTATTGGGCCCTGGCAAAAGGAATAAATGGTCCTACCTCAGACTATCATAGAAACAAATTGCTTAAGCGTTTATTAGCCACCTGCTAACATCCACTTGCTGCCTTATAAATTTCTCCATGAAGAACATTCTCCATTCAGTCATCTAGTTTCCCAAAATTCTCCGGATGAGTCAAACACTGTTATTCCTGACCATCAAAAAGATAATTACTATCTGTGTCAGTTCATACAAGTGAACAAATGGACAGGCTACTAGTCTACCTGTAAAAAGGTGTTTGGATATTTACAACTACCTAAATATAAAAATATTTAAAAGACAAAGTAAATTAAGTCAGTATCCTAGAATTTCATGGAAATCAACTAATCCAACTTCCCACCAGCTTCTCCTTGAGCACATCCATTGTCAGGGAATTAAATGGCTACCAATGATGTCTGTTCCATGCTGGATAGTTCTAGCACTTAGATATTTCTTAGATTGCATCAAAATTTCCCTCTATAACATTTGCCTATTGGCCTAAGTCCTGTCCTCTAGGGCAGGGGTGGGGAACTTGCAGCCTCAAGGCCACATGTGACACTCTAGGTCCTCAAGTGCAGCCCTTTGACTGAATCCAAACTTCACAGAACAAATCTCTTTAATAAAAGAATTTGTTCTATAAAACTTGGACTCAGTCAAAAGGCCACACCCAAGGACCCAGAAGGCCATACATGACCTCAAAGCCACTGGTTCCCCACCCCTCCTCTAAAGCAAATACAGGGTTTAACAAAATTGCCAAGTGGTTATCCAACCTTTGCTTGAAGACCTCAGTAAGGAATGATCTAATGTGGCTCCAAACAACCCATGTCTGCCTCCAGGTGACTCTGTTAGAAGGTGCTTCCTGACCTCAAGTCCAAATTGACTTCTTAGCAATGTCTATCAATTGCTCCTACTTGTGCTTTCTGTAGCCAAGAAAAACAAGGAGGGAGGGAGGGAGAAAGGGAGGAAGGGAGGACAGAGGGAAGGAAGGAAGGAAGGAAGGAAGGAAGGAAGGAAGGAAGGAAGGAAGGGAGGAAGGGAAGGAGGGAGGAAGGGAGGGAGGGAGGAAAGGAGGGAAGGAGGGAGGAAGAAAGGAAGGAAGGAAAAAAGTGTTTTATTAAGCACCTACTTGTGTATAGGTGGTATGCTAAGCTCTTTACAAATATCATCTCATTTGATCCTCTTGACAACCCTGTAAAATAGGTGCTATTATGATCCTCATTTTACAGATGAGGAAACTGAGGAAAACAAGGTTAAGTGACTTGCCCGGGGCCACACAACTAGTAAGTGTCTGAGGTTGGATTTGAACTCGAGCATTCCTGACTCTCGGCCCAGTGCTCTATCCATTTTGCCACCTAGAGCCTCTTCTGTACTTGACAACAGCTTTCATGTCCTCTAAGTATTCTCCTCTCAGGGCAAAGTATCCCTAGCTCTCCTAATCAATCATCATATGACCTGATCTTGAGGCCTTAAATGATTCTGGATGCCCTCCTCTGGTCCTCTCCAGATTCCTAAAATGTGGTGTCCAGAACCAAACATAGCCTTCCCAATGTGGTCTGATCAGGGAAGTGGTGCAGATACAAGATAGATCACCACCTATAGTGTTAGAAAGTTTCTGGGGACATGAGAGGTTAAGTGATAGGCCTAGGGTCACCCAACATGTGGAAAGTGAGGGACTTAAACCCAGCTTCTCCTACCATGCTTTCTCTCTCTTCTAGGTCCAATTTACAGCTGAAAACACTAAGGCTGAGAAAACTTAAATGATTCTTTTTTGTTAAGTCGTGCCCAACTCTCCATGACCTCATTTGGGATTTTCTTGGCAGAGATACTGGAGTGGTTTGTCATTTCCTTCTCCAGCTCCTTTTACAGATGAGGAAACTAAAGCAAACAGGGTTAAGTGACTCACCCAGGGTCACACAGATAGGAAGTGTCTGAGGCCAGATTTGAACTCAAGAATTTAAGTCTTTCTGAATCCAAGCCCATTGCTCTATCCACTGTACCACCTAGCTGTCCCCCACTATACAATACTGACACTATATTACATGTGACTTATAGATGTATATGATGCAAATTTTTTACTTTAAAAAATTTGTCTTGGGAAAAATACTGACCTACCTTGTGACAGAGATTTGATGGACTCAGGGCACAGAGATAAAAATTTTTTAAACATATCCAATACAGGAATTTGTTTTGCTTGACTATGCACATTTGTTACAAGAGTTTTGTGTTTCTTTTTTCATTGGGGAGAGGGAGGTGGGAGATTAAATAAAATTTTGTTAGCTGAAAAAAAAAGAAAAAAATTTAAATAGAAAGAAAGAACTGGAATTTAGCACCAAACATATGGTTAAAGCATACTTTTTGTCAGGGCCTCAGCATGGTAATAACTGAAAACATTCAAGCCTGAGCTTCACAGGCTGTCTGTCCCGAAAGCATGTCACTCTATATACCCTTTACCCACAGGGCCTTGTGTCCACCCAAACTGCAGCTTTCCTGGTCTGACTATTTATGCTGTCTAAACAGATGTTCTGGGGCTGTACCTCATGGGGTACAGTCTTTTGGCTGGTAACTGGTAGCAACAGGGAGCTGACCACAAGTGTGAAGAAGCCGCCAGAGTATCCAGGGAAGCACCCAATGTTCCCTCCCACCCTTCTCTCACACCCAGGCAGCATCCAGAAGGATTAGTCCACTCCAACAAGAAGAACAAGTCATAATGGGTGGGGAAGGGTGCCTACCATACCACAGCAGAGGGAGTGCCAAGGCCCAGGCCTACCCTGCCCATGTTCTCTGGTATCTAAGAGGGCTGCCAGGACAGAAAGTGTCAGCGCTTCTCCTCACAATGTGACTAAGCTGAGGAAGTAAGTTTAGTGTGGGGGTGGCAAGCTCTTTCCAGCTCTCTAAGGGTTTCCTGAGGGCTGAGTTAACATGAGCTGCTGCCAGATTGGGCATGTGCAGATGGAGCTTTTCACATCCCCAGAAAGCTCACACTTCTGGTTTTTTGCTTTATTTTTTTCTTTTTTTTTCCAAGAAGTGACAAGTCAAAAATCCTGCTCTGAACACAAAAAGTACACAGTAGGAGTGGAAAGAAAGAACCATCTCCCTCTCCACACTTAGCTGAAAAGTCTCCCCCAACCTTGCAAGGAGCCCTGGAGGAGAGGACCGCATACAAAAAGCAACGCTTTCATCTTTCATACTAATAGGATTTATCTCTGCACAAAAAAGTGAGTCTGTGCTGATGCTTCTGTGTACGATTTAGAAGCGATTAAATTTTAATTTGGAATAATTCATTAGAGAGGCATTTTTCCTGTGGAAGGCTTTGGAACAGTAATTCAGAGCTTTTCTGAGCTCTCTAACAGTAACTGAGGAAGAAACTCCCGGAGGAGTAGAGTTCTGCCCTCACCGCTCAGTTGAGTGCGTCTCTCAGGCAAAAAGAACCCACCCAAAATAATTCACTCCCACCTCCAGCCTGGCTTCTGAATATTCAAATGTACAGCTGTGGGAGTGAGAGAGGAGGCAGAGAAGCTTAACTAGGAAGGAAAAATCCACTCAATTCTATAGGTCCCATACTCAGGTAATCCAGGCTGGAGGGGAAAAGTAAAGAGCCAAGGAAATAGACCAAGAATAGCATATTTGAGGAAGGGACTTCTTTTCGGCTGTCGTTTTTTCCTGCAGAGTATATGAAGGAGAAAGGGGGGATCTCTGGGATCTGGAAAATTAAATGTACAGTATGTGCCAAATTCTCATCTCCCGACTAATACCAGTTGGAATGACTGACTAGATAGAAACATCCAGAGTTTTAAAAGGGCTCACACCCCATTATAAAGATGAACCAGCAAACATGGTATTCCTGGCCTGACTAGCAGATTTTATCTATTTCTGTGACAGCTTAGATGAGAAAGCAAGTGGCCAAGTGAGCTCATGAGAAGGAAGAATAGTTGTCTGAGTTCAAGAAAACTTATTTCCACCAGGCTAAACGTGCATAGGGTCATAGATCCAGAGCTGGAAGGACCTGAAAGGATTATGATACTACACTTTGATTTTACAAATCAAGGAAGAAACTGAAACCTAAAAAGGTTAAATGACTTTACCAACATCACACACTTGTCCAAGTAGCTGAGTCTGGATTTGAACTTGGGACCTCTTTTCCCTATAGCAGATACCTCCTTCTTGTATCTCATGATCATAACATCATTAGAGCTGGAAGGGACTTTAAAAATCACTTGGTCCAACCCCCTTCTTTTATGGATGAAAAAACCACAGCCCAGAGAGGGTTTCTTTCCTAAGGTCACATAGTGTGAGAATCAGGATTCATAGCCAAACCCTCTCATTCCAAATCTATCACTCTTTCTACAGCACCATATATGAACAATGTGTAGAATTAAGCCAACTGAGTGAAATAAACTTGAATGAAATTAAACCTTGTTGACCAGTTGTTTTTCAGTCATGTCCAACTCTTCCTGACACCAATAGTTCTTTTAATAATTTTTTAGTTTATTTGCTTGCTAGTTTAATTGGGGGAGGCAATGAGGATAGAGTGCCTGGCCTGCAAGACTTATCTTCCCGAGTTCAAATCCAGGCCCAGACACTTATTAGCTGTGTGGCCCTGGACAAGTCACTTAACCCTGTTTGCCTCATCTTCCTCATCTGTCAAATGAGCTAGAGGAAGAAATGGTAAACCATTCCAGTATCTCTGCCAAGAAAACCGCAGGGTCATGAAGACACTACTGAAACAACAAATGTTCCAGGCATTGAGTTGAGCTTTGGGGATACAAAAAGAGGTAAAAGACCATCCCTGCCCTCAAGGAGCTTACAATCTAACGGAAAAGATTACATGCAAACAAAGCAAGCTAAATACAAGATAAATGGGAAATTATTAACAGAGGGAATAATGAGAGCACTCTCTCACTGAATTATTATGAGAATCCAAGGAAAATTAGTATAGTGTCTAGCACATGGTAAATAAGCACTATATAAAGGCTTATTCTTCCCCCTCCCCACTCTCCACCATTCCCTTCAGCTGACACAGATTGTAAACATATGAAGGGTAAAAGAACTGTGTCTTATCTAAATTATAAATGTGTGTGTGTGTGCATGAATGTGTGTATTTTGGAAAACAATCAGGATTAAGTGACTTGCTAGTGACAGCTAGTAAGGGTCTGAGGTTGGATTTGAACTCAGGTGCTCCTAACCCCAGGACTGGTGCTCTGTCACTCTGTCCACTGAACCACCTAGCTGTCCTGTGATTCCTACAAAATAAACTTTTTCACTTTAACATTTTACTAGCCTGCTATGGATGTTGTAACCCCTCCACAACCTTTTTCTACTAGCTGCTACATCCAGAAAAATTCCTGACTATCTTCCAAGCATTTGTTAAAGCTGGAATCATTGAACCATATATGCAAATCTGGAAGGGACCTCAGAAGCTATTTAGTCCAACTCCCTTGTTTTACAAATAAGGAAACCAAGTCCAAGGAGGTGAAAAAATTTACCTAATATCACTCAGGTAGTAAAGCCAAGACTTAAACCCAGGTTCTCTGACTCAAAATCTAACATGCCTTTCATAGAACCTCACCCCCTCAACCAGTCAGTAAAGGTTAGGACAGATATACATCTAGTTCATGGCCACTCCTATACTCTAAAACCCTTGACAAGACCTTCCAGTTTCTTAGGATCTGCTGGTACTTGCTCTCCATGAGCTTAGCCTCCAAGAGCGCTGAGTCACCCAAAACACACATTTAAGCATCTGAAAAGACTTCAGTGGAAGAAACTATAATTATCATACATGAATAATGCATGTGGTCACATTTTCATCCAACTTTCAAAAGTAGTAAAGCTTATCTATACCTGGGCTGCCTCTTCTGGTGTTTTAAGTACAATTTAGAAGCCATTACAATTAAATTTAAGATAATTCATTGGAAACATACTTCATAATGAAGGTCAATAAGCAGTCATTCAAATAATCCAAAGTATCTATATAGATGATACTTGAGTCCTAGATAAATACCTTCTGTACCTTTATTTGGACTTGGATTGGTTTAGATGGGAGTGCCTTGGGAAAATGACCCAGATGGAAATCTTAGTACTTAACAACACCTACTGAAAAGGCCAACTGCTCCCCAGAGGCAAATCCATTTGAAAATGCCTGGGCAGTTCTCTGAGGCTTGGATAGGGGAAACTGCCTCCCCCATTTGCCAGTAGAGCAAGCCAAATTATAGCATAATACTATGTCGTAAGTTCTATTTTCCCTTGGCTCCAGGGATGGAGTTCTGATTGCTGCATCAGGTAAAAAGTAAACTTTGGTGTGCTTGGACTTTGTACTACTTTGGATGCCCTTTAAATTGTATTTGTTTTAATGGGGATATCAGTATGCTCCTATTTCCCCATTGGTGGCTCTTTCAAAATCATGCTTCCATCCTCTCTACCAAGGCCAAATCAGAAGCCCTTCCCACCTTCTCATCTTCTAATTTTTGTCCATGTTTTACCAAAATCCTTCAAAGAGGTACCTCCCAGCATAGGTTTTTCACCAAATTTTTAGATTAGAAGGGACTTTAGTGACTATCTAAGCACCTAATCCATACCTGAAAGGTATTCCCACTATAGTATACTGGATACACCATTTATCCAGCCTCTCTTAGAGAACACCCAGTGAGGAGGAGCCCACCATCTTCTAAGGCAGTGCATTCCAATCAATCTATAAATATTTATTAAGTGCATACTAGGTATACCTACTATGTGCTGGGCACAGTCCCTGACCTCAAGGAGCTTACAATCTAATTCCACTTTTGGACAGTTCTTGTTGGAGTGGGAGCCTCTTCCTGCCTCACCTAATCATTCTAGATGATGGTAAGGTACCAGAGAAGGATGAGAGTTAACATTGAGTATTTCCTGGCCCATGCTGGTAACCTCCTCACACTTGTGCTCAGATGCCTACAGCTGTCCACTGTAACCAAATGACCACACCCCAAGTGGTTACAGACCAAAAACATAAATTTCTCCTGACTTCAAGCCTAAGCTAGTCTTTTTGCAATTTTCCCTCTGAGGGCCAACAGAACAAGTTTAATCCCTTGTCTGAACAGAGTTATCATATTCTTCTTGAGTCTTCCCTTCTTCAGACTTAATATCCCCAATGCCTTCACATGGTCCTCATTCTGAAGATAATGGAGGTCATTTAGTTCACTGGGATAAATAGTTTCATAGACTTTAAGCGAGAAAGGGACCATTCTCTCATTTCATAGATGAGAAAACTGAATCCAAAGTGGCTAAGTAACTTGCCTAAGGTCATGCAGGTAATAAATGGCAAAGCTGGAATTTGAACCAAGATATCATGATTCCAAATCAATCAACCAATTAATCAATTGACAAGAATTTATTAATCACTTACTTTGTGCCATGAACTGTGCTAAACACTGGGGATGAAAAGAAAAGGTAGACACAGACCCTACCTGCTGGAGAACGGTGTGGGGAGGGGATAGGATAAAGGGTACCTTCTTGCCATGGTCTTGACCTTGACGTGGAGAAAAGCAATCTCTATCCATCAGGGATTGCAGTAAAAGATGAAAAGGTGATAAATGATGTCGGGGGTAACAGAGATGAGGAGAAATGGAACAGAGGTTGTCAATAAATAGTCATCTCAGCTTGGTGAAAACAAGGTCCTTAACTGAGAAAGTAGGAATGGGGGAAGTGAGATTACTTCTATTGTGAGTGGAGCAGAAAATCAATTAGGATTGCCTGGCTATAGTGAAGGCCCAGTTTAGATTAGATAACATGAATTTCTGGTGGACCAAATCAATCCAGTACTCTTACTACTACTGTACCATGTCCCAGTCAAGCTGCCTATCTATTTTTCGATTCTCATTTTTGATACTAAGTATGTAAGAATAGATAAAAAAAAGGCCATATTCCAACTATGTCTCATTTTCTCAAACCAGAACTGTCAGATCAAGAAAATCTGATTTATTAAGTCATGGTCTTTCTTTAAAAATTAGTAAGTGCCTATGTCATGTTTCCTAAGCCTTTGCAATAAATAATTCAGCATAGACTTTAGAATCTTTTTTTTTTATTTACTGTCTCCCTTAGGAGAAACTGAGGTATTAGCAATCATTGAATTCCTCCCTAATCCATAAAGGAGATATGTGAATAAGAATGAATGGTAACTGTGATGAGATCAATAGAGGAACCCTGGTCGATATCGGCTCTATCACAGAGAGGCATTGTGGTACCATGTAAAGGGGCCCAACTTTGTAACCAGAGGACCTAGGTTCAAATAACCCCCCTGAAGCTTGCTACCTGGGTGACCTTAGAATAGGAGTTAGAGGGATTGGACTAGATCTGATATTTGAGATCTAGATCTATAATCCTTTGATCTCTACCTCCAGGAAAATAATCCAGAATGGATAATTCCGAGTATGGGAAATTCATACTTTCTGTTGTAGTATCAGTGACTCCCTCCCATGTTTCCCTATTCTAGAGATAGAGAGATAGAAACACAGAAACAGAGACAAACATACAGAGTGAAAAAGAGATAGAGATGGAAAGACAGAGAAATGGAGAGAAAGAAACGAAACAGCCAAAAGAACACAGAGAGATAGCCATACATTTATATCCATGTCACCTCTTCTTCCCTTCTCCATTACCAGTCTTGTCATCATTGAAGTCAACTTCCCTAAAAATAATAATAAACATTTGCATGATGCTTTAAAATTTACAGAGTACTTTCTACATCTTAGCTCATATTATCCTCACAACAAGCCTATGAAATAGGTGTTATTATTATCCCTATAGTACAGTTGAGGAAAGTGGGGTACACAGATATTAAATTATTTTCTCAGGGTCACACAGCTAGCAAATGAAAGGCAGGAGACAAATGAATGTCTTCCTAAGTCCAAGCCCAATACTCTATCCACTATGTCAGCTAAATAATCCACACCGTGAACCAGTGTTAGAAAAGGAGGAATGTATTTATAGCAACTGCTTTCTGAAACTGTGAATGTGACCAGGTGCTCAGCCCCTTTTGTATAAGACTCTCCTCACTGGTATAGATCGATTTCTCAAAGAAACAACAGGGATGTTCATCAATTAGAAATGACTAAGCAAAAAATTTGAATGACTAAGCAAATTATCCTATATGAATGTCATGGAAGAGCACTATAACAAAAGAAATGATGAATATGAAGAATTTAGAGAAACAATGGGAAGATTTTTCTGAAATGATATTGAGGGAAATAAATGAAACCAACAAAATAATATACACAATGACCTCAATGATGGAAACAGAAAGAAAACCCAATGGTTTATGTGTATACACAAAACTGAATATGGTACAATTATAATAACCAGGCTTGGACTCAAAGAAGCAGTGAGAAATGTAGCTCTTCCCCATATTTCCAAAGGTAGAGGACTATGGGTATGGATCATGGTATCTGCTGGCAGATTTCATTTGTTGGTTAGTTTTTCCAAACATCTTTCATTTTTTTTCTGTTGTTCATTATGAGATAGTTCTATAGTAGGAGTGGAGATGTGAATGTAATATAAAAAACAAAATTTATCAATAAAACATAAAATAAACACTTAGAAAAGAATAATGACTCATTAGGAAACAATGTTAGTGTTGTAACTTTATACATATTTTTGCTGATTTTGTGTTTCATTTTTTTTTTTCTAAGTCCAAGAGGATCTTTGGAACAATATACCTTACCTAATCTGTACAATTTTTCTTGCTATAGTCATACAAGTAAGGAATGGAAATAATCTTTAATCCTTCCTTCAAGAAAATAAAATGGAAGGATCTCCCCAAAACAATAAGGTCTATGAGCTTTCCCTTACAAATGCAGAATCATTTCCTACTGTTAATTCCTACTGCTTAGGAAGAGAAGATTGACCTTCACAGGATTGCAGATTATTAGAACTGGAAGGCACCTAAGGTCGCCGAGTTTCAGTAAATCAGCCCTGACCAGGAAAATGGGTCACTTACAAAATAAGAGAAAGTTGGGCCTCAAATTCAGGTCTTTATGGCCTGCTTTCAATTCTCTGAGTACCTTCTCTTACCTCAAAGTAGTTTCACTCCCAAAAAAACACATCTGAACACAAATTCTGGCAGACAGTAGCTATAAATTCAATTCGATTCAACATAGAGTTAACTAAGAACCTACTACTTTTAAAGCACTATGCTAGGTGTTTTGGAATATTAGAAAATTAAGGCTAAGAGTGGTGGCCATATTGCCATCAAGTGGGGAGTTCAGAAAACATTGGCCAATCAAGCAATGGCACAGCCTTTTTGGTAGGGATAGCGTACCTGGAAACCAGTCCAGAGGGAATCTAGGGAACTAATGGAGCTAGGTGGGGAGAAGGTTGGACTGAGAGTTAGGAAGACCTGAGTCTAAATCCTCTCTCAAATACTTACTGACTGTGTGATCCTGGACAAGTCCCTGACTAACCCCCTCTACTCCAGCCTTCTCACTCTATATTGTGGGGAAGAGATGGTAACAGGAAGTCCTACCTCACAGGCTTATTGTCCAGATTCAGTGGGATAATATACCTAAAAACACTTTGTAAATATTTGAAGGACATTCATCCTTCTCCAGGATCCACTCCTGACTCTCTGGACTTTCTTCACCATCCCTAAGGGGGCTTATCTTCTACCTTCAGCTCTTTTCCAGCTACCTTTTGTGTGTTATCTTCTCTTGTTAGAATGTAAGCTCCTTGAGGGCAGGGGCTGACTTTCCTTCTACTTATATGTATATTGCCAGTGCTAAGCGCCTTGATACATAGTACAAAGTAAATGTTTAATAAATGCTTGTTGATTGACTTGAGTATATTTGCCAAGTCCTTAGTACAGTGCCTGAAACATAGTAGGTGCTATATAATTACTTATCTCCTTCCCCCTATATAAATAAATGTTAGCTAATATTAACCAAGTCATAGACTCTAAGAAGAAAGAACCAGAAAGAATGAGAGCTGAGAACTCAAGATAGATACCACTGTGTTGGTAGAGGGCAGGCTTTCATAGTAATAAAAAATATTTATATGGTAGATTTTAAAATACCAACATTCTTCACATACATTATCTTAAGCCAGTCTCTTCATTCGCATGCCCATGTTTTCTTGATCACAGATTGAGAGGTAAACAGGACCTTAGAAATCATCTAATGTATTTCTCTCTCCTTACAGATGAGAAAACTGAGGCCTAGAGAGGTTAAAAACCTTGCCCAAGGTTACATAGGTAGTAAGTAGTCCAGTTAGGATTTGGATGAAAGTCCTTTGTCTTCAATTCAAGGCCTATTCACCTTGTTTTGAATCGTGGACCCCTCTGGCAATCTGGAAGAGCAATGGACCTCTTAGAAGATTTTTAAATGCATGAAATAAAATACAGAAAATTGCAAAAGAAACCAATTATATTGAAATGCAGTTATTAAAAAAAATTTTTTTAAGTTTACAGACCTAAGTCTGAAGAATGTCTATCTATAGTAACAGTTCTTGTGACCAAACATTAGCCCCCATGCACCTGTACCTCTGCTAATTCTCCACACCTGACCAACAGAAACAAAGTACACAGGCACACACTCACACAGGTCAAGAAATGTCATTTTTATCTAAATAAGCTTAAGTTTTGAGTTTAGCAAAATGTAATCTAAACTCTAATTGAACAAATCCCATCGGTTACACATCCTGTCTGCAGGCTGTTGATACTCCAAATGCTTTAAAATAATTAGATTGAAGAGTTGCCCAGTAATCAGGAAGTTTGACTTTCTGCTCTTCTAACCCACAGGGCCCCTCCCACAACATGCACAACCCACATAATGTCCAAACCTCGGCCAAAGCTATAGCGTTTTCTTCTGTCATTTCACTTCTCTTGAAGTCTGTGAAGTCACTGAACCAAGACTTCAGCTTCCAAATTGCAGTCAGAGAATCTCAGAGTTGGAAAGGCCCTAACAACTCAACCAACCCCAAATATCTCTTCTCCATCTCAACCAACAAATTACTATCAAGCCTTTTCTTGAAGACATCTAATGAGGAACTTACTACCTCCCAGAGGTCACTTGCCTCTAGTGAACAATTTTACATATATAATGGTATAAAATTATACATTATATAATTATATATTTAATTATCAAATTATGTACTATGTAATATGTTATAGTTAAATGCATATTTAAACCAAAACTTTAATGAAGTCCAGCAGTAATTTTTAATTGAGAATATAGTTTATAATTCTTATATATTTTAATTTATGAAGGTGGGTGAGCAGGTGGAGTTTTTTAAGTGCTTTTGTGAAGAGGTCTAAAAAGAGAGCAGGGTTCAGCCATTGACACTGAGGTTTTTTTTTATGTAATTTAATTTATTTATTTGCTTTTTGGAGGGCAATTGGGTTTAAGTAGCTTGCCCAAGGTCACACAGCTAAGTTTTTTGTTTGTGTGTGTTGTGTCTGAGGCCAGATCTAAACTCAAGTCCTCCTGACTCCAGGGCCAACACTCTATTTACTGCACCACCTAGCTGCCCCTGACACTGAGGTTTTGATAAATATTAAAACAATTACAGATTTTTCATTACAAAGAATCAAAAAATACCCCTCAACCCTTGGAAAGCCATTTTTAGAACTAACCCCCCAAGATACCCACAGGGAATAAAAAAATGATCAGTGATCACAGGGAACCCAACAGTTTAAAAAGGCAGTAGTTTATAAATAGACATTTTTCAGATCCACATACATTTCAGTGTCACATCACCATTGATGCTGACTTGACACATTCAGAGCAGAAGGGGGAATTTCCTGTTCTCGATATAAAGAGTTTGGTAACCTTGGTTTCTAGAGCCTTTACTTTCTTGAGGAAATAACAACTAAAAAAAAAAAACATCTTGAGTTAGATTATGCAGTTATATTTAAGCTAAGGGGAAGGGGAGAATCTGGTTAAAATAAAAGAATTTTGAAATGAAAATACTTGACCAAAATATATTTAAATGGTGAATAGCCTTTAGAATTTAAATCTCCACAACATCTGATTGCCTAGTTCTTTTTCCCCTCTCCAAGTGCAATACAAATACATGAAGTAGGCATTACTACAGGGCGTGTGCTTCTAATAAGCGTTCAGCACATCAGAGACCGCATAAACCACACAGTTGTGACAATTACTATAGCAACTACAGAAATATTCAAATTAAAATACCCACTCACAAGGCTGCCCACACAGAGCTCTTGGATCCATCTACTTCAATGTACAGTATGTAAAATCTAGAAGCCCTACTATTTTGTACCCCCTGTTTCTCCAAAACCCTAATAGAAATTGTGTCATACATAGGCTGAGTGTGTAGGTGGAAGTTACCAATGCTTAATGGTGCTATTTGTCTAATGCCATCCCCAGGTGTAGAAATGAAGACCCTTTAGGGGAGTCACCAAGGTGGTGAAAGTTATGGGGTCCACTTGCTATGACAACTGTGTTAAAGATGGTTAGCTTAGAAAGTAAAAGACTTAGGAAAGATAAGGTTAGCTACATTCAGGTATCTGAAGAACACATAGTATGGAAGAAGCATTGGGCCAGTTAAGGAAGACCTCAGCAGACAGCACTAGGAATAATTGGTTCTAATTACAAGGAGGCAACTTGAGGTTTGAGGAGAAACAGCTGTAGCACCATGGATAGTGTTCTGGCCTTGGAGAGAGAAAGACCTGAGTTCAAATCCCACCTATGACACATGCTGATTATGGGATCCTGGTAACCTGTAAATGCTTTAGGCAACTTTCCAAGACAATGTCACAGAGAAAATATGACCTGAATTGGCAGAAGGAGATTCCTCATCAGAGAATTCCCTATATCACTAGTCCAGTATCCCTATAAGAAAAAAAAACTTAATAATCATTAGAACTCTCCAAAAGCAATAGGGTTCCTCCTCACTGGGGTTCTAAAAAACAAAGAAACAAAAGCTGGACGATTACTCAGTTGGTATATTGGTTACTATGGGGGGGGAGGGGAGGGAGAAAAGAAGAGGGGAGAGGGAGAGAGGTTCTTTTTTAGGTATAGTTTAATCTAGATAACCACTGAGGTCCCTTGCTAACCCTGAAATTTTGTAGTTTTATGAAATAATCACTATCTGTTTGGCCTTAAGGTAATGAATTTAATCTCTCTGGGCCTCAGTTTCCTAAATGCAAAATGAACAGGTTAGACTAGGGGACCTCTGAGACTCCTTTAAGTTGTAATATTCTATTTTTATTTGACTTGTAATTTTAATTAAGAGACCTGGGAATTTGATGAACTAAAATATCAACCCTTTAAAGGTCAAGTTGATAATAGAAGACTGACTGGATTTTCATTATTTAACATATGTGGCTACAGTTTTAGTATTATGTTCAGTTGTCAGAGACTCCCACAGCAGGAAGGGTATTTTTTGTGGTGTTTTCTCACTTCTCTTGCCTCTTAAGTCTCCACCAAAGAAATCTGGGGAAAATCTTTGCAAAGCAATCAATAAACATTTATTAAGTACTTGTATATACATATACTAGCACTGTTAAAATAGAAAAACTAAAACTAAATTCCCATTTGTAAGAACACCATTCATGATATTACAAAGGAAAATTTTAGAGTAAGGAAGAAAACAAAAGGGAAACCCCATGAATGAGGAATTGTTCATCTCAAAGATTTCCAATTTAAATGGCCATTTAAGTGATTCTACTTACTGGTTCTACCAGCCTTCTCTTTGCCTGCAAGTCACACAGATTCATAGGTTCATACATTTGGAGTCAGAAGGGATTTGGGGGGTCAATGAATCCAACCCTTAATTTTAGAAATGAGAATATTGAGACCCAGAAATGGCAAGCAACTTGTCCATGAGACAAGGCTCAGGCTGATTCTGATTCCGAAACCAGCAATCATTAAGCTTTACTCCATCACTTCCCTTGACATCCTGGCCCCTACCTAGCGCTCTCTGCAGATACTTTGGGACTCATAGACTCATGGAAGGTTAGAATTGGAAGGGAACTTTCAATCTCTTCACTTTACAAACAAGTAAAATGAGGGACGGGGTAATCAAGTCACTTCATGGGACTGAGGATTTAGGGAAAAGGTAACTGCATGTTTAAAATAATGGACTGCTATTCCATTGTGCTCTTCATGCCATTGTTTCAAATTCCATCCTTATTGATTGTGTTTGAGAGGCAGTGAAATATATGGAGGGGTAGGTAGGTGGTACAAAGGAGTCAAAAAAACCTAAGTTCAGATACGGCCTCATATACTAGCTGTGTGAACTTAGGCAAGTCTCTCAACCCTGTTTGCCTCAGTATCCTCATCTATAAAATGAACTGGAGAAGAAAATGGTAAACTATTCCAATATCTTTGCCAAGAAAACCCAAAATAGGGTAACTAAGCATCAGACATTACCTAAAAACAATTGAACAGGACTGTCTAGAAGATGCTTTTCTTACTGTATTTCTGGCAATCACATTTTGCTTAGGAGCAAAGTTCGGTTTATTAGCCAACCAATATTAAACACTCAGTGTTGCATAGGATTTCCGGTCAAAGTTTTTACCTGAGAACCCATTTCTTTTTCTATAAGACTTTACTGGAGTTTCACTTTTCCCTATTTCCTAGCTGTGTACTATATCCATGAAAGTCATCTTGGAATAGTGGAAAGCATTCTGAAATTAGAGAAGGAAGGACATGAGTTGGTGCCCAAGCATCGCTGCATATTAGCTTTATATAGTTAATATAACTAAGACAGGCAAGGTGCAACCACTTGCAACCTCATCATCTGTCACCTGGGAAGAATCATATTATTGAGAATCACACTGGATTGAGCCTGTGCTCAATCAGTCAGAAAGACCTGAGTTCAAATCTAGCTGCAAATATTTATTTGCTATGTGACCATGAGCAAGTCATTTGACCTCTTTCTAGGCCTCAGTTTCTCCTCTGTAAAATAAGCGGGCAGGACTAGATGATGTCTGAAATTCCTCCCCACTCTATTCTAAATTCCTCTACCTAATTCTTAGGTTTCTCGTCAAGAATATGTTTAATGAATGTGTACTAAATTGAATAAATAAATAATAGTTACATATTATTTTAAAGTTTGTGAAGCATTTTACAAATATCTGATTTTATCCTCAGAACAACCCCGGAAGATAGGTGCTATTATTATCTTTATTTACACATGAAGAAACACAGGCAAAGAGAACTTAAGTGACTTGCTCAGGGTCACACAGCTAGTAAGTGTCTGAGACCAGATTTGAGCTAAAGTCTTCCTGACTTTCCAGGGCTCTATCCATTGAGCAACCTAGATGCCACTTGACAATTTACAAAGTGCTTTCCAAAAATGAAATGCCTATCCCCCTGAGGACCTGCATGGATACAGAGGAGCTGACATTTAAAAACCCCTTTTGAAATGAGAATTCTGAAATTTAGTCAGGTAGGTTCCTTGCTTATGCTTACTTACCTTAGGAATTCTCAAAAACAAGTTATTGCTGTTTTCCACTTAATAGTATTTTATTTTTTCCAATTATATGTAAATATAGTTAGCAATATCCACTTTCATAAGATTTTGCTTTCTAATTTTTTTCTCCCTCCCCTTGACTGCAAGCAATCTAAGTTATACATGTACAATCACATTAAACATATCTCTACATTAGTCATGTTGTGAAAGATAAATCAGAACAAAAGGGCAAAACCATGAGAAAGAAAAAACAAAAAAAGTGAAAATAGTACTCTTTGATCCACATTCAGACTCCATAGTTTTGTTTTGTTTTTCTGGATGTGGTTAGCATTTTCCATCATGAGTCTTGGAATTGTCTTAGATCATTGCATTGCTGAGAACAGCTGATCATCACACAATGTTGTTGTTACTGTGTACAATGTTCTCCTGGTTCTGCTCACTTCACTCAGCATCAATTCATGTAAGTCTTTCCAGGTTTTTCTGAAATCCACCTCTTCATCATTTCTCATAGAACAGTAGTGTTATTTTTTTTAAAACAATAATTTGACAATTGCATAGAGTTATTGGGTTTCTTTTGCTTTCCTGAAAGATTGGTCACTTTTTATCATCACTTCAATGAGGAAGTGTTGAGTTGGCTTAGCCCAATGCTTGAAAATGACTCATTCCAGAAACAACTTTTGTACTGTGATTTTCACTTTATAGTTAAAAGGATTGATGGGAGAGAGGAAAAAGTGACTTATTCATGGCCACACAATACATTAGTGGCCAAGGCAGGATTAGAGCTCTAAGCTGTTATTTTCCAGATGAGCTGCCCTCTAAAGCTATAATCTAAACAGATTCAGAGATCATAGCTCTCAATTTGGCATTTGATCTGCCAAGCTACATTACCTTTGAGAAGAGTTAGTATTTGAATTTTGGGACAGAATATGAGGGGAGAAATGTACAAATGAATAATGAAAAGAGGGTTTAGCCCTCTCCCTGACCCCCTTTCATTCAGAGGGGCAGCATGGTATAAAGCATTGGCTTTTAAAGTGTGATCTAGGGACCTCTACAGCTCCCTAAGATTCTTTCGAGGAGTCTGCAAGGTCAAGATCATTTTCAAAATGCTAAGATGTTTTCGTTTCTATTATGAAAAATCAATAGATGTAATCCACATGAACAAAGGCTTCTGGAGTGGTTCTTAATAAATTTTAAGAGTGTAGAGGAGTCCTAGGAACAAAAAACTTGTGAACTGAAGGATTATGCATACAAAGAGCACTGGATAGGGCAGCAGAAGACCTAAATTCATATCTTAGTTCTTCCACTGAGCAGTTGTGTTACTTTGAGTTACTTGAGTTTTCTGAGGCTCATTTGCTTCATCTATAAAAGGGGTATGTATAATAGTTTCACTCTCTATTCAAAGACTTGTTATCTAGATCAGATAATATAAAATAAGTAAAGTCCTTTATAACTACAAAGCACCCTGTAAATATGAGCTAAATATGTGAATGTGTGGCTAAACAAGTTGCAAGACATTAATGTCATGGAATATAACTTTACTGTGATTAATGTGCAGAATTCAGAGAAACATGAAAAAACATATAAACCAATTACAGAGTAAAGAAAGCAAAACTAAAGGGAAATACACATAATGATCCCAACCAGGTAAATGAAGAAAAAAATTGAATATTGTGGAATTGTGAAAATTGTGGAATTAGGACCAATCTAGATCTGAAGAAATGAGGAAAAAATGTACCTTTCTCCCTTCTCCGCATGTGGGGCTGGGTATTGAGGGGGAGACTATGGGTGTGGAACATCACCTATACTGTCAGAATCAAATGTTGTGTTAATAAATTTTGCTAAACTGCTTTTTTCCCTCTTTAATTATTCTACATTACAAGGACAGATTGCTTGGTAGTGAACAGGAAGGGAGATATCCAGAAAGAACAGTGATTTTAAAATAAGATATATCAATACTTTTTTTACAGTGAATTCTTAGTAATATTAATGACACCAGGGTTTGATCTCCATTTGTCTAAATTATAGAAGCCCAGAGTTAGAAAGGACATCAGAAATCACTTAGTCCAAACTATGCATGAAAATTAATTCCTCCATACCATTGCTAATCAAGGGATCATCTTCCCCATTTCACTTTTGGACACTTTTCCTTACGTTGAGATGAAATCTTCCCCTCTGCAACATCCACCCATTTCTCTGTTCCTTGGAGCATAAATTTAATACTTCTCCTAGATGAAAGTCTCCAAAAAGAAAACTCTTGTGCTCCATTCTCTTCTCCAGGCTAAATATCCATCTACATAGCATCTTCAAGTGATCTTCATTTGGTCTCCTATCCTCTCCTCTTCCCAGTAGACCTACTGTAAATATATTCCAGTTGGTCAATATCTTTCCTAAAATATACTCAGAAGGGAAGGAAAAAGAGAAGACATCACCTCATAACCCTCAGCTGTGCCTTAGACTCTAGTCAGGCAACTTGCAAATGAAGACCCTTGGCAACAAGGGAAACAATATGAGAGAATATGGATGGTGCCATCTCAATCTAATGTAAATCTTGCTGACAATGGTTCTGGACATTATCTTCACATTTTAAGGAAGACCCTCTTAGTTCCTTGGTTCTTCCTTTAGGAGGCAGCTAGATAACTTACTGGGCCTGGAGTCAGGGAGACCTGAGTTCAAATCCAGCCTGAGTCACTTTAATAACTATGTGACAAGACACTGAACAAGTCAATTAACCTCTATTTGCCTAAATCCACTGGAGAAGGAAATGACAAACCACTCCATGGACTACCTTATTATGCTATGGTCCCATAGGTCCCATAGGTCCTACGGGGTCATAAAGCGTCATGCACAACTAAACAGTAATGACAGCTGCTAGTTTCTATAGGAATTAGATTTTGATGCTGTATGGTTGTGAATCTGGGAATACCACAATCAATCAACCACTTATCAAGTGCCAACTATGACCAAGTCATTGTGCATGAACTCCAATGAATCACAGTGGTGGGTGAACTAAAAGGCAATGAAAACACAAATAATGAGGATAAATAAGCTACAGTACTGGTGTCAAACTCAAACAGAAACAAATCTTTGTAGGCTACATATTAACTTAGAAAATCACAAATTAACATAACCTATGTTTTATTGTATTTTTATTTATTTTGTTAAACATTTGCTGAGAATGGCAAACCACTCCAATCTCTGCCATTATAATTAATCTGGTTTCTGGGGCATCCAGGAGTTGCTGGCTGCCTGAAACAACAGACAGGGTGTTTGATACCTCTGGGCTATAGCATTTTTGTTTGTTTGTTTCCCAATAACAGCCTAAAGAGAGTAAGTGGCATAAGAGAAATCATCCACACACAAAAAAAATCAATCATTGGAAAAAAGAGATGAATCAGTCAGGGAACAAGGGGCAGAAATAACAGATAGATAGCCCATGTTCTGGCTTGATACCCACAAAATGGAAAGAAATCTAGAGGAAGGCCTCTGGCATATTGGGTAAATCCCCTATGGAGTATTTGTGGAAGAACACTGGCAAGAATCACACACAATGAGAAAGTGTGGGTGGGTAGCAATCTCTACCACTGGGAGGGACGCCCACAACATTGAGAAGATGAGTCCATTGAAATTTTAAACCATAAAGAAATGCGGAAAAGAACACACAAAATGGAGCTGCTTATTTCAGTGAGACTTTTTCAGAGTACAAGAAATCCATGTTTCCAGAAGTCATGTTTTAAAATTCAGGGATTTGTTACTGGCATATGGGTATCTGAATTTCTGGCAGCGCTCTTAGAGTTATGGATGTGTGACAAATCAAGAACCACCAAAGGTAGTGTTAGAGTGACAAACGAAAACCAAAAAATGAACAATTTTGTTATTGACATGTCAGGAAAACAAATGCTTCTTTGTTTCAAAATGAAGATCACGTATATGGCTAGGAATGCAAGTAGCTTCATTTCTGGCAGACTCTGATGCCATTAGAGGACTATCATTTCTGAGGCAAATTATCTAACTACATTATGGAATCTTTACAGGAGTTTATTCTGACTGTTTCTGTCCAGTGCTATATTAATGTAGTGTCTAACTTCAGAATGCCATATTGTGTGTATATGTATGTGTGTGTACACACACATGTATGTATATATGTATGCCTGCATTCACATACATATGTGTATATATGTAAGTGTGTGTGCATGCATTTGTGTTCTAAGTCTAATAATAACACTTAGAACATAATAGGGTCTTAATAAATGCTAGGCAGTTCAATGGATAGGGCAGCGAGGGTGGAATGGTGGATAGGACACTCACTGGCCCTGTAATCAGGAGGAATTGAATTCAAATCCAGCCTCAGACACTTACTAGTTATGTGACCCGGTTTGTCTCAGTTTCCTCATCCATAAAATGAGTTGGAGAAGAAAATGGCAAACTACTCCAGTCTCTGCCAAGAAAGCCCCAAAATAGGTCATGGGGAGTTGAACAAGACTGAAAGGACTCAGCAACAATAGTATAGTGGATAAGGCACTTCCTAAAGTCAAGAAGAACCGAGATTCAAATCCAGACTGGAATATTTACTAGCTGTATGACCCTAAGCAAGTTCCTAACCTCTGTCTGCTTCAATTTCCTCACCTGTAAAATGGCAATAATAATAGCACCTATCCCCTCCCCCCAGGATAGCTGTGAGGATGAAATGACATAGTATTTGCAATTTTCTTTGCCATCCTTAACATTCTATATAAGTGCTAAATGCCATTATTACTGATTGATCAGAAAGTGTCATTTCGTAAGTATGGATACCCCACTTTGTGTTTCCTACTAAATAGATCTACCACCCTTCTAAGAGGAGTCTAAGATGTGAAAAATATCAACAGATATTTTTGAGAGTTGCTTGTTCCAAAAAATTCACCATCCTTTCTATTGAAAAAGATTCCAATGCCTTTAAGCTTTTGTAAACAGTGTTCCATAATAGCTATAACCAAAAAATTCACCGTACTTCAATCAACCTGGGCAGAAGCCTCTCTGAGCTTTGCTAGGGCTGGTCTTTGAAAAACAAACAGAAAGTGTCAGGAGTGATGCCTGTGTTCATAGTTTGTCCACACTGATTGGGTCAGAGAAAGCCTGAGCTCCATTGATGTAAATTTTAGAACCCAAGGGTCCTTCACATCAAGATTAAAACTACACTATCAAATGTTATGCTGTTGTTCAGTCATTTCAGTTGTGTCTGACTCTCCTTGACCCCATTTGGGGTTTTCTTGGCAAAAATACTGGAGTAGTTGTCCATTTCATTCTCCAGCTCATTTTGCAGATGAGGAATTAAGGCAAGCAGGGTTAAGTGACTTGCCCAGGGTCATACAACTAGTAAGTGTCTGAAGCCAGGTTTGCACTCAGGAAGATAGGTCTTCCTGACTCCAGCTTCAGTACTCCATCCACTGATCCACCTACATGCCCTATCAAATGCTATATAATCTTCATAATCAGTAAGCATTTATTAAGTGCCTACTGTAGTCCAGACATTGTGCTAAATCCTCAGAATACCAAGAAAGACAAAAACATAGTCCTTTCCCTCAAGAACTGACATTCTAATAGGGGAAATAAATATACAAGCAACTATATACAGAGTTAATATGCACACAAGTACACATATATGTGGATATACACATTTGTGTATGTTAAGTCAACAGGTATTTATTAAACACTCTTTTGGGTACTGTGCTGAGAGACTGGAATATGGAATATGGAGAAAGAAAGAGTCTTTCCCTCAAAGAGCTAATGATGGAAGACAATATATAAAAAGGGGCTGAAAAGGATGGGGTGGATAAAGTGCCCTTTGATAGATCATGGTCAAGAAATTTTGCTTTATGAAGATGAGTCATGGATACAGTTTGGAGAGGGATGATGACTTGTTTGATCTAAGCTTCCTCTTATACATACAATTCTCTGTGTATGTGTCTGTCTGTCTCCACATATTATATTACATTACAACCTCTCATATATTGCATCATATTATATATACACATATATGTAGGTATATATTTGTATATGAATATAAGTATGCATGTTTGTATATGTATAGTACACACAAGATATATTCGGAGTAAATGGAACATAGGCTTAAAGAGAAGACACTCATGATGGGAGGAGAATGGAAAAAGTTCTCTTTTGGAAGGTGGGATTTAAGCTGAGTCTTATAGGAAGCTAAGAGGCAAAGGTGAAGAGTGAAAGAATTTCCGGAATGGGGGAAAACCACTGAACAGACCCAGAGTCTGGAGGGAGGTAGAGGGTCCTGTGCGAGAAATAGCAAGAAGGCCAGCGTCACTGAAAGATACAAAGCCCTTTGCAAACCTGAAAGTTCTCTATGGATGTCAGCTGTCTAATGTTATTTTCATTACACTACACCATAAGTCAAAGAACAAGTCCAATATTATTTCTTTATTTTTTTTTTTTTTACCAAAGGTCATTACAAGATTTAAAGGCCAAGATACAGGGTAGAGTGTGATATTCCAGGCATATGACACAGTTAGCAAGAGTTTCTGAAAAAAGCAATATTTCAGAGGTAATTCTGCACAAATAACCATTAGCTGTCATGTCTAAAATAGCTTCAGGCTCTGATTTCTGAAACCACCAGCACAGAGAGAGAAGCTTAATAGTTACAAACATGTCTCCACCAGAAATTAACTGTCTTTACCATTTCCAAAATTATCAGAGCACTTGGTACATATTAGGTATGTATAAGCATTTGAGTGTGTTTGGGGAAGGGGTATTATGGGAAAGTACATGTTTATTTAGGACTTTGATTCTCCCTATGGAAAGTGTGAACCTGCCCACTGACCCTTTATAGAGTTATATCCATACCTTATTGAGAATGAGTAATCAACTGAGAATGAAATCATTGGTTTGGTCTATTGTGGATGGGTTGGGGGTGGATCAGTTGGCTCAGAGCTTATGAATTGAAGTAATCCTTCTGTGCCTGGTTTCTAAAAGGTAGTCTTCATTGCAGAGTCTTTTCCCTTCTCCCCATTTGGCAAGGAGGGAGATTGCTAAGAGCTGTGCTGAGTCAGCCCGTTCCCTGGGAGCAACCATTGGCTGACCTGAGGCAGAAACATATGGTAAATATTTTTTTTTTTACTTGCATATCCCAAAAGCAGAGTTCCCATCCTTTGACTTGGAAAGATGGTAGAATGAGCTTTCAACCAAAAGGATGGCAGCCATAGAGAGGGAGACCAAGTGACCAAGTGGTGGGAGTTCCTCAAACCCAGTTTTCTGGAGCAGAGTTGAAAATTCCTGGAGAATTCCAGAAAACAGCCATCTAACAAGAGGGGGCATTCTTAAAGAGAAGAGGAAAATGCAGGCAGCTCCTGAAACTTGAAGATCAGCTAACTTAAAGTGGGGGATTAAGATACCTGAACTTTGCCCTCTACTATCCAAAGCAATTTGGACAGTGCAGGTCTATGGAGGGCAGGTTGCCTAACTAACAACCCCAAGTTCACTTTCTTCCTAGGAAAAAGTTCAAGTCCCTGGGGTAGTAATTGTTTTTCTTTGTCCTTCATTCTCAAAGAGAATAATGTTATCAGGGAGGTGATGCCATGACATGCAAGCAAATTGGATTTAAGTGAGGGAGTAAAATACAAATGGAGGTCTATATGTGGTAAAAGTGAGACTTAACTGAATGTTGGGTAGGAGAGTATCACCACAAGTTCATTTCACTTCAGAACGATATACAAAACATTGAATAGCACTCTGAGTCTGTGAAACTGCATAAAGCTCCATGGGAAATTTGGGACTCAACAGAGACTAAAGTATTGTTTCATGAATTCTGTGACCACTGATAGAGAGGATATGATCAAACAATTCTTAAATACAGTTGCAAACTTTTTTGAAAAAAAAAAATGCTGCCTCAATTTTATACTTTTCTGGCATGGATGAGACTACAGTCAAGATATCATTGTTGTTAAGCTCAAAAGATTTTAGAAAAACATGGAAAGACTTGCCCAAAATAATAAAGAGTAAAATGAACAAAAGAATATTTATACAGTAATAGCAAATAAGTTATTTTGACTATTATAAATACCCATATTAACTATAAAGGGAATGTGAAGAAAGACACTCTGCAATTCAGAGAAAGAACTGATAAATAGAAGTATGTATAGAACAAATATATACCTATTGGTGTCTACTGCAACCATCTCTAGGTGGGGGTGGGAAAATGGAAGAAAAAAAATAAATTTGCATAATTTTGTTGTATATTTGAAAGGAATAGCAAGTTGTGCATAATAGATTTGTAGTTTCATGTGCAATCATCTTTTTTATTGTACTGTTATGAAAATGCTTGTCTTATTTGATAAATTAAAAATAAAAATTTTTAAAAGATACTGTCGTTCATCCTTCCTTTTCAAAGAGGATCAATGATATCACATGATGATATCTTGACTCATGTGTGAATTGGATTTAAGTGAGGCAGAGTTGCACAAAGTCATCAGCCTCACTTACTCTTCCAGAATCATTGAAGCCCAGTGGCAAGATGAAAGTCAAGATAACTGAAGATGACCCAGGATACAGTGGATGACCTTGGCATCTTAAAAGTCTGACCAAGTTCTAAGTACTCTGCAGTGACTGCTTTACCTGCCACAATGGCCTTTGGAACAAATTGTTCTCCTCTGCCCAATCTGCTGGGGGAAGTCTTCACATTTTGAGTCAACATTCCCCTAACTCACTGACTGGTTTGAGGTTTGTAGGTTACCTTCAACCTGGTTTAGCCCATCTGCTGAGGCACTTTTCCTGGAATGTGGCCACTGTGACGCTACAGCTTCTTGGGGCCAGAGGTAAGTGTTGGGTGAAAGGTGGACACCCAAGGTGGAAGAGGAGCCCCAAAAAGGGCTTGGCAAGCCTTCACTGCAGAAATGCTAGTCCTCTCTTAACATCCTGTCTACTCCGAGAATAAACAAACATGATGTATATTGAATAGCATGGAAAGATTTACATGAGCTGATGTAGAATGGAATGAGCAGACCAGGAAAACAATATACACAACCACTGCAACAATGTAAATTAAAAAAAAAACCTGAAACTGGATGTTATAAAATTATACAGAACAAGTGAGGTCCCATTAGAAGAGATATGAGAAGATACCTCACCAACTCCTTTGCAGAGAGGCAAGGGTCCATAAGTAGGGAACATTTTATATAACAAGTTTTTGTGGTGTTTTGATGAGTTTTACTGAATTTGTTCTCATTCCTCTTTTTTCCTTTTTTAAAAAAGTATTTTGCTATAAGAAATGGCTTTCTGAGAGAGGGAAGGGAAGGTATATAAGGTGAAATCTAGGTGATAAAAATGTTATCAATAAAAATTCATTAAAATACCTGTGTGATTCCTATAGGTGGTTTTTAAATTTTCTTTGGGATAGAATAAAGACTTATATTTAATACATATATATTTTTACCTTGGGTGCTTATCCAGGAACTAGAGACTCTTTCACCCATATCTTTGGGGACATAGATATTGACTATATTCTGAGATTCCATAGTAAATTCTCACTGTGGGCAAAACAAGGCAAAGGGAAAAGTTGGGTTTGTTTGTTTTTTTTTAAGGAAGACTCAAATTTTGGCCTCTGTTCATGTAAGAACAGAACATGGGGTGCTGGGCCAGAAACTACATTAAAGTGAATGGAAGGAAATAAAGCGAATCCTTAATGAATATTCATCATGGTTACCCTCAAGATACTTCAAGTATGGATCTGGATGTATACTGCAGAGTGAAATATCCACTGCTTCATGGGGTCAACAAAGTTTCAGAGGCCCTAACTCACAGTAGCAGGCAGAGTCTGAAATCAATCATTCAATCAATAAGCATTTATTAAGTACCCCCTATGTGCCAGGAATTGTGCAAGGCACTGAGGATGCAAAAATTAAATAATCCCTTCTTCCAGGCAGAAAACAGAATAATGTCAGGGTTTCTCTGAACTTGACAAAGCTAATATTGAGTAGATAGTGTGAGCCATAGCAGCTGAATCCAAGATTAAACCCAGAAGAATAGCTCCCATTAGTGAAAGGACCTGTAAGTCTTGAAAAATGAAATTAAGCCAAAACAACTTTAGATAGCTATAAATTCAGTTCTTACAGTGCTGTAGTTGAGGCAAACCCAATTTTGATATATAGTTTTCAGTAGGACCTTTCCTTTTTTGTAAGTATTTTCTTTATGGCGGGAAACTAATTGGTAGGGAATACAATTCCCCTTCAGAGCAAGTGGTCATTTCAGTGGCTGAAGTATCTAGGTCCAAATTCCAGCTCTGTTCTATACTGTCTGTGTAACAGTGAATGAGTTATTTGCTCTCTGTAAATGTCATATTCCTTCTCTCTAAAAAGAGGAGAATGATTTCAGGAGGTCAAAGGAAGGAAGGAAGGAAGGAAGGAAGGAAGGAAGGAAGGAAGGAAAACTTCTTGACAAAGATACTGGAATGGTTTGTCATTTCCCTCTCCAACTTATTTTACAGATGAGGAATTGAGGCAAATAGGGTTAAGTGACATGCCCATGATGACACAGCTAATAAGTATCTGAGATCAGATTTGAACTCACAAAGATGAGTCTTCCTGACTCCAGGACCAGCATGCTATCCACTGTGCCACCTAGCTGCTCTGTATTCAGGAAGATATATGAGTTCAAACCCAGCCTCAAACACTTACTAGTGACTCTGGGCAAGTCATTTAACCCTTGTCTGCCTCAGTTTCCTGAATTGTAAAATGGGGGTAATAATATCACCTAACATTCAGTGCTGTTCTAAGGGTCAAATGAGTTAATATATGCAGGACCCATATTCAAAAATATGTATAGCAGTTCTTTTTGTGTTAGCAAAGAATTGGAAAACGTGGGAATGCTCTCGACCCTCCTAACTGGTATATGATGATGATGAAACACTTTTGTGCTACAAAAAATTATGAAGGAGATGGTTTCAGAAAAACCTAGGAAGATATATGTAAACTGATGCAAAGTGACATGATCAGAACCAAGAAAATATTATACACAGTAATAGCAATTTCGCGACAATAATCAAACATGAAAGACTTAACAACTCTGATCAATACAATGACAATTCCAAAGGATTCATTATGGAAAATATTATCTACCTCCAGAAATATTAGACTCTAAGTATAGATTGAAACATTTTTCTCTTTAGTTTTCTTTTCTTTTCTTTTTTGGAGGGCAATTGAGGTTAAGTGACTTGCCCAAAGTCATAAAGCTAGTGTGTGTGTTAAGTATCTGAGGCTGGATTTGAATTCATGTCCTTCTGACTCCAGGGCCGGTGCTCTATTCACTGTGCCACCTAGGCACCCCCCTCTTTATTTTTCTTGCTTTTTTGTCAACATGGTTAACAAAGAAATCTGTTTTATATGATTTCATAGATGGATGGATAAAATGAATATTGTATTTCTTACTTTCTCTATGAGTCAGGTAAAAGGCAAAGGGAGGGAAATTTGGACCTGAAAATATACAAAGCACTTTGTAAAATTTAAAGCCCTTTTAAAATTTAAAATAGATGTTAGCTGACATATTACATTTTATTTTCAGTAATGTCATACATGTTACATGTCTAATTAGCACATAACTCTTCTACTTGGTGGAAATTCCATCACAAAATCACCTTGCAAAATTTAGTCCTAAATCTGATGACCATCAAAAATAACCATAATGAGGAAAATGGAAACCTCCATTTTTATGTTCAGGTAGTCAACCTTTGCATTTTAAAGGAAAGGCCACTGAGCTAGCCCATCAGTTCTTTTATCTTGGATAAGCACTGCAGGTGGACAATAATAATTAACCCCGGGGAAATGGAGAGGTGCATAGTGGCTATAAAGATACTTATAGCACATTGCCAACAAAGATATTATCAGAAAGATGCATGATGGGAAAAGAAGGTGAGATGGTAATAGAATAATGGGTAAAGAGTCTGTGGTTTCCATTGCTATTCACACAATGCCAAGAAATCTAGAAAAATCTCCCCAGACAGGTTGGGTTGACTTCCTTTTAATGGTTTATTGGGAGGACATAGACAAGAGTCACACATTAAGAGAAAATATGTCTGTGACATAATCTGCATAAATAAAGGAAATATCTACATTGATGAGAACCCTGGTCGTCAAAATATCCAGGAATAAATTCAATGTTCTGAATATCTCACTTAGGAGATCTCATGACAGAATTTTTCCCTTTGTCCCTGCCTATCCTGTCTCTAGGGATTCCTCCTTCTTCCCTCCCTAGCTTCTTCCTGCTGGCCAGATGGGAGAAACATTGCCAAATGGTTGTCCATGAGGCTTATTCACTTCCACCATTCCTATTGAACTCTTACCTTCTTACTCTTCATTCTCCCAAATGGAAGACACACCTCTGAGAGTGGAAGGAATGAAAATCAGAGCCCCTATTGCAGACTAAGGCCCACTTCAACCATCCTGAAGGACTAAGTAATGGGTATAGTCCTAGTTCTGACCCAAAGGGCTTGGGGACAGGTGTGTCAAACAAAGGGAATTAAAAATCATGTGGCACCTACCCACTCTACATGGGACTCTTTAGCATTAAGTGTAAGCCTAAGCAAAATGTTTATGCATTTCCATCAACTGAGGAACCCTGCCAATTATATTTTTTTCCTTTTTTTTTTTTGGCCTTTTTGGAGGGGGGGAAGGCAGGGCAATTGGGGTTGTGACTTGTCTAAGATCACACAGCTAATAAGTGTTAAGTGTCTGAGGTCAGATTTGAACTCAGGTCCCCCTGACTCCAGGGCCAGTGCTCTATTCACTGCACCACCTAGCTGTCCCCAACCTTGCCAATTCTAGAAACTATGAAGTGTAGATTTTAGCCTGGGGAACTGAGTACTAATCCATCTGGTTGAAATGACCCTTTCAAAAAATCTAGAAAGCATTTATTAAGTACCTACTATGTATAAGTCTCTTTACTAGGTACTGGAGATACAAAGGCATAATAAAATGAGTTTCTGCCCTCAAGGAGCCTTCATCTACCAAAAAACACAGAGCCTATGGGCCACACTGCTAGAATTAGACAAAAACACAATAAGCCTCTGTCAGGGTTCAGCTAAACAGTGAGGCGATAATTTTGACAACCAGGCTGCTACATTCTGGCCTAAAATAACAGTTTTGCAAGGACATTAAAGTTGCCCAGGTGGGAAACCACTTGAATTCACAATATCTTTCCTTATTCTGAAAGGAAAAGACATTTGTTCCTTGACATGCTATCAGTAAAACCGTTCATTTTTATTTGTCAGCAAGAGACACTGAATCAAAGAGAAAAAATCAGAGTGGAAATAATAATGACTGAAACTCAGATAGAAAGAATACAAAACACTAAGAAAGAAGTTTTACTTGGGGGGGGTAGAAATTTTGTTGCTTTCTTGGGGAAAACAGTGTGCTTTTGTTCATTTCATTACACTAAGCAAGACTGGTGTGTGAAGAATAGCCCTGGTGATACTTCTGCATTGAGGAAAAAGAAAAACACATATGTCAATCAATTAACAAATATTTAGAATGCTTGCTATGTGCCAGGTACTATACTAAGCCGTACATACAAGTAGGGCAGCTAGACGGCACAGCAGATAGACTGTCAGCCAGGAGTCAGGAAGATTTATCTTTCTAAGTTCAAATCTGCCCTTAAACACTTATTAGCTATGTGACCCCAAGCAAGTCACTTAACCCTGTTTGCCTCAGTTTCCTGATCTGTAAAATGAGTTGGAGAAGGAAATGGCAAACCAATCCAGTATGTTTGCTAAGAAAACTCCAAATGGGGTCACAAAGAGTCAGACAAGACTGAATAACCAACCAACCAGGGATACAAGCACAAAGAAAAAAACTATCCTACTTTCTAGAGGCTTACATGCTAACATATTTGAAAGGATCTTTCCATTAGCTACTGTCAAACTCTAATATTTTCGGATTTTTTCAGTATCTGCCTTATCCCCCTAGTAAATTGTAGCTCTTTCTGACTTTTTCTTTTTCATTTTTGTATCCCTAGTGCCTAATACCAAGATTTGCAATTTTTATTTAGGAATGAACCTGAGATTTCATTGGAACTCCTGATGGAAAAACTACTTCACCAATGTAGTTTGGCATTTGGTATACAACTTTTAATCTCAGAGCACTTAGCACCGGGCCTAGAATTTAGCAGGTACTTAATAAATGCTCTCTAATTGACTGATCAAGAGTTGCCAGGGGCAGTGAGAAGTTGAATGACTTGCCCAGGGCCACATTGCCAATATGTGTCAGAGGCAGATCTTCCTGATTCAAAAGCCAGACTATCTACTCAAGTCAACAAACATTTATTAAATGATTACTATGTGCCAGTCAGTGGGAATATAAGTACAAACAGTAAGAAAAACATCCTCTGCTGTCAAGGAACTTACATTCAAATGGAGGAAGGTAATATTAAAGGGAGTTGAAAAGTAGATGGGGAGAAGGGAACAAGTGAAGGAGATGAAGTTACTTAGCTTGAGAGTATGGTAGAAAAAGTTATATGAAGAGTTAAGAATTAAGCCTGAAAAGAAATGATGATATGGTTTGCCTAGCTCTTTAAAATGAAGGTCCATCTACTATGTCATATTGCTTTTAACATTATACATAGCAGGTACATCCTTAATAAACATTTCAAAATTTGTTGAAGGTTGAAAGCAAAATTGTCGCATCAATCAATTCCATCTTCCTCTATACTCCATGAAAGTGACCAGAAGTTCCAATCAGAATCTTCATGCTCATATTCATCTTCTTCATTCACCTAATTAAACCTGCTTTTTCCATTAACATTTCAACATTTCAAAAACTATTTCCTATTCAATTACATTGCTTTTCATTTTCATCAAATTACAAGTATGGCAACATGCTTGGAAATTAGTATGACTTTAATTACATTTTTGTATATTCTAGTTTTAAGCATCTGAACAAATCATTTAACCTCTCAATGCTCTAGACAACTCTTTAAAACTGCACATTACAGAAGAGGGGCCAACCTGCATTGGAAGAGGGAGTTTCCTTATCTGGGAGGTCCCTATACCAATGAAACCACTGGTCAAGTCCCTATGCCTATCCCTATTTTAAGTAAAATTTATTATGTTAAAAAGGGGAAAAGGCAGGCTACCACATAATTTCTCACTCTTCTTTATGGCCGTTTTACTGTGCTTCAACTGCATTAGGGTTGAAATAGGTTTTTGGAGGCTAGCCTGAGACTTTAACCACCTTTTATAGCATGGTTTCAATGGGAAAACACATTTCAAAGTTACAATCAGTGGACTTGTCAATGAATTTTTAAAACACAGCCCATTTGCAAGTTGGGTAATACCTTGTGGTTGTTTAAATCCTGAAAAGCCTTGTCATGGTTTCTAGATTTATGAAACCATAAAATAGTATGAACCTCATCTGATGTTACCACCACTCAATTTTAAATCCTGAACGATTTTTACCACGTGCTCTGTCCTGGAATTATACTAGAACAGTGATGCCATACCTAGGTATTGACCCAAAGAAAGTAAAAAACATAGGAAAAGATCACCGAGATTCAAAAACATTTAAATCAGCATTTTTTGTATCAGTAAATAATTGTTAGGAAAGTGGGTAGTGACCCAAGGGAGGATAGCTTAATAAATTGTGGTGTGCAATATTCTTCCTTTCCCCCATAGGAAAAGATGCATATGATGAATTCAGAGAAGCTTGGGAAGACTTATCTGAACTAATATAGAGAAAAAAGAAATCCAACCAGAGCAACTTCAACAATGACCAGGATAATGTGAAGCAAGGCAATATAGAAAAAGCAGTGACCAATCAAATGATTTCAAAGGACAGAAGGTAAAGCATGTCTCCTACCTCTTAGCAGGAAGTAATGTATTCCAGGTGCACAATAAAGCATACCTTGTCAGACACAGACAGTATGTTTATTTACTTTGCTTAAATGACCTATTTTGTTGCAAGTCAGAGTTGGGAGGTGATGGAAGGTGTGGGAGAGTAGAAGAAAGTCATTGAGAAATTACAATGATATAAAAAAAAGAATATCAAGGAAGGAAGGAAGGGAGAAAGAAAGGAAGGAAGGGAAGGAAGGAAGGAGGGAGGGAGGGAGGGAGAGAGGGAAGGAAATTCTGAGATGGAATCCTTTATCTGACACTTGAATGGCACATGGACAAAATCAATTAATCTTAACGTCAATTTCCCTGTCTACAAAATGGGGATAATAATATCTATAGTATTTAACTCAAAGGATTGTGGAGAACAGCAAATAAAATGATGCATACTAATATAAATGTCAGTGGTCATCATGGGATCTACAAGGAGAATTAATCCTCATCTCTATTAACACTAAAGAAGGCAGTATTGTGTAATCATTTGGAAACCTGGCCTCAGACAGGAAAACCTGGGTTCAAGTCTTGCCAGTGACACATACTGACAGTATGACCTTGGGTAAGTCATTTCACCTCTGAGTATCCCAAGCAGTTTTCTAAGATTGTGAATTTAAGATTACAAACTCTCATAAACTATCTAATTTATAATCTCTAAAATTATATATACTCTAAGATTATAAGTACAGATGCAGATCTGCATTGGTAGAAAGAGTTTCCTCATTGTCAGTTACTTTTGCCCATGAAGTCAGAGGTCCCATCCAAAAAAAAAAAAAAACCAAAAAGTTACCCTGATTAGTTACTGTTACCTTAGGCTTCACATACAAGATGCTAAAACAGCTGGTTTATTTAGGAAAGCAGTCCAAAAATCCACAATCCAGATGTGAAAGAGATATACACATATAGACATACACATATATATAGACATACACACAATGACAATCATCTGAACTGACTGGTTTTTTTTTCACTGAATTGAAAGATTAGACCAAATATTTTCACGCTGAGTCTCTCACACAGCCTACATGAACTAAATTTTCTCTTTGAATACAAAGAGGGTGTTTATTATTTACTCCCTTGGGTTCCAAGAAAAGCATTCTTCTTTCAGTTTCACCATTCTCCCCTCCATCCAATTTTATGCTTGTCATCTGATAGGGGAAAAATGGGCCTGCCGCACCAGAATTATTCTCTGTGTATCTCCCTCCTCTGTCCTAAGTCATAACCCTTGTAGATGATTCACAAAAATAAAGACTGTATAAGGGTAGAATGAAGTGGCATAGCCCTATAGAGCAGAGAATGATAAATTCCCCCTTCATATTCATGGAAGGATGGAAGGAAGGAAGGAAGGAAGGAAGGAAGGAAGGAAGGAAGGAAGGAAGAAAGGAAGGATAGAAGCACCCAAGGAGACTTTTATGCTAAACTGGGTCTCCTAAGTACTTGAATCATAAAACATTAGGATCACAGATTTCCAGCAAGAATAACCTCAAAAATCATCTAGTCTCTCTCATTCTACAGATAAGGACATTTCAGTGCCTTGGAAAGGCAAAACAAATTGTCGCGGGTCACATGGGTAATAAATAGCTAAGTCTGGATCTGAATCCAAGTATAGGATCAAAAATCCAGAGCTGGAAGGGAACTTAGAGGTGTGTAACACCCTGATTTTCTAGCTGAGGAAACTGAGGCCCAAAGAGGTGAAGGTCACACAGGTCATAAACATCAGAAGCAAAATTTGAACCCACTTCCTCTACCAATGGAGCCAGGACTTTTCCAACTACTCCATGCTGACTCCCATGCTACCATCACACTTTCACAAATGCCAAATACGTGCTTCTATACCAATTTTGTGCTCCATCTGTGATTTTTTAACTTTGATAACTTCAATTGGTCTTCCCTAATCTTCTTTACTATTAATGCTTTCCCTCTGTTGATTATCTCCAGTTTGTCCTGAATACATCTTGTTTGTACACAGTTGGCTTCCTGTTGTCTCCTCTACCAGACTGTAAGCTCCTTGAGGGCAGGAGTTGTCTTTTGTCTTTTTTTGTATCCCCAGTTCATAGTCCAGTGCCTGCACATATTAGGTGTTCAATAAATGCTTGTTGAATGACTGACTATGATTGACAACAACCTGGAAGAACTTGAGACAGCCCAGGTCAACTTCTAGTCCATCCTCCAGTAGATTCAAACTACTGAACTCTGGTAGGTACTGCAGAAATAAAATAATGGATGGTCCCCATCCAAAAGCCATAATATAAAATGCAAATTCAAACATGACATTTCCTTTCCTGGGGGACCAAAACATATGCTTTCTATTTATGATTATTAGTCATTAATCAATGGTTGCCATATATAGTCTCCTTCCCCTGGAAAATACAAAGAAACAAAGGAAGAATACAGGCACATAAACTCACTTACCTAGTTGACAAGTCTAGAGAAGCTTCAAGCCCCTAAAGCACTTTGAGATTTTCCAGTGGAGTCACAAAGCATGATTTTTTCACCCCACCCATGTAACAAGAGTCTACATCATTCACTGCCCCATTAGATGGCTTTCTATTCTTTTCTAGTGCTCATCATCCATTGATTGGCGCTAGATGTTATGTGCTCCAGCATGGCTACAGTAATGGGTGGTATGATTATAAAATCCATCCTTAGGGTATTTCACCCAGGGATAAAAGAGAGTCTTTTTGCTGCATGAGAAAATTTTTCTCAGTTTGAGATGACTTATTTTTATCTCTGGTAAGTTATATTCTGTGCCTTGGGCATGCAGCATGCAAAAAGAAAAAAAAATGGCTTTGAGTCAAGTGCCTGTCTAAAGAGGTTTCTTTAAAAAAAAAAAGAATGAAGCCTCCATTTATACCATGTGACAGACACAATCTTATCTGTTATCTAGGCAGTGTTACCAGTTCAGATCCTTTACTGTTGGGTGAATTGAGTTTAAAGGTAGATAAAATAGAGCTTTGGTTACAGGATGTAAACTGATCTGGAAAAAAAAAATTAACAGGCAACTTACCTACCATGACACTGTATATAGTTCTTGTGTGAATTGAAATTTGGACTAAAAATTATATGTAATTCATGTGCAGAATGTCAGTGTAAATCCAACAGTCATTAAATGTGGGTGTATTGGGGAACTCCAAAGACTTTACAATTTCTTGTGCTTTTTATCTAATTCTCACCACATCCTTGGGATCATAAAATCATAGATGTAGATTGGAATGGACCTCAGAGTTACTTTGTGCAATCCCTCATTTAAGAGCTAAGGAAATCATGACTGGGAGAAGAAAACTCAATAGTCCAGGGTTACACAGGTAGACAGTGCCAGGATTCAACCTCAGGGCTGCTGACTTCGAACCCAGTGACCCTTTCCAATGTAGCACACCAATAGCTATTATTGTTCAGACATTTTCAGTCATGTCCAACTCTCCGTGACCCCATTGAGATTTTCTTGGTAAAGATCCTAGAGTAGTTTGCTATTTCCTTCTCTGGTGAATTAAGGCAAAGAAAGATTAAGGGACTTGCCCAGGGTCACAGAGCTAGCAGGTGTCTGAGGCTGGATTTTAATTCAGGTCTTCTTGATTCTAGGCCCAGTTCTGTTTTGCCACCTAACTTCCCAGATAGTAGAAGTCATTCAATCTTTGCTTCATTTAGCATTTGTGGCTCATTGCTTTTTTGTTTTGTTTTTGTTATTGTTGTTGTTTCACTATGTTTTGCATAGTTTATTTTGTTATACACAATTTAAATAACAGGAACCTGGGAACTTACTGAACCACTTAGGAACACACATTTAAAATCTGAAGACATAAGTTCATATATCTATGTTGCTTACAAACCAAATCACATCTGAAATAAGCTTCAGGCTCTCTTACTCCATCTAACTTCTAGGTAAATATTCCAGTGCAATATAAGCATCTTTAATGTAGGCTTTCCTTTACTCTCCTCCCTACTAGATATTCTCTTTAGAGTGTGGAAATTAACTTTAGCAACTGCTTTCCACAACAAATGTATTCATGCATCCTCATATATCTCTATGAGGGTCTAATGGAAACTTTCCTTGACTACTTATTCTTAGCTGCCTTTGAAAAGTGAAGTCAGGAAAAATGATCCATTATCTTCATACTGTAAGTCAAGGAATAAATGTATAAACTCTCATATCTCCCCCAGGGGGAAGAAGAAGAAGTGGAGAACGAGGAGGAGAAGTAGAAAGAGGAAGGGGAGAAAGAGGAGGAAGAGAAGAAGGAGGAAGAAGAAGAGAAAGAAAAGGAGTAGGAGGAGAAAAAGAAGGCATAGAACAAAGAAGGAGGGGAGGGGAGGGAGAAAGTGGGGAGAAAGGGCGAAAGGAGAAGACAGGGAAAAGAATAAAGAAGGAGAGAGAGAGAGAGAGAGAGAGAGAGAGAGAGAGAGAGAGAGAGAGAGAGAGAGAGAGAGAGAGAGAGAGAGAGAGAGAGA
>NW_027185889.1:9573960-9581924 GCF_028583685.1 Petaurus breviceps papuanus | reverse complement strand
TGGTCTGTTTTCATAAAAGAAAAAATATACAGGAGAGCAAAATGACAAATGGTGAGGTGTTAATGTAGAAAAAAGAAAAGCTCAGTGTAATTCTGAAAGATCTTTTGAAAAGGTTTTCCTTGCATAAAAAATATTCTCATTTCAAATTATTGCATGACTTTGAAAAATCCAAACCAATCTAATAGTGAGAAAAGCTAGAGATCCCAATATGACATAGAGTAATTTTAAGATGAGCATCTTGGTTTTTTCAGTAATAATGTTGCATCTTTGCATAAAGCTCTGAGTCATCAATAGGCTAAGGATTTGGAAAGCCTAAATGTCCCTGAGGAAATATGGTTTTCTTATCAAGGAGCTGAGGAGGAGGGGAGAAAAACAAACATGAAAGAGGGAAGTGTATCTCACTAATAGACACATTATCAAAAAATGCAGAACAACATTCTTTGCTAGCAGAGATCTTATTGCTGCTACTGGTCCATGTGACTTCTCATTGCTCTGTAGAGAATAAGCATTATTACATTCCTCTACAAGCAACTATGCCCCCCCCCCCTTGTTTTCCAGGTCTCTTGTTGAATATGACTTCACAATCCTTTTCCTCAGCCCACAAAACTTTCCTTTCACCCTTCTTTTCCATCTAGCTATTGTATGTTCTACCTTCTTATTTTCCTCTTTATCTCAGTTCTGATTGTTATTCCTCCAAAAGCCAATAAACCTAAAAAAAAAAAAAAAACAATTTTAGCTCCCAAAGACAAATGATGAATCATGACTTCTTCCTCTCAAGGACAGTAGATGTACAGTGTGGTATATGCACTATCAGAGGTGGTCACTCTGCTGTTTGATTTTGCTTATACATATGTATGTATTTACTACAAGGAAGTATGCTCTTGGGTAAGACAGAATGACTTTGAGAACAAAAGACAAGAATAAAACTACTTAAAAGTCATTTTTGAACTTAGTCAAACTTTTTTTTCCCAAAAAGTTTTTATTATATGAATACAGATAGACTCAGGAATGCTAATTGGCACTATTCTGCTCCTGCAAAGTACACCTAAGGAGAACAAGGGAGTTTTCCACATTTCTTTAGATTCTTAGGTCATGAAAGTGGAAGTTATTCCATTTCCATAAAGATAAATCAATGCAATTTGCATGCTATGAAAGCAGATATTTTATTCATTTAAAAATGAAGTGTTACTTTGGGCATTTATAACAAGAATTCTAGTTATTTTCTCAATCATAAAAATAGAATAGAAAAATAGAATTCTATAATCTAAGGTGCTGAGAAAAAGATTCAATAAATGACCATTTTTATGTTGAACATAATTGCTACACTCGATGCTACCAGAATTCACAGATTTCCTTTTTGAAAAAACAAATTTAGAGTCACCAATCATGTAGTCAGTGGTGGTTGGTAGAAATGGTTCACCATTTGGATAAACTGCAAACAAACCTCTTGATTTGTCAAATTACTCAATTAATATCAGTACCACAGATAAGGAATCAATGGTGAAAAGGGAGATAAACTTCGGTATCTACTGGAATACTTCTGTTACATTCACCATCAATTATTTCAGTCTTCATTAATTAGTTACATGAGACAGAAACATGTGTTCTTCAAGGAGATGGACTCATTATAATTAAATAGGCAAGTCTTAATAGGGATCTACTTGACATATTATGTAACTCTCATATAGTATAGGATGAATGAACTCCACTCTGGCTGTTATGATGACTATGGTACTGTTGAGTCAAGAATATCAAATCATAAATAAGAAATGGACCAAAAGGAAAAATAGGCACCCTTCAGGGCAAAACTGATCATCAAGAAAACAAAAAGGGCTCAAATATTCCGAAGAGAATATTTTTAATAAAATTGATCATGAAAATGTATTCCTCATTATTCTTACTACTTGTATGTCTCTCACCATTTAGTTGGACACTAATTAACACAAATTTTTAGTTGATGGTAGTTACTTTTTAATCAGTCCTTAAAGATAAGTCCAGACTTTAGTGTTCCCTTTGGGTCTTTGCATTTAGCACACTCAGAGCTTAGGTAAATGAGTACACAGTTTGTTTGAGCAGTGTTTGAAATCTTGAGTCTTTCAAATAACCTTCAGTCTTGCTCCAATTACTAATTAACATTTCCATTATATACACCTTAAGCCTCAACTCTGCCAATAGTCAAAACAGACCAACCAGTATCTAAATTTTTAAAAGAGCTATTTAAGTAAATGAGATATTTGAAGGCCTATGTCACCTCTCTCATCTTTTGGATTTCCTGCCATCCCTTTCATTTACATTTTGAAAACCAACTGCTATAGAAATCACAAAACTCCATGATGTCTGGTGAAACCTAGCTTCATCCCATACCAAAGAGGAGCATGAAACCTTATCTTAGAGAAACGACTGTACATGATATCAGTTTCCCTGCGTCAGGATACAGTTAGACTGAATTGTTTTCTCTGTTAGGTTTGACAGAGAGAAAAGGTTCCAGTTGACCAATGGCTTAAGATACCACATTTTTCACATGTTCTAAACAAGACAATGCAAAAATGTCTGTTGTAAAATCCCAAGTCTTTTTCCCATAGTAAGCAGCCATGGAAAATGTGAAAGATAAAATAAAATAGCCTTTCTTAGATGCTTAGTAACTAGTTGAGGAAACAGCAATTGTTTTGACCATCATAAATGAGTTTTAAAATGAGAGAAATTATTTTAAAATTCTAATAGGTTTCATTACAGAGGTAGCATAACATAAGGGATAAATTAGATTTGGATGTAAAGAAGACCCATCTCCACCCTCCCCACCTCAGATATTTACTAAATGTAAATGTGGACAAGCCATTCACTCTCTATCTGCCTCAGTTTTTGTATCTGTAGAAGTGGATAGCATCAACCTTGCAGGAATGTTGGGAGGATCAAATGAAAGAATGTATGGAAAACATCCTGAAAATCTTAAACACTATATAAATGGGAGGTATTATCAGGAATAACATTCAAAAAAATTGTCAACACCAAAGGTGAATTTTCCTTTTTTGTAAACTTGATTGATCACAGTAATACCTTACTAAGGTATTAAGGCATATCATCTTTAGTCAGTCGACAAATATTTATAAGCATTTACTGTATACTAGGTACCATCTTAAGTGTCAGGCATGCAAAGAAAATTGAGTTTGCTATCTTTTGAGGAGGAAATATGCAAATCATTATAACTATATGACATACACTGAGTAAATGGAAGGTCATTTTTTTTATATTCTAGTATTTTATTGTGGAAGGTCATTTCAAGGGGTAGATACCAGTAGTGGGGTGGACCAGGAAAGGTTTTCCACAGAAAGTGGGGTTTAAACTGAATCTTGAGGGAAGCCAGTAGGTGGAGATGGGCAGGAAGAGCATCCCAAATATGAGGGACAACTTTTGGACAGGCAAGGAGTTGGAAGATGGAGTGTCATGTGTGAGAGACTGCAAGACAGGTATTAAAGAAATATAAAGTACTTGGAGGGGAGTGAAGTATAAGAAAACTGGAAATATAGGAAGGGGACAGGTTGGGAAGTGTTTAAATATGACAGAGAAATTTATATTTGAATCTGAAGGTAATAGGAAGTCACTGAAATTTATTGAATAATGGGGTGACATGGTCAGATATATGCTTTAGGGAAATCTCTCTGGCAGCTGAGTGCTGGATTGGAATGGGAAGAGATTGTAGGCAGGCATAACAACCAACAGGCTATTGTGATAGTCTAGGTATGAGATGATGAAGTATTGTACAAGGGTAACAGCTGTATGAGCAGAGAGAAGGAAACAAACAGAAAAGATGTTGTAAAGGTAGAAACCAGAATACCTGGCAATGAATAGATGTGGAGTAAATGTGAGAGAGGAGTCACTGACACAGAGTTTCCATACCTGGATCGCTGGGATGATACTGATTCCCTCAGCAGTAATTGGAAAGTTTGAAATGAAGGAGAGTTTAGGAATAAAGTTAATGAGTTCTATGTTGGACATGTTGAGTTTGAGATGCCTGTGGGAATCCTAGTTTTGAGATGTCTAAGAGGCAATTGTATATGTGAGATTTGAGATCAGGAGAGAAGTTGGAGTTCAATATATAAATCTGAAAATCATCAGTATAGAGTAGATAATTGAATACATGGAAGCTGATGAAATCACCAAGCAAGATAATATAGAGGGAGGAGAGGACCAAGGACAGAGTCTTTGGGGACATCTATGGTAGAGAGGAAGAGTTAGATAAAAAATCAACAAAGGATACTGAAAAGGAGGGATCAGATACGTAGGTAGGAGGAGAAACAGGAGAGCAGCATTGTGAAAACCCAGAAAGGAGAGTATATCCAGGAGGAAAGGGTGAACAATAGTGTCAAAGGTTGCAAAGTCAAGAAGAATGAGCACTGAAAAGAGGTAACATTAATTTAAGAATTAAAAGATCATTAGTGCAACTTAAGAGAGAATGATTTCAGACAAACTGAGGAGGCCAAAAACTAGATTTCAGAGGGTCTAGAATTAAGTGAGAGGAGTGGAAGTAAAGATGCTGATTATAAAAACAAAAACCCTTTCTAGAAGAGTTTAGCCATGAAGGAGAGAAAAGATAGGGAAACAGAGTCATGAAGACACTGGCAAAAGTCATTGATAAGAAGTATCATGTGAGCCAAGCTGTGAAGAAATTAGGTGATGATGATAAGAGGCAGAAGAAAGGAAGTAGTGCTTTCTAGGCATGGAAGTGAAGGCAGCTCATACAAAGACATGGAGGTGAGAGATGGAAAGTACAGTTTAGGGAATAGAAAATAAGACAATTTGGTTGGGACAAAAAGAATGTGAAGAAGAAGAATGTGGCCTTTATTGGAAGGTCCTCAGATCATAATTCTTGATGAGTTCCATTCACTTCCACCTCATGGTTCAGGTATTATGACTAGTATGTGGTCAATACCACACATCCAGACTTTTTAAAGACATGGGATGCCCACTGAAACATTTTCAACTTGCCTTTCCCTTCCTATAATACCTTCCAGTGACTAATATTGGACCCTGCATAATCCTTTGAAGTCTCAAAAAGGAACTAAAAACACCTGCAAAGGAAGACCAAAAAAAGCTGATGTCATCTTCTGTCAGGGTCACAGAAAATCCAACACCCCTCCCCCTTATATACCCAAATCTGGAAGCCTCTTTATTGAAAATGGTGCTTTTTTTTTTTCATTCATATTACTCAGGAGGTCCTTGGTTATACATGGCTTTGTTGGTGACCAAAGAGTAGCAGAGAAAAAATGTACTGAGGCAAAACCTTTCCTGATTCCCTCTTAACAGTAATGCCTTCCCTCTGATTTATCCTGTATATATCTTATCTGGGCATAGTTGTTTACATGTTGTCTCTTCTGTTAGACTGTGAGTTCCTTGAGAATAGTGTAATGGGAATGGGAATCTGAAGATCTTCCCTGCTGAGAGGCTTAAGTGAATCTGAGAAGCTTCCCTGATTTAAAAATATACTCTGCCCCCTAATAGGTTGAATGTGGTCACATGGAGCCTGTGGCAGGAGGCTTGTTTTTTCAAGAACGCCCATTGTTACTTTGCGATTGGGCAGTCAAGAAGGTTGTGACATTCTCTGACCCAGGAAAAGGCTATATACCATGATGTGAGGTTTTGCTTTGGGGCTCACTTTGGGAAGAGTTGTGTGATTTGGCCAGATGAGACTCTGGGCAGCCGTTGAGGCCCCCAGCTTTGAAAACCCAGATGTTGGTGCTTCCCTCTCTGGTAACTAACTAGGTATGGATACAATGGTCAGACAGCTGGAAGCCCTGTCTGCTGATCTGTTTCTCTTTCTGTATTTTTTTTTTTGTCTGCTTGTAACTTCTGTTTGTATTCTCTGAAGTTCAGGGTGCTGACTTTTCCCCCTGAACTAGGTAAATGACATATGTTTGATTAAAGTAAGATTGTTAACCCATTTTTAGTTGCTTTCCTTTAGAAAAGCAAATCTAAGAACCTGTGTTAGCATCCATCCTGGGTATACTAGAGTGCTTGCTCCTATAAATGGGGACTGTTTTTGCCTTTCTTTGTATACTCAGTACTTAGCACAATATCTAGACACATGATAGGTGCTCAATTGTTTTTTTTAATTGAATTTATGGTCCGTTTTCTTGAATGCATCTTGCCATTAAATATCATTTCTTTTCTCTATGGGACATATGTTTTGGGCAAATTCTAGAACTCTCCAAGATAAATCCAATTGAGAAGAATGATGTTTCATATATTCCTTCTGTCCTTGTCCTTACTTGAGCAGAAGCAATGTGAGTCTCCACTTTCCAAATCCCTAGTTCTAGAAATACTACTCAGAATTCAATGGTTTTAATTATTAGGATTTTTTTTTCTTTAAAAGATGATAGAAGCAGGTAAGAGCACAGGCTCCAGTGTGGGGATGACCTGGGGATCAAATCCGGGCTCAGATACTTAGCACCACACCCAGAAATAACTGGCTGTGTAACCTTGAGCAAATTACTTAACCCTGATTGCTTTAAAAAAAAAAAAAAAGATGATAGAAGCAAATTTGATTTGTGGAAAAACTCATTGATCTTCCTTATTATTGACTAACTGAAATTTGGAGAAGCACCTGAGTAGAAATTGATATTAAAAAATTTTTTTACCCTCAAAGATAAGTAAAGTCAAGGCAAGCTGAGCTGCATTAAAGGAAGATCAATTCAGAAACCATGTGTATACAAAGACAAAAATGAAAGAGAAAAATAAGTCCCTGCCTCAAGGAACTTACATTTTATTGGATCAAAGAAGTAATAAAGAAAGTTTTCTTTTTTCTGGTTTTTTTTTATTTAAGTTTATTTTACTTTGTTATTTTAAAGTTTTGATTTTTTAAGTTTATTTTAAAAGGTTTTTCTTTTGTTTCTAAATTACAAACCTTTCTATATTTCTCCCATTCTGTGAGACTTCCCTTGTAACAAAGTGGGCTCAGACACTTAGCACCCACCCAGAAACACCTGGCCATGTAACCTTGAGCAAGTTACTTAACCCCAATTGCTCAGGGGCAGCCAGGTGGCTCAGTGAGTAAGAGCACCGGCTCCAGTGTGGGGATGACCTGAGGATCAAATCTGGGCTCAGATACTTAGCACCACACCCAGAAATAACTGGCCATGTACCCTTGAGCAAGTTACTTAACCCCGATTGCTTTAAAAAAAAAAAAAAAGGTGATAGAAGCAAATTTGATTTGTGGAAAAACTCATTGATTTTCCTTATTATTGACTAACTGAAATTTGAAGAAGCACCTGAGTAGAAATTGATATAAAAAAAATTTTACCCTCAAAGATAAGTAAAGTCAAGGCAAGCTGAGCTGCATTAAAGGAAGATCAATTCAAAAAGCATGTGTATACAAAGACAAAAATGGAAGAGAAAAATAAGTCCCTGACTCAAGGAACTTACATTTTATTGGATCAAAGAAGTAATAAAGAAAGTTTTCTTTTTTCTGTTTTTTTTTATTTTTATTTAAGTTTATTTTACTTTGTTATTTCAAAGTTTTGCTTTTTTAAGTTTATTTTAAAATGTTTTTTTTGTTTCTAAATTACAAACCTTCCTATATTTCTCCCATTCTGTGAGACTTCCTTTGTAACAAAGTGGAACAATTAAGCATGCCGTCAGTAGTATACCTCATTCCTTATCTGTTTATCAAGCACTCTCAAGAGGAGCCATCTTACGATTATAGATCAAGAGTTGCAAGAGACCTCAGAGGCAGGAGTGTGCTAGTAATGCTTAACAATCAAATCTCCAGGGGTGGAAATGTATGCATGACACAGTTTTTTTCTTTTCTTTTTAATTTTTTTTCTCAATTACATGTCAACAAAATTTTTAACATTTGTTTTTTTAAAATTGTGAGTTCCAAATTCTCTCCCTCCTTCCTCTCCCCACTCCTTGAGAAGGCAGCAATTTGGTATAAATTATACATGTGGAGTCATGCAAAACATTTCCATGTT
>NW_027185889.1:9549119-9573950 GCF_028583685.1 Petaurus breviceps papuanus | reverse complement strand
AGAAGAAGAAGAAGAAGAAGAAGAAGAAGAAGAAGAAGAAGAAGAAGAAGAAGAAGAAGAAGAAGAAGAAGAAGAAGAAGAAAAAGAAGAAGAAGAAAGAGGAGGAGAAGAAAGAGGAGGAGAAACAAAGGAAAGAAAGAGGAAAAAAGTATGCTTTGATCTGCATTCAGACTCCAGTTATTTCTCTGGAGGTGGATAGCATTTTTCAGCATAATTCCTTCAGCATTGCCTGGGATCTCTATTGCTGAGAATAGCTAAATCATTCACAGTTGATCACATGATCCATTTTTAAGTTAATCTATATTATTAACATTTTCTGCATTTCTTTCTCAAGTCTATATAATCAACAAAACAATAAATTGAATCCTGATTTGTATCATTTGCTGATTTCCATGGCATAAATGTTGCTGCTGTAAATTTAGGAACTGGTTCTCAAAAGCTGATTAGAGCTGCCTCCAGCATACTTGTGAAAGTTAGAGATCACCTAGTCCAATCCCTCCAGGAAACTGAGAGCCAGAGATTTAAGTGATTTCTCTGCAATTATGCAGGTCACAAGTGACAGTCAGGATTAAAACCAAGGTCCTTTGACCTCCAAATTTAACATTCTTTCCACTGTACTCCAAAGCATGTTTCATGTTTCTATTACTTTTCATCAGTCAGTGAACTGAAAACTTAATAGTGACTGAAAGGTTACTTTAATCTTTTTGGATCCATTGTCAAAATATAGCAAAGATGATACAACATTAAATGATATGGGCAGTCAAGTAGGGACACCACTTTTCAGAGACCTCAGACAACTATACAGAGAAATGAAAAAAAAAAAATACATGTATTGTCTTCCTGTAGTGACTTCCTATAACTGCTTTTCAAAGGAGATGAAAACCAACTCTGCCCAATCTACTGCAGGTGCTGTCATGTCAACATTAGATGATGTGAAAAGAACAAAGTTATCATGTTCAAGCTGATAATATTTTGGAATATTTGAACACCTGTGTCTTGAGTTGGATTTATTACCAGGGCACCTCAGCTCTTCACAATCCACACCCAGGAAGGAGATGTTTGGAATGCAAAAGTAAAAGAAGCCAACAGAACTTTGAGACAGAGCAGGATTGACGCCATCTGGGCTATGTAGGAGGACTGGAGGGGGAAAGGAACATGTTGGCATATGTTTTAAAAGTACAGACTGTAAAGTCAGGGTAGTACCCTTGTTTTGCAGCCTAGTTCCAACATTTATGTTGAATGTGAGCACTTTAAGGTTTTGGAAAAATAAAACACTACAATCCAAGCTCAGTGGTATTAGCAATACAGCCCTCTCCTAGAGCTTAAGGAAATTCAATATTTATCACCTGTTTTATGTTTTACAGGTACATTTGTGTATGTTTTATCTCTCCGGTAAGATTATTATGTGCCTTTGAAAGGCAAAGCAAAAGTTTTATGTAACCACTCTCAGTTTCTAACACAGTTCTAGGCACAAAAGATCTGTTTAACAGGCCCTTATTAGTTAATTGATTTGTTGACTAGGATTCACAGTGTTTATTATACAAGCAAGTGATTTTTGCAAAGTCAAAAAAAAGCTCAGAAGGAAATTTTCAGCTTTCAAAGGGAAAAAGTCTCCCACTGATGACTTTTGAATAAGAGATGAGTTACCTTGTTTTGTCTTTATCTCTGAGTCAAAAACCACAGCTATAGACTAAAAGAGGGTGGGGGAGGATAGAGAGGAAATATGATTCATTTTCTGATAAATGAGAAGCAGGCACTGCTTTATTTTATCATTAGTGTCTGTGTCTAGAAGACCATGTAAGGACAGAGCCACAGTGGACAGAGTACTTGGATTTCTAAATACTGTAATGCTTGCAATGTATAATTTATGGGAGTCATGAGAATAAGAACTGGCCCCATGGGTAGTACCTTAAAGAAATCAAAGTGAGCCAAAAGGAAATCAGACAGCGGGTATCTAAAAGTATCCTTATGTGTGTTCTTTGGGTTTTCAAGTAAGCTGGGGAGAATTATGAGTGTTTCCACAGCATGGAGATAGTTTTGTTTCTTACCTTCATATTATAATAAAAACCAGAGGAAGGTCAAACTGTCCAGGAGGAGAAAATAGTAATAAAATGCAATGTAACACAACACAGAACAATGTAATTCTGCACAACATAGCAAATTAAATGCCTCCTTTGGACAATGTTGCTGAAGGAGATACAATGTTTAGATAAAACACAGGCCATGTCTCCATGGAGCTCACATTTTATAAGAGGATAAGACCTAAGCAGGTAACTCTAATACCTATTATTAAGAGATAAAGTATATCCAATAAAGGAAAGGAGCACTAAAATGAAGTCAACCTCTGAGTAAGTCTAATAACAAATCTTGGTCCTGGAAAAAAGACCTATGTCCTTATGATCCTCTTGGTCAAAGAAGCAGGTAACTGTTGGGCAGAATGCTACATATATTGTCAGATATAGTCACTGTATCATTGGTCTCACTTAACTTTGGGGTGTTTTTTTTCTTTTATGAGGAAGGGTTCAATGTGACTGGGAGGGAGAGGAAGGTGGTAATCTATATTCAGATATATAAATAAAAAGCATCAGTATCATTTTTTTAAAACACATTGAAGAGTTACAAAACAAGGCACTCTTTGAGTTACAAGGGGGCTAATATGAATTTTTCAAGTCAGTTATTTTTAGACATCTCAAGTCTTTTGAAAGGTATTTTCAGCACAAGTTATATATGTGTTCTTCTTTTGCTGACAATAGTACCCATTTCTATGACAATAATCGAAAAGGTCGAATGATATTTACTTAGTTGCTATAGAACACAAAATGATAATAATAATAACATTTAGAGAGTTCTGTAAGGTTTGCAAGGTGCAATGAATAGGTACCAGCCCTGGAGTCAGGAGGACCTGAGCACAAATCTGATCTAAAACACTTAGCTATATAACCCTGGGCAAGTCACTTAACTCTGTCTGCCTCAGTTCCTCATCTGTAAAATGAGCTGGAGAAGAAAAATCACTCTAGTATCTTTGCTATGAAAACCCCAAATAAGTTCACAAAGAGTCAAACACAATTGACAAAACAACAACTACAGGTTTGTAAAGTTTTACATATATTATCTCACTTGATATGAAATAACATCTATATAGCTAAATTGACATGACCTTGGGCTAGATATTTCTAGTTAATCCAAAATTAACCAGTGTCTAGGCATTTCCAAAATGAAGAAATTCTCATTTCCATTCTATGAACTGATAAACAGAAACTTTGATAGGTTAAGTAATTTGCTTACAGTTACAGAAAAAGTCTTGGCTAGGCAAAAGAAAACTTTAATTACATTGAGGCATATGTACTTAATTATGCCTCCTATCATTCCCCATGTATAGGCAAGCACTAATGCCCACCGAGATAGTAACCTAGGTAGCAAAAGTATTTAGTTTCACAGCTGATCCATCATTAGTGTATGAGTTCCTTCTCAGTTGACCATGGACATGACTAGACCTGCCAATTCTGTAAGAGTTTACTAGGAGAAAGTCTTTTTCATTCATTCCACTTTTTCTCTAGAAGATCATCTCCTTTTAAACCAGTCAGAAGAATTAGTCTACTTTAAAGATTTTTATTTGTAAATTCTCTTTTTCCTCAAGTTAAAAAAGTTCTTTCTCTATGCCTTCTATCTTGATTCTTTATTTATTTGCATTAATCCATTTATATGTAACTCATTATTTTATTTATATCATTGTAGCACAGTAGCTGGCATTTAGGTGAGAAAGTGTATGTAGCTCCTGTAATGCCAAGCAAAGGCAACTTCCCAAGGTTCAAAATACCAGCATAGGTGCTCTCCATTTTATTCAGTGAAAAATTAAGAACAGAGAAGATCAAAACATGACATCATTCAAAATACAGCATTTACTGAGTGTGATTCAATAATCTCCAAGTACTACCTGATTTAATCAAGTACTACCCTACCCCTGGACATTACAGGTTCATTTAATCAATCACAAAGTCCCTCTTCTAAATACTACTCCACCCCTAGGCTCTACATTCATTTAGTCCATCACAAAGCCCCTCTTCTTAAATGGAGATTAGTTTCCAATCATAAGTAAAGTACATTCACTTGTTCAATCACAGAGCACAAAAAAATCAAAAGTTCCCCACCCTTGGATCACTTGAATCTACCCCAGAGTTACAACAAGCTTAAACACAGCATTTAATACCCAAATGGAGGTCTTTTCTTCATCTTGACAGGAGGCAAGTTCTCAGCAACTTTGTTCCTGGGGAGACAAATCTTAGCAAGGCCACAAGATACATTGCCAGTGTCTTCATTAATTCATTCTCTGTCTGCAAAACAGTCCTAGGACCCCTGAAAACATTAGCAAAACCCTCTTCCAGGATTTCTGTAAACATACAACAAGAAAATCCTTCTTCAGGGCTTCTGAACCAACAGCAAAGTTCCAGAACCTCTGCAACAACAGCACTGTCCTTCACCAGTGGACAGAATTCACTCTCTGTCTGCAGAACAGTCTCAGTAGCTCTGAACCAACAGCCAGGTTCCAGAACTTCTGCAACAACAGGACTGTCTTTCACCAGTGGACAAATCTGGCAAAACAACATCAAAACAGACAGACAAAGTACCAGCAAAACAGCCATGTCTCCTCAGTCCTTGGCAGCTCTGGGTGGCAGCTCTCAAAAGTCCTGGGCAATTCAAATTGGCCCTCAGCAATCCTCTCAGTCTCTCTCTGCCTCCACGAGGTGCTGCTTCCAAAAAGTTCTTCTGCTTCTCTCTTTTCTTGTGTCCCTCTAAATTTATGTCACCAGCTCCTCCCAGTTCAGCCCTCTCTCTTCACGTCAACAAGTCCATCCCACAAATGGGATTCACAAGCTCTGGGTTTTAACACAATCAAACCAAAAACCAAGCCAATACAGGGGGATCTTTAAATTTCATTACTATTACAGCGCCTGAAAAGTCCTGAATTCAAATCCAGCCCCAGACACTTACTAGCTATGTGACCTGGGCAAGTCACTTAATCCTGTTTGCCTCAGTTCCTCATTTGTAAAATGAATTGGACAAGTAAATAACAAACCACTCCAGTATCTTTGCCAAGAAAACCCCAAATGGGATCACAAAGAGTCAGACATGACTGAAACAACTGGGGGAAAAAATTTAATAAATTCTTACTGTTTGATTCAGCAAATTAAGGAATAAATGAGTAGAAAAGGCTTTTTTTCTTCTCCAGAGTGAATCCTCACTCTTCCCAAGGTGGCCAATGAGGTTTCATATCCACTGTTAAGCCATTCCTTTGACCACATGCATTAACGATAATTTTTTTTCAAAGGCATCAGACTAAAATCAAACAGCCAAATGCACAAGTTAGTATATATGGCAAAGTCCTTAGGCCACATGCATTACTTCTTTCCTTGAAAACAAATATGTTTTGTAAATAGGGGCAGACGTGAGGCTGATATACTGTTCATTCAGGTTTAGATGTTGGAATGAAATGTGGCATTCATGGGTCATTGAATATAAAATTAAATATAAATTGAATACAAAAAGAGAGTATATTTAACCCTATCTATATATTCAACAATGATACAGCAGCCTGTAGCTTCAGTAAACTCAGACCATAGACAGCATGTGTTAATTGCTAATACCTATCATATCTTATAGTTGTCATAAACCTTTTTATGTCCTTAGGTGACCAGGGAGGAACATAAATACAATCAGACTACAAAGTGGTTGCATCAAGTTGTATCAAATACTGGCTTTGTCCCCTTTGGGAGGAAATTTAGTTCAAACCACACTGAGAAAGGGGGTAAGGGTAGATATTTGTCCTATCACAGTGACCTTAAGCAAGTTAATTAACCTCTCTAGGTCTCAGTTCCTTTATCTATATATGAAATACTTGTTAAATGAAAGGGTTGACCTCTAAGGCACCTTCCAGTGCTAAAGCTATGATTCCTTCATCAGGTTGACAGATTCACCATGAAGATACAAGAATCAGTCTCTTAACCTCTCGGATTTTTCAGGGACCACCATTACATTTAGACTTGGCTTTTTGAAAGGAATGTTTTTAAAGAACTCTCTTCATCTTCATCATCTTCATTGTGGTTCTTCTTAATAGGTGCCAACATGGAAAACATTTGTTTCATTCAGATATTCTAGTGGGAAGGAAATTGGGACCTCTATTTTGCTTTTATTGGCTGAATGATTTGGGCAAGGAGAGAAACTTCAAGATGAGAAACCAATAACAATGTTTTCCCTATTAATTATAGGGGGGGGAAATATTTATAACATTTCTCATTATTTATATTTCTGTCCTCGGGTAATTCTAGACTCCTAAGTAGTGTCCTTATGTTCTCAAGTAAAGTATCATCCTACAATAGAAATAAAGGATAAAATTTATTGGCCTAGCAGAAGACTCATGGAAGACTGGATATTTTAAACAACTGCAGTTGCTTCAAATATTGTCCCATTTTCTGATGCAATGAATCACTAAAAAGAAAAAATTTGCCTTGGGTTAGATATGAAAAGCTAATCACTGATGGAGGACAGATGTAATTTATCCTATTATAGAGTTTAGTAAGCATCACAGATGCAAGAAAAGCCTTAGATGGTGACATCTAAGGACTTGAAACAATTCTTAGCTCATGCAACTTATTCTTCTATTTAAAAATTGTCAATAAGCATTTATTTAACACCTACTATGTGCCAGCCATTGTACTAAGTGCTGAAGATTCAAAGAAAAGCAAAAACAACCCTGTCCTCAAGGAGCTTACAATCTAATTGAGGAGATGATAAACAAACAACTATGTACAAACTAGGAATAGAAGGGATAAACAGGAGATAATCTTAGAGGAAAGACCTAAGTGTTGAAGAGGACTGATAAATGTTGCTGAAAGTGAGCCTTTAACCTTAGACCTTAAGGAAGTCAGTAGGCAGAGATGAGAAAAGCATGGGAAATGGTTAGTATAAATGTCCTGATCTGGGAGATGGAGTGTTTTGTGTGAAGCATAGGTAGCAAAGAGGACAGTGCCACTGTGTATGGAGTATGGCGAGCTCCTATCTTTGGTTGAATAATAATAATGTCTATAGTTCAATTTTTTAAGGAAAGTGAATAACTAATGGTGACTTTTCACTTTTAAAGACATTCATCTATATTTGCATTATTTTTTTCCTGCCTTCATTATTATGTCTGAAAAGGTAGTGCTTAAAATTTCTGCAACATAAGTTTGCAACATTTTTGTTCCATTTCTGAAATAAACAATTATGAAGATGTGCTTAAATTCACCTTAATCATTGACCCTCACGTACAATGTTTTTCTTCTGAAGACTACAAGAGATTAACATATTGGACAAATTTTTAAAACAAGCCTTAACTTTTGTTCCATTCTTCAGAGGCCATATCACCATGACCATTGAAAGCAAATTTAAAAAACAAGATAACTCTAAGAGCTTCCCCTATACTTAGTCTAACTCCCCACTAATCTCAGCAAGCATTTTTTGTCAGACAAAAAAAAAGGGTGGAAATAAGACTATTCAAAGAGATTAAAGAAGGAGGCCGAGTGGAGCCATTGGTATTGGAAGTGTTATAGCAGACAAGAAAACCACGCTTATGGGGAAATGGTGAAAAGCTTTTAGGGACCACAAACATCACTAGAATACAGGAAAAGCACACTTGGATATGGTTCAGAAATCTATGAATAGCAAAGTTAATGTCCATAAATTATCAGATGAATGGCCAATTTCACAATAAATCCTTTGGTAGAAAGCCTGAGACTATATTTTCTTAAATCCAATTTATTAGGTTCTGATCAGTCTCTGTGTTTCATCCATATTCTCCTACTGAGTTTTTCAATATCACATCAGTAAAATATGGTTTTCTTGAAGAATGATGAGATAACAACAATTATAATATTTTGATTTCAAGTCATTCTTCCTGGTACTGCTCATCATTTCCAATTTTTTATTCTAGTGTGCAGAAGGCAATGCTTTATGACAAAATGGTGACCAAAATCAAAACAATGCAATAGACCACAGATAGGAATTCATATGTGTATATTTTCTTTAAGGAAGCTCAAGCTAATGGTACTAATATTGTGTAAGCAGCTGTAATAATAAAAACAAGCATAAACAAACAAATCAATGAGTGGGTGAATGAATAAATCTATGCATGGAAGCACAAATAAATAAATGAATGAATGATGAAAGGCAGATAGATGATATAGTGGAGATAGTACTAGACTCGGAATCAGAAAGACCTGAGTTGCATTCCATCTCAAGTACTTTTCCTAACTGCATGTCCCTGGGCAAGTCATTTAACCTCTCTCATTCTCAGCCTCTTCTTCCACAAAATGGGGACAATAATAATATCTACCTCCAGGTTTGTTATGAGGATCAAATGAGATAATAATTATAAAGCATTTAACAGTGCCTGGCACATAATAAGTACTATATAAATATTAGCTATCAGTAGTAGTAGTAGTAGAAGAAGGAGGAGGAGGAAGAGGAAGAGGAGAAGAAGAACAACAACAACAAACCAATGTGTGTTGTTGGTTAGTTGATTAGTTTTGGCAAACTCCAATATTTCTATTCTGATGCCAAGGAGAATAGTAACATTATTAACAGAAATAGAAAAAGCCAAAAGGAAAACCTGTTTTGTCAGCAAAGATGATATCCTGTGACTCCAAATTTAGATCCTTTTGCACTGCACAATGACCCTCTTTATCTCAGAACCTCCTTGTGCGTGTGATAGCCCAATCAGTAGTTTGTGCCACGGATACATCTCAGCAGCTTGTTTACAGGAGAGCCATAATGACATGTGAGGGCAATACCTTGGAGACACTATGGAACATACACAGACATTTTGTCCCTGGGTCTTATCTGCTAACCACTTGGTGGAATGGGAGGCTCTTTGGTTGTCTGCAGAGACTTCCAAGAGGCCTTAATGGGTTCTTGTCATGGCTCTGGTCCAGTCCTTTCAGTTACTCTGTTGTTCAATTTACTTACCCAATGATGAACCAGGTGGTAAGGGGAGAGGCCATGTGGTTCCCAGAAACAGGTGTCTGAGTTGTCCGGGTTTGTTTTTTATCCTTGTCTGTTCTAGGAAAAGTGAGTAGAGTCTCCAACCTTGTGAACTTCTAAAGATCAGGAGATTGATACACAGAATTCTGGATATCAGGAGTTGAGATTGGATCTCACATCCAACCCAGAAGCAATGCCCCAAGGAGCAAGGATAGACAAATGGAAACAGCCAGTAGGGATCCAAGCCCCAAGAGACTAAAGTCAGAAAATCAGGGCTGAAGCCCACTAAGGCCTTTCAAATGCCTCAGCGGACAATCAAAGAGTCTCCCATTCACCACTGGTTGTCAGACCTGTGACTTAAGAACCATTTAATTCAATTTCATGATTTTACAGATGAGGAAACTGATACAGAAAGGCTCATTTACACCCAAGGTCATAGGACTGTGTAATCTACTGCTACCCTAAGAAGAGAGAGGGAGAGAAAAGTTATTGAATGATAGTGTAATTCTAGGGGAGTTATATCAACTGAGCAAGCTAATAAGGTCTTCACATACACCAGACTACCCTTATATTACTATTTTATAGATGAAGAAATTGAGGCTAATGGATGTTAAGTGACTTGGCTAAGGTCACATGGCTATAAAATAGCAGAGGCAGGGTTTAAACCCAAGACTTATTGACAAGGGCAGTGGGTGGCAGAGTGGATAGTGTGCCAGAACCTGTATCACCAAAGGGATATTCACAGCACCAACAGTGACTATGAATATGCAGGCATAGTTCTGAATTACCAAATATAGCAGAGTCTCCATATAGAAGACAGAAGCAAAATGTTTATTCTGACACCAGAAAGCCAAATCCCAGCACCAGAAAACTGAATCCATCATAGCAACAAAGTTACTACATATTATTACTGTAGGAAGCAATACCATCCCAAAGTCTTCCCACAAAAAAATACTCACAAGCCTAAATGTCTTCTTACCTGTGTCCTCTCCTCCCTCTGTTCTAAATTTTGACTCCCAGCTTCCTCCAGGCTTTACTCCACCCTTCCTGCTTTACCCTTTCAGCAAACTCCTCCCACCACAGGCTCCATATGGTTACATTTGGCCTATTAAGAGGCAGGGAAGATCTTCAAATTCCTATTACCATTACAGGTCCAGAGTTAGAAGGCCTGAGTTCAAAGCTAGTCTTAGACACTTAATAGCTGTGTGATTCTGGGCAAGTCACTTAATCTTGCTTGCCTCAATTTCCTGATCTGTAAAGTGAACTAGATCAGGAAATGGAAAACCGCTGAAATATCTTGGCAAGAAAACCCCAGTGGGGTCACTAAGAGTCAGACACAACTGAATAACAACAAGAACAACTTCTTGACTCTGTGACCCCCACCACTTGTCATCATAATGGCTTTTCAAAATAACTGGCCACTTTTAATTTGATCTGTTTTATTTAGCAAATAAATTTTAGAAAAGAAAGTTTTAGGAAAGAAAAAATATTCTATTCAAATCCATTTGGTTTTAAAAACCTGTATTTTGGGGGGTGGCTAGGTGGCACAGTGAATAGAGCACCAGCCCTGGAGTCAGAAGGACCTGGGTTCAAATCTGCCCTCAGACACTTAACAGAAAAAACTAGCCATGTGACCTTGGGCAAGTCACTTAACCCCAACCGCCCCTCCAAAAAGCAAAAAAAAAAAAACCTGTATTTTTCAAGAACCACTGGAATTCCTGAGGAGCAGCAAATATCTTATTCAGAGACTGAAAGTGTCACGAGACAAGTAAATTCCAGGGCCTAGATAAAACATCTTGCCCTTAGGCCTGAAAATCTTTAGCATTTCCTAAACAGCTGAGGTCAGTCACGGAGAGATAATGAGAAAGATGGGGCCTCCCTATCAACAGTGTGCTAATGACAGCCAGACTGTTCTCTGGGTCCAACTAGCAACTGACCCCAATAGTACAGTTCACTATCACCAGTTAAAAGCCTGACTGGATGGAAGGCCGGTTGATAAGACAAATGAGGCAGGCAGAAAAAATCTAGGGCATATCTACATCAGTTCCCTTTGAGGAGTGAGAACATATTTCCAGGCACTGTATTATCACCACTGGTTTAAAGTAATTCAAAGCTACAAGCTGCATTGTTGACTTCATCTAGGGGAACCAAACTGACAGTTATATCAATACTCCTGGGGCTTAATTCCATAAGTATTTACTAAGAGCCAATGGTTGTGTTCAGTCCATAAATAGTTTTATTTTTTGCTTTGTTACTGATGCCTAAATTCCAGCTGTGAATCTATGATCTAGTTGGAGCAGCTATGGCCCAGGTCGATTTGACCCAAAGTGTTGATCTCTACATAAGACTTAGACTTTTTCCCCCTTGGAATTAGGTCAGTACCACCTGTTTCCAAGGCCTCCCATGAACCACTGAGGGAGACTTCATTGAGGCAGCCTCATTTCACTCCTTTGACGATATTGATTTTCTTACCTCTGTACCAGTCTCAGATTAAAATCTTGGTGATCACAGCTATGGGTTCTTTTTTGTTTTTAAGTTATTTTCCCATTTCCATTTGCTGGAAGGGAGTAGTTGTCATTTTCTTGAGGTAAGTCCATAGCAAACCATATAGTGCTTGTCTCATCTTGATTAAGGTGAGACAAAGCCAGGCAGCTCAGCAGAAAGGTGTCTCTAGTACAGTGGAGGAAAAAAAAAATCTGACTTGGGTCAAAGGACCAGAGTTAAAATTAACTTAACAACTTGTATGGCCTTGGGCAACTCACAACCTCACTGGGCCTCAGTTCCCTATCTGTTAAATCAGGGTGTTGAATTAGATGACCAATGAGATCCCTTCCCATTCTGGATCTCTCATCCTAGTAGGAAGGAATCAGATTGAAGTCTAAAGAAACATGAAAGTTTTCTCCTCACCTTTGCTCTGTTTGGGGCTGTTTGATTTCCAGACAGAATAGCAGAAACAAAACTTTCTGTAAATCAGCTGATCTTCTTTTCTGCCTCTGTCCACTATATTCTATTTGGAAGCAAAGTTATAGGCCCAGGGCTTTAAACCAGCAGGTTGGTTTGCATTGCTAGAGAAAACTGTTGTTTAAGGAAGTTCTAAATTCATTAAGTATGAGGTTCTTTTCTATTTTTTCACTTGCTTTTCTATATTGTATAATGGAGTCACATTCAGTAGAATAAGACCATTTTACCATAAGGTAAAGGGCTATAAAAAAAGAAATTAGGCCAGAACTAAAAGAAATGAGGCAGGGTGCAAGTAGAAATGTTAATGAAAATGGGGGGGGGGGGGAGAACAAACACTAGTCTACTGTTGCACTAGTCCTGTGCCCTTTAGGAGCAAGCGTCATATATGTCATCAGTGAGAACAGAACCAGATACTGACAAATTTTAGGCCAATAGATTTTATTAACATGCCTGCAAACAGAATTATAATATCATTCAATCAGTTTTCTGTCCCACTCTCTTCTTATGGTAGCAGAAAATTATAGCACCATGGGAATTTGGACATTGATTAACCTTTCTGGACCTCACTTTCCCCATTTGTAAAATGATAACATTGGATTAAGAAGCTCTAAGGTCACTTCCAATTTTTTCTTAATTATGAATTCTTTTTAAAAATTGTTCTATTGACGTCATTCATTCTCTTACAAATGAGCTCTTTTTTTGGATATAATGAGACCTCAATTGAACTTTCTCTTATAAGAAAAATAGTTAAGCAAAAACCCCAGCATCCATAGCCCCCACCCCCTTTTACCTTCATTTACCTCTCTACTGAGAGGAAGCACCATGCTTCATTATCTGATCTCCAAGGTTCCTTCTCATTCTAAAAGTCTATTATTGCATGATTCTACTTGTAAGAGAGAGGGGAAGGAAGAGAGACAGAGACAGAGATAGAGAAACAGAGACTAGATAGAGACAGATAAATAATTAGGTAGGATAGAGAGCATATATACATATATAACATATATGTATATGCATACATACATACACAGTTAACTATGAGTTACCTGTAGGAAAACTATAGGGTTAGTATGTATGATTAAAAGTAACAGACAATGCTAAAAATTAATTTGTCCAATAGTCCTTCCCTTCAAGTCTCTGCTAAAGTCTGACCTTCTGCAAGAAGCCTTTCCCAGGCCCCCTTAATCTCAGAAATCTTAATCTTAGAAACTATCTAATTTCCCTCTGAAATGATCTCCAATATATCCTCCATATGGCATGTTTGTACATAGTTATTTTCATGTCCTCTCCTCCATTAGACTGTAAACCCTTGGAGGGCAGGGATTTTTTTACTTTCTTTGTATCTCCAGCATTTCATGGGACACATAGTAGGTGCTTAATAAGTGCTTGTTGTGACTAATATAGTTATTTGGAATCTTTCTTCCTAGCATTTTCTTTTCAAGTATTTCAGGTCTTGATAGACATTTCAATCCAAAGACCAGGTAAAAGAAATATGGTCAGTGGCAGTGCCCACTCCAGTGCATGGTGCCACTAATTGGCTTCCATACCAACCTAAAAGGAGCATCTTTAGGGCTGTAGGAGTAATTTAGGTTCCATTGAGGTGCTGTTCTTGGCATCTATAGTCAGAGCGCCTATCAGCGCCAACTGTAACATAAATAAACACCATCCCATTAGGAATTGGACTGAGACCACCAATTTGTTTTACATAAACCAAAGAACACAGACAATCAAATCATGATCCTGACAACAGGGAGACAAGTTCAATGTAGTAATCCTCAAGCCTCATGTTATACTGTGTCCATTGATGAATGAACCCTCTAGACAACCTAGAAAAAGGCTTTCTCTGTGTCTTTTGTCTCTCTCTCTCACACACACACACATACATATTAACAATCTTTACTTAAAATGCTAAATTTTAACAAAAAATATGGAAGAAATGAGGAAAAATAAGCATGATCAGTTAAATTAGTATACTCTTCAAATATTATAACAAAAAATGCCAAATTTGATGAATGTAAGCTGAAAAAAAGGGATTGGTTATCATTACTAGCTACTTTATTCCTTCTGTGCTTGATATTATTTCACTATTTCTCTCACTCTCTTAAAATATACACACACACACAGTTACAGGGAAAATAAAAGCTTATTGTCCTGGAAACATCAGTCATTTTTTAATATTACAACATAATTTATTTGCTCTTGATTTCTTTTCTCTTCAATCTTCGAATTTTTGCTAGCAATCTAACAATATTCCAATCCAGTAAAAATGTTATGCCAGTATTCTCTGCCCTAACTGCTGCCAGATCTGCTTCAGGAAGGAGTAAAATTGACTCCCTTTCCCAGACAAGAGCTCTTGGTATCTTTAGCAAGTAGTTGTTGAGCAAAGGGTTGACTGATTCTGACTCAATAAAACAGATACAACTTTGAGAGATATATTAGCAAGTTCATAGATTGGGAGAAACTATCTAATTTAACACAAGCAAGCAAATTATAAAAAATGTCTGTCCTAGATAATTCTTAGCAATAATACAAAAGATACAGAGACACAGACATTCCTGCAAAAAAAAAAAAAACAAACACGGGATTAGATTGCCAATCCTGGTGTTGGCTGCCACTCAAATCAGAAATGAAAGATGGCACCAGGAAAAAGAGAAAAAACAGATAACTCTAAAGGTGCCAGATAAATAAGGGGAAATGCTGCTTCTAAGAGCTCCTTTGATTTCCCAAGAAAGTTCAGGCCAAAAGACAGAAAGGAGAAGTATAAAAAGCTTCCAGAAGGGAGACAAAGACCAAGAGGGCAATGTAGTCTCTCAGGGAGAATGTAAGAAAAACAATTGAAAACTCCTGAAAGAAAACAAAAGCATTGTGTGCTCTTTCCCCAAGTTCTTCCAACAATTTCCAGGCTGGTTATTTCTGGCCATTCATTTTCTTAGAATTTCAAAAACTCTTGTTAGTTCCTCTTGATAAATGAAGACAAAATCACACTTTCTATACTCCCAAGTTCTTAGTCAGAATCGAGGATCACTGGTAGTGCTGCCTTTAAAAAAAATTTTTTTTTTAAATAGATCATATTTTGAAACCTGGAAGGTCCAACTCTGTTAACAATAAAAAAAAAATCACTTTCCCGGTCTAGTCACCTGACCCATTTCTGTCCGCCTTTTTTAAAACCTGTTATTTTTTTATAGAAGCAGCATCACTTAACCAGAGAAAAGAAATTTATGCCAGAAAAGAACTTTCACAAAGTTTGACCTGAGACAAAAGTAAGCAACTTCAACTAGATAGAATTTGTCATTGGAGCCAGAAAGAGGCACATTTTTATTTATTCATTTTTCTTTTTTTTTTCACAACATGAAAAATGAAGAAATGTTTTGCATGACTTTATATGTATAATGAGCATCAGATTTCTTGCCTTCTTGATGGGTCAAGGAAAAGGAGGGAATTTGGAACTGAAAATTAAAAATTAATAAACCAAAAATTAAACTGGAAAGAGAGAAACAAATAGGCATAAAATGGTACAGAATTGCTGATGTTTCTCCTGCTATCTATTGTCACTGGTAACAGGAATAGAAGACTATTTTTAGATCCCACCACTTGAGTACCCAATATTGTATGTAAGAAAATGGCAACAATATCTAATATGAAGGAAGGAAAAACAATTTGACCTGACTAAATACATAGAGAAAAAAAGCCCATGCAAGAAGTAACATAATTTTTAAATGATCATTATTAAAATAACAAAAAGGTAGATCAGATTTCAAAAGGATATAAACCATATTGTACATATTCCCTTCCTGTGTTTGCCATTAGAATATAAGTTCGTTGTGAGGAGAGATTGGTTCATTCTTTGTACCTTTATCCTCAGCACTCAGCATAGTTATTGGTGCATAGTAGGTACTTAAAAAATGCTTATTGATTGATTAGAGGATTAACAGAGAATTCACTAGAACTACTGGCCTATATACTTTTTCATTTCTGTAAAAGCTTTGTGAAAATGGTCTATCTGCAAAACAGGAAAATGACAAATGCTGGAGAGGATGTGGGCAAACTGGAACACTAATGCATTGTTGGTGGAGTTGTGAACTGATCCAGCCTTTCTGGAAAGCAATCTGGAACTATGCCCAAAGGGCTATAAATACTTTCATACCCTTTGATCCAGCAATACCACTCCTAGGGTTATATCCCAAAGAGATCATAGAAATGGGAGAAAGACCCATATGTACAAAAATGTTTATAGCAGCTCTTTTTGTTGTGGCAAAGAATTGGAAATTAAGGGGGTGTCCATCAATTGGGGAATGGCTGAACAAGTTGTGGTATATGCATGTTATGGAATATTATTGCGCTATAAGAAACGGGGAGCAGGCGGTCTTCATATTTACCTGGAGAGGCTTAAAAGAACTGATGCTGAGTGAGAAGAGTAGAACCAGGAGGAATTTGTACACAATTACAGACACAACGTATGTGTGATGACCAACTTTGATAGACTGGACTCTTCTCAACAATGCAGGGATATAAGTCAATCCCAAAAGACGCATGATGGAGAGAAAAACGTGCATCCAGAGAAAGAACTAGAAAGAACTAAATTTATATCCAGGTGGAAGCAAAATACCTGATCTTTTTCGTTCTCTTATTTGATTTTATGTCCTCTTTACCATTTTTCATTCCAGCTGGTATAATCCATCCTTATAACCTGACCATTGTATAATGTGAAAGTATTTACAGATCCTATACTTCATTATAAGACGCCATGGGGGGGAGGGGAAGGAGGGCGACAAAATGTGAAATTCAAGGAATTGTGGAATTGAATCCTGTAAACTAAAAGGAAACAAATTAATAAATTAAAAATTGAATTAATAAAAAAAAAAAGAAAATGGTCTATCTGTACACCAAATATATATTTGATGAAAATACAAGAAAAGGATAAGACAGGTTATCTCCATGCACTGGGGTGTCTATTTGCATAGAGTTAGAATTTAAATCAGTTCTGCACTGACTTCAGTGCTACTCTTCTTTGGTTAGAATGACTCAACCTTTGTATGGGTTTTTGTGCGCATCTGAGGGAGTGTAGAGTTGGACATCAGATAATGCTACAAGAAGTGTGCAGACCCCACTATTCATGCTGGTATTGCTTTACATGACTCCATGGCTCCACATGTGGAAGGACAGTCAGTAAATGCCTTGTACAGCATTTGTGTTTCCCTGGGAGTTTTATTGACCAGTTATCAAATCAACAAGCAATTATTGTCTACTACATCCTCAGCACTGGATATAACCAAATACTACAAATATTTAAATAGATCTGTGATCTCATTGATTTGGAAATTCTTTTCAATAAATTCAAATTTATACCTACCCATCTAAAGTTGCTCTTGTCCATGTTCTCTCTTAAGTTTGCCATAGGGCATCCACTCAATGTGCTGGCTGCTTTCTTCTGATAAGGCAAGGGTGCAACAATAGACAGTTCTGGCTGTCTGCTTGCCATGCCTAATCCTTACCACATGAATTGCCCATCTTCTCCTCCCAGCATCCATTTCTTTGATATTTTACTCCCTATTCTTCCTCAAAGTGTCCCATTGAAGGCTTTTGGTTAAGAAATAGAATGTGTGGGGCAGCTAGGTGGCACAGTGAATAGAGCACTGGCCCTGGAGTCAGGAGGATCTGAATTCAAATCTGGCCTCAGACACTTAACACTTACTAGCCATGTGACCTTGGGCAAGTCACTTAACCCCAATTGCCCTGCCTTCCACCTTCCAAAAAGAAAAAAGGAGGAGAATGTGTAAGATCAGAGAGAAAACCATTTCTCCCATATAAACCCCAGCAAATATCATAAAAGGGATCTAGAAAGACCAATGGTAAAGAAAAACAAACAGAATCAGAAATAAGATTATTTTTCCAGTCTAGAACTGCACAAAATAAATGACCAAAAGTTGGTATAGACTGATAGGAAGGTGACATCAGGGAAGCCAGTCTGAATTCTAGGAAATAAACTAAAAGGCAGAAAAGGTAAAGAGAGTAATCTCTCCTGGGCTTCCACAAACAGACCTAAAACCACCCAATTCTCAGAATAGAGATGCCATAAACCAGTGCCAACTCATCCACAGAGACCTGAAGCCAGATCCTGGCCCTGGCCTGTGAGAACAGAAGGATGTAATAGAATCAGACCCCACAGGTCATTGGAAAATAAGGTCACACCCTACCAGGAGCACTGGGAACTACAACAGAAGATAAGACCAATTCAATAGTGGGTATCAGTAAAAGTAGGACTGTGCAGGAAGCCTGAGACCAGCATGATCCAACTGGGGTCTGTCAGAGCATAATAAGGGATGTAAAAACTCCTAACTAGTGATCAAGCCAGGAAAAGAAGACAAAGAGAGTCAGAGGCAACTGGTCCTAGCACAAAATCACAATCCAAGAATTGAACTTTCAACTATCAGTAAACAGAAGAAAACACCAAACACGGTGAAGAACACAATGGAATTATGAGATAAAAAATGAAATTATAAATAAAATTAGAGTGGCAGGGGAGATGAGAGGGAAATTGAAAAGAGAATGAATAATTTAGAACATGTAAAAACTTACATAAATAAGTGAATGCCTAAAAAATAAAATGGAGAGAACAAAACTCAATGACTACATGAAAGAACAAGAAATATTTGAACAAAATCAAAAGACTAAAAATAGAAGAAAATGTAAAGTATCTACTATCAAAACAACTAAAATGGAAAATATGCTGAAGAGAGATTATTTGCTTTAATGATTTCTTTTCTTCTTTATTGTTACATCACTAATACTATCCTCCTCCCAAATTTTTCCCAAATTAAAAAAACACCTCTTCTGTAGCAAATCAAATTCACACAATGACAATGCTTTAAAATGTATGTTTATTCTTCCTCTAACAGAAGATGGGTAGCACATTTCTTCACTTATATACCTCTTCAAGATCTACAAATTGTCTTTCTCACAACTCTGTGATCTGACCCCTATTCCAAAGCAATGGTTCAAAGAGTTTTAGTAACTCTCTCTATGTCATAGAGCTAGTACATATCAGAGCTGGGACTCCCAAGTTAAGTCTTTTGACTCCAGGTTCAGAGATTTTCCTGTTACACCATTCTGCCTAGCCATCATTTGATAAATGTTTGTTAAATAAATGCATGAGAGTTTTAGCATGCCTTGCACACTGTAGGTACTAAATAAATTCTCATTGAATTCAATTATCCTTATAGTCATGGAAATTTGGTACATATTAGATGTATGTCATGTGTTTTTTAAAAGAAGAAATTATTCTTTTCTGTCTCTACTAACATCTATTGAGGCAGAAGCTATTTGGTTATAGAAAACCAGCTGCTATGACTGTGGGAGAGCTGTAAAAAAGAACAGCCATCACTATCAGCCTCCAATGGAATAATGAACAGAAAATGGATGGGAGATCTTTGAAGATTTATAAAATCTGCTAGAATGCACTGTGGATCCAGGATTCCATCAACATAGGTAGTTCTCCCACCTCCATCTGAGCAGACAGCAATCTATATATATATACTTTCTTATCTTGTTCAGTCTTTGTGTCTCTTCTCTTAGACATGCTACACAGTATCCAAAGTACTAGGGGCCTTCCTTTAAGTCCTTTTGCATTTCAGGAGGACAAGTAACAAACTTGGACTGTCCATCTGTTATCCTTCACACTCACTACACGATCAGTTTAAGCTGTCCATCTGTCTCCCCTTGTTCTCATTACACAGCCAGTTTGACTTCTCTTGGGATCATGTACAAGATGCAACCTTGTTGTAATGAGTGAAGTACTGGGCTTGGAGTCAGAATGAATGGAGATTCATTTTGCCCCAGATCTTTGCTAATTGTGGCTCCAGAAAAGTCACTTAGACTCTAATGCCCTCAGTTTTCTCATCTATTAAATGATGGGGTTAAATTTGATGGCCTCTAAGGTCTGTCTTCTAGCTATAAAATCTATGATCCTATGACTTACAATTAAATAATACTTGCAAGATAATATTCATAAAGTACTCAGCACAATGCCTGGCACATAGTAAGTATTTAATAAATGTTTTTTCTCTTCCCTCCTCTATCTGAACTAACTGTGTGATCCTGAGTTTTTTCCTTAACCTCTCTGTGCAATTCCCTTGGACTTATGATTTATTTGATATTAGACAAGGGCATTCCCATCCTAACAAAAGGGGTGTTTCCCATCCTACTAAAATCCTTCCTGTATTCACACATGCCTTTCACCATTTCTTTCATATAGAAATACTATGTTATAGTAATACAGACAATCACTGACTTAGCAACACCCAACTTATACATGTCCCTTGCAAACTTGGAAATATAGGCATGCCCAACTATCCACTTTCCATCCTAGCCACAGTTGTTCAGGCTTTCCCTGTCCTCCTATGTCTTCTCCTTCTCTCACTCTACACAAGCTTCTACCTGGGGTCATCCTCCTCCTCACCAAATCCTTTGTCTCTGCTTCTAACCACACCCCAAGACTGGTCTGAGATGGGGATGGGGGAGGTCACTGACAGAACTAAAGAGGGTAAAGGGGAAGGAAAGAGAACAGAAGACACCTACTTCCCCTCTACCTCTACTCAGGTTTTGTTGTTGTTGAGTCATTTCAGTCCTGTTCTACTCTTCATGACCCCATTTTGGGATTTTCTTGCCAAAGATAATAGAGTGGTTTGATACTTCCTTCTCTAGTTCATTTTACAGATGAGATTAAGGCAAACAGGGTAAAGTGACTTGCCCAGGGTCAAGCAGCTAGTATCTGAGGCTGAATTTGAGGTCATGAAGATGAGTCTTCCTGATTCTAAGCCCAGTACTCTATCCACTGGGCCTACCTAACTTCCCACCCTTAAGTTAATAACACCAAAAATATCCTCTCTATTCCTCACAGGTTGGGCAGTTTCATGAAGGATGGTCCTGTGACCTTGCATACTGCACTCTGTATGTATAAGGGAGCATAACTCTTGATTGGTGGAAAGACCAATGTGAACTGGGGCTCTGTGTAAGGTAGACACACTTCAGAGAACTAGTTCTCTCATAAGGAGCATCCCCAGGCACCATCCAATCTCCTCTCTCCCCACCCAGAGTCACCTGCTCCTCATCTCAGAGTCTTTACCATCTCTACAGAGGTAGTGAGGAAGGCAAATTAGAACTTTCAATGATGGATGAGAAGTATTCCTGTTGCTGTAGTCATATGGGGAAGCTGTCCCACCCCCATATGTCCCTTGATATCTAGTACCTGCAAACCTAGAGACTGCTAAGTGCAGACTCCCTCTTTCTTCATGAAATTGTTCTCTCCTTTGCCAAGTTGATCTATTATCTTGCTCCCAAAGAGCGCACTTACTCTTGTGTATAATTTGGTCTGTTCTAAGCTGTATAATTCCCACAATTTCTATCTACTACTCAATTTGACAAAGAAGTATACTATGTCAACTTTTCGTGATAATCTTTTGTGTAGCTAGTGTTTGGTGAGAGGGAACCAAGCTATCAAGTCTAAAGTAACTGTTTTTGTCCCCTTGGGAACAATTAGAAGTGCCTTTTATTCTCAACCTCTCCTACCATGGGAGCAAAAATATTTGAGGTAGAGTATATACATATAACTTTAGCTAAATATCCAATGAGTTACTTTGCTGGAATCAGCTCCTATCATAGCTTGAGAACAGACAGTTAAATTTTCAGTGTGAACATTTATACCTTAAAATTCAGCAAATACTAAAAATTAGGGTTCAAGTTATTAATTTGTTTGCTTTTTAATTTTTTTCATTATTGATTTGATTATTGTCTCCATTCTCCCTTTTGGAGATAGGAGAATGAAGGAGAGATGGCCCATCTGGTTTGATCCTGGATACTTCCTTCCCCTTCCCCAATAGATTACTGACAGGGCATACATAGCTTTCCTCCTGATCCTCATAGCCTCCTTTGGGATTGGTCAGATCCCATATAATATCTATTTATGCTCCTTGGATAAAATATCTAGGCTAACCAATGACCTTACGGATGGTCATTCATATCTGCATAGATCTTACATATTAACTACCTTCTGCTGTTGATGTAAAAAGCATTCTGTCCATCTTAAAGGTCTATAAAAATGTGGATTGTTATTGTTATTGTTATTGTCATTTCATTCTATTATTAGTCTTACCACTGAGTCCCTCAATTACAGCATGTATCTCATAAGGAGCATCCCCAGGCACCATCCAATCTCCTCTCTCCCCACCCAGAGTCACCTGCTCCTCATCTCAGAGTCTTTACCATCTGTGACAGAGTATTTCCCTCTGAAGTGTAAACACATCTTGCTTTAGTCCTTTGTGTTCCATTTTGGCACCCCTGTGGGTGACTTTGTCTTTCCAGGAAGGGGCATCTGTGGCTTGGGGTAGGGGGTAGGGAGAAAGCAAGGAATGAAAAAGGAAACCTTTTATCCTTCCTTTTCCTCCTCTGTTTACTAGATTAAAACTAACACAAGGATAGAAGAAATTTTTAAAATGAGAAAAAGATATGCCAGACAATTTAAAAAAAAAAACTCTAGTCTGTCTCATTTAAACAGGTTATTAACAATGAAAAATGGGAAATTGATTCAATTTTATAAGGATTTATTAAGCACCCCATGTGCCTGGCACATAGTGCAAGGAATACATAGAAAGGAATTTTAAAAAACAGTCCTTATGCCATAAGAAATTAGGAGTGCACACATCTCCCAGGAAGAATTGTATGAATAGTGAAGCAGGCAGAATCAAGGGAACAATTTATACAATAACTGTAATGACATAAAGGAAAAAGAAGCCCTTCTCTCGAGGAGCTTATGTTCTATTAGATGCAGAAAAAGATGGGAACACAGATTATAAAAATTCTGCATAGAAGTTTACTAGTAATAAAGTGGGGAAAGTCTTTTTCAGGTATGTGTCCATACTATTTTCAACAATGGGCCTGAAAGGAGAATGAATAAGGTCAGAAACAGCAATAATAGTGAAAAGAGAAGGTGTTGATCTTATTTGTATTCCCAAGGGTTGTGAAATAAAAGAGGGGTAGCTGGGGAATTTTCTGGGACAGATGAGTATCCCTAGAGGTTTATACTGGCAAGGGGACCCAGGTGCTCAGCTCTTTCCCTCCAAAAACCTAGATAGATCATTTATCTCTATGCCTTACTTTCCAATTGCCAAGATAGGTTGCCTAAATCAACCCTTCACTTGCAGGTGAGATGCCATCACTAATGGCCTGAGGCCAGGAAAATCTCCATTCATATCACCCAACAAGTGAAGAGGGCAGAAGGAGAAATTCCTGTTCCCAAAAAGCAGGCAGAAATGGTGCTCTCTTTCAGCCCTAGGACTGTGATCCAAAGCCCTTGCAACACCATCAGTTTGCAATGTGGGAGCCACCTATAATTTAATTATGGTTTTGAGAGCTCTTTCCTCTATTCAAAAGCATTCATTTAGGGCTCAGATTTCCCCATGATTACCCTGAAAGCCCTAAAGAAATTTTTGCTGTAGGAATCCATTTTGGTATCCAAGGATCTGGATTCTAATCCTTTCTCTGCCATTTACGAGTTACATGACTTTTGAAAGTGATATAACCAGAAATGTAGGTGACTAGGGCAAGCAGCAGAAAACCTATGTCAAATCAACTTTTCAATTCATATCATTAAAATAATGGAAGATTGAATTAAATTCAGTTGAGCAGAAATTGGACTTAGGGGAAAGTGTCTATATTATATATGTTACCTTAAGTCAGGACATATAGATTTGAATTGGGTCCTGCCTGCACAGAGGCAGAAGAAGCACTTTTGTGGACAAAAGACTCAAGAGAAAAAAAAATATTGGAGTTCAAGGCTTTATATGTTCATCTGTTAAGAATATAAATCTGGATATAGTCATGCCAGGGTGGCAGGAGGGGGAAGGAGCCCTTGAGGAGAAGGGGAGAAGTGATAGGGACTTAAAGTGTGGCATGGCAAGGGGCACATATCAACATGGGGGATTCTCTGTACATCTAAGATTTCCCTCATGAAGAAGCAGAACTCTTCCCCAATGTGAGCACCCTGGGAAAATACCCCGGTAGTTAAGACTCTGCTTGCATGACACTTATAAAAGACAGACAAGGAAAGAGAGCACTATCAGCTCCAAACAACCTAATTTCACTTCTAAAAAGACTTAGACCACATATTTTCTACAAGCAGGTCAATGCTATCAATTGTATGGATGGAAAATAGCACATTAGATATTATTATTTTCCCTCTGCCAAGAGAAAGTTAGAGTAAGTTTAAAAAGCATTAACATAGAAGGATATTTTCTTGGATCAATACCAGGTGAAGGAAATGAGCTGAAAAGAGAGAATGATTCTTTATGAGGGATGGGGTTATCCTCCAGAATCCCACCTAGTCCATGTGAGTCTGGAGCCTCAGGGTGTCCTGGGCCATGAGTGAGTGAGAGTTAGTGAGAGCATTTTTAACAGTTTTGTTGTTCAGTAATTTTCAGTCTGACTCTTCATGACCCCATTTAGGGCAAAGACACTGGAGTGGTTTGCCATTTCTTTCTCCAGCTCATTTTACAGATGAAGAAACTGAGGCAAATGGGGTTGGGTGATTTGTCTAGAGTCAAACAGCTAGTAAGTGTCTGAGGCTGGATTTGAACTCACAAAGATAAGACTTCCTGACTTCAGGCTCAGCATTCATTCATTGGGCTCATTCATTGAGCCACTTAGCTATTCTGCCCTATCATTTTTGCCAATATGCACTAATAATTACATTATAGTTTTGCCATATAGCTTGCATTACAAGCATCTTTTCCCAGGATCGTGGATGCAGAGTTATAAGGGACCTTAAGTCATTTAGTTACAGACAAGTAAACTGAGACCCAGAAAGACTAA
>NW_027185889.1:9485752-9549109 GCF_028583685.1 Petaurus breviceps papuanus | reverse complement strand
AATCCCACCTCAAACACTTAATACAAAAACTAGGCATGTGACCTTGGTCAAGTCACTTAACCCCAATTGCCCTGACCTCCCCCCTCCAAAAAGAAAAAAAAAGATTTACAAAATACTTTCCTCTTTAAAAAAATAATAAATTAAATATATGGAATACTACTTTGTTCAAATGATAGATGTGACCCTGAAAGTCAATGGAACAAAAATAACTAATTTAAAATCATTTTACCACTACTGAATCTATACAGTTTGGATATAAATTATTCTCAAGCCATCTGGGGCAAAGCAAAAATCACTGAAAAGGTATTCAAAGATCTGGATTCTAATCCTGATTTTACCATTATTATCTATGAGATGTTAGACATAAATATAGCTAGAAATTTTGACACCTAGATAAAAAGCATAAAACCCATGTGAAATCAACATTGCAATCCATAACCATAATACAAGAAATTAAAACAAATTTATATGAGTGGAAGAGGGTAAGGAGGAAGAGTTATTATAGTGTCTTCAAGTTGCTGAAGGAGTTTATGGGTTAAATTCTTGTACCCTCTAAAAATTCATGTCATAAGATAAAAACCCATCTGTTCTGCCCTAGGTTTAAATCTGTGGGCAAATAACTTGACCTTTCTAAATCTCAATTTTTTTTAATCTATAAAATAGAGACAATAACTCCTTCCCCACTCTTAGCAATATTGCCATCAAAGGAAATAATTGTTTGAAAAACTGGAAAAGGTGAAATAAATGAAGTGTGTTGATGTTTGCATTTAAGAGGCAAATTTTATACACATACACGTATGTACATGTATGTATGTATATGTATGTGTGTGTATATATGATCAGTTCTCTTTTCAGGATATGAGTTCTTTAGAGAAAGTGGCTCTTTGATCTACAAAGTAACAAAGATGCCCTAAGAGCCTCATAAAAGCTAAAATGACACAGTTGCCATGCTACTATTGCCTTCTTCAAACTGATTCTTGTGAGGCTAAGGATAGGGCCTAGGTGTATGATTTCCTTGATATAGGGAATTCCCAGGTAAGGAAATTCCCTCCAGCCGCCTACAGCATTGAAAGATTGGGAGCCTTGTCCAGGTCAATATGTTCAGAGGAAGGTCTTGGAGCCAGGTCTGTCTTAACACACTGTTGACAATACAATCTATCTCACCTCCCTATTTCCTGAAAATTTCTTTTTTTTTAAGTATATTTCCATATTAATCATGTTGTGAAAGAAGAAGCAGAATAAAAGGAAAAAACCATGAGAAAGAAAAAAGACAACCCCAAAAAAAAGAGAAAATAGTATGCTTTGATCTACATTCAGACTCCATAGCTCTTTCTCTGGATATGGAGAGCATTTTCTACTATGAGTCTTTTGGAATAGTCTTAGATTGTTGCATTGCTGAGAAAAGCTAAGTCCATCAAAGCTGGTCCTAGCATAATGTAGCCATTACTGCATCAGTTCATGGAAGTCTTTCCAGGTTTTTCTGAAGTCCACCTGCTGATCATTTCTTATAGAACAACAGTATTCCATTACATTCATATACCACACCTTGTTCAGTCATTCCCCAACTGATGGGTATTCCATCAATTTCCAATTCTTTGCCACCACAAAAAGAGCTGCTATAAATATTTTTATATAAATAGGTCATTTTGCCCTTTTTTTTTAATCTCCTTGGGATATAGACCTAGTAGTGGTATTGCTGGATCAAAGGACTGTTTTACAGTCCCTTGGGCATAGTTCCAAGTTAATAAATAATATCAATGACTCATTGGATCAGGATAGTGCCAAGTCCATGCTCTCCAAAGTTCTCTCCTGCCCCTAGAGACTTTGCCTTCTAAACTCTCACATTTCTTAGATGTTAGATTTTTTTTTTAATTTGTTTGTTTGATTAGTTGATTGGTTAGGCTTTGGGGAAGGTGGGGAGGGAGAGGAAGATTCCCATGTTCCCATGTTCTAAAGAAATACTGAGCTTATATTCCACTGTCTCCCTTGCCCTTCTTAAGAGGAATAGCCATGCCTCCTATATCTTGTATATGGGAAATTGATGTTTGGGGGGAGGGTTGTTTGTTTTGGGGGAGTTGGGATTGATTTGTTGTTGTTGTTTTGGTTTTTTGCTTTTTGGAGGGAGTAAGGCAAGGCAATTGGGATTAAGTGATTTGCCCAAAATCACATGGCTAGTTTCTTAGTTCTTGAACTCAGGTCCTCCTGACTCCAGGGCCAATACTCTATTCACTGTGCCACCTAGCTGCCCCTGAAAGTCGATGTTTTGAACCCAAATGTAAGAACTAAAATTTATCTTTTTAAAGTTACCCCTAATTTGATTCAACCAAGACCAGTCAAAGCCTTTTGGAGTCTGACTTCTCCATTTAACAAGTAAGCTATCACCTCTAGCTTTTTTAAAATCTCAAATTAGATAAGTTTTCCCTGCCATTACCTAATGCTCCAACAAGAATGTTATACAGCACATTGCCTAACAAGATCCCTGAGACACTTGACTAAAGATCCTTTTCCAATTTGAAAGTATTCATGATTACTCTTTAAGTCAATCATTTGACCAATGTCAAATCCACTTAATTTTATAATCATCTAATCTCTATCTCTTTATCCTTTCCACAAGAATAGCATGAGACTTTGTTAAACACTTTACTAAAAAGTAGGTAAATACCATCTATAGTATTCCCCATGTCTACCAGGAGAAAGAAGAAAAGAAAAATTCTATCAAAAAGGGAAATGAGATGTCTGACCTAACTTCACAGAAGTTATGTGGGCTCTTTGTAATCAACACTTCTTCTTCTAAATGTTCACTAACTGTGACTTTCATAAGACATTCTGGAGTTGTGTCAATAATCAAAATCAGTATCTGTGGTTTGCAAACCTCTCTTTCTTTCCTTTTTTTAAATTTTCAAAATTGGGACAACATTTGTCCTTATCCAAGCCTGTGGTCTCTTATCCCATTCCATAATCTTTCAGAAAATACTGACAATGACTCACATCTGCCCATTCTTCCAGTGTACAAGTGTGTAATTCATATAGGCAGGGCAATTTGGAACATATTAAGGACAGCTAGGTTCTCTTTTATTGCATCTTCTCATCTTGGGTAGCAATTTCCTATTAGTCATTTTTTGTTCTGTTCTCCTGACCAAAGCTCTTTCTCTTTGGCAAAGGAAACAGAAACAAAATAAGCAACTCTGCTTGGTGTCATTCTGTCAGTGAGTAACTCTGTATTTTCTGTCACCCATTATCATCATCCTGTACAGCCCAAGCTGTGGTACTCTCTTCTATGATACTTTTTCTTTTCCTTCATATAGCTTTTTAAAAAATCTTTGGATTAGCCTTGAGCTTGCTGGTCAGCCTCAGCTCACTATTCACTTTAGAATTCTGGACATTTGTTGTAGGATGATTGAATGAATGAATGAATGAATGAATGAATGAATGAATGAATGAATGAATGAATTAAAAAGCACTTATTATGGTCAAAGCACTGTGCTATAGGACAGTGAAATGTGCTTGTGGTCATATTCCCTAAGATTTGTCAATCCCTTTAAATATATGTTATCTCATTTGAACCTGTGAAGTGGAAATTATTATTATTATTATCCCCAAAATGAGGAAACTAAGGCAGAATGACATTAAATCCCCAGAATCACATGTCAGCAAGTGTTTAAGGCTGGATTTAAACTTTGGTCTTCCAAAATCCAGGTCCAATATTCTACCCAGCTGGATATAGTAAATGCTTCAATGTTTACTGACTTGGCTTTCCTCTCCCTTCCTAGCAAAAATCCTAAGATATTGTAGTCATTCCTCTGTATCCCTGATAAGGTTCTCATCATTTCTATCCCAGAAACCAATTTTTCCTTATTGGAGAGAATCATATCCAGAAGAACACTCACCTCCCATTGGTCACACCACTTCCTGAAGGATGAAATTGTAACTAAGCAATCTCTGCTGTCCCCTCTATGTACTTATTGAAAAGCTTGCAACTATGTTAAAATGTGAACAGTATATTCAGTTTGAGCAAATCTTCTCACAGAGAGTGTTTCCTCTCACTTGGGGAACGTTTGTCTATGGTTTAAGCTTATGTTCTCTTCCTGTAAAGTAGAGATATTTCAATAATGCTAAGAGTCTGATTCTTCTGCCAAAAAAAAAAAAAAAGAGTGAGCCCAGGGTTTATCCTAAGGCCATCAATCCATAGATTTCGACCTTAAATATTCTTAGAGGTCATTGAATACAACCCCCTTATTTTTCACATGAGGAAACTGAAGCTCAGAGACATTAATTGACTTGCCCAAGGTCATCCAACTAGTAAGGCAGGAATTAAATCCAGGTCTTTTTGACTCCAAGACCAGTGTTCTATGTACTACACTATAGTACCTCTCTAAGGTTTAAATGAAGTGAGAATGTGTGGCCCCTTCCATAAAAGTAGAGAATTTCTACATGTAATTATTCCCCTTTCATGTTCCCTAGGATGTGTAATTAACCCTGGTTGTTTTCAGGGCACCTCAGACAAGTTTTTTCAAGCCAACAGTAAGAGTAGCTACTACCTGCTCATATTTTTTTAATAAGACAGTGAGTTTCTAAAAAGATGAGTAAACACACAGGAGTTGTTGATCCATGCAACTTTAGAGTTGGAAAGTAAGAGATGCCAACCCATCTCACAGATGAGGGAATTGAGGTTCAGAGAAATAAAGTGAACTTTTCAGGGTGTAACACTCCCTTGGAGGCTACTTCCCTAACTCTCACCAGCACTGATAGATTGGGTTCCCAGAGGGAGACTGATTACTTGCTCTTGGATTTTTGGAGTAATCTTAAAAGAATGGAGATTCTAATAATGTCAATCATGAAGCCCCCATATGACTTGATGTGTGGTGATGAAGACTACACTAGAGTGGTGCCAGTGTTAGAAGAGAGAAGGAGGCATATTCAAGAGATGATGCAAAGATGAAATTAACAGACCTTGAAAACATATTAGATATCAGGGTGGGAATTAGAAATAGTGAGGAGTCCAGGATGACATTTAGGTTGTGAGCCTGAGGAACTAGGAGAATGGTGTTGTTTTCTGCAGTAAAAAGGAAGGTAGCAGATAGGGAGGGTTTAGGGGAAAAGATAATGAGTTCTGCTTTGTACATATTGAGTGTAAGATGTCTACTGGACATCCAATTCAGAAAGGCATTTGGAGATGGGAGATTGGGGGTTGTAATGGGAATGTAAATTTTTAAGATCTTTCCTGCCCCTAGGCTAGAGTGTACCTGGAGCCTGGGGTGGAAGGCTTGTTTTTCAGTAGATACTTCTGATTGGCCAGTGAGTCAATAAGGTTGTTACATTCTCTGAGCCAGGAGAAGGCTATATAAGCCCTGATGTGTAGCTTTGTTTTGGGGCTCACTTTGAGAAGTGTTCTGTGATTTGATCTGGATTCTGGGAAGCCGTTGTTGAGAGCCCCGCCTCGGCTTTGAAAAACCCAGATGTTGAAACCCAGATGTTGATTTGGTATGGATGTAATGGTTGAACAGTTTGGAAAACTGTCTACTTGATCTGTTTCTCTGTCTTGATAATTCTGTCTGTGTATTCTGAAGTTCGGGGTGCTGATCTTTTTCCCCTGAACTAGGTAAAAGATATATGTTTGACTGATTAAACTAAGCTTGTTAACCCATTTTGAGTTGCTTTCCTTTAACAAAGCAGATCTAAGAACCTGTGGCGGCAGAGACCCTGGGGATGCTGGGGTGCTTGCCACTACAAGGATCAACAGAGGGGTCAGGGTAGAATAGGTAGATTTGAGAATTGTCAGTATATATATATATATATATATGGTAATTAAATCTATGGGAGCTGATGAGATTACCAAATGAAATAGTATAGAGGGAGAAAAGAAGAAGGTCCAGGACAGAACTATGAAGGTCATGTAAAGTTAGAAAGCATGATCTGGAGAGGATCTACTAAATGAAACAGAGAAGGAGTGGTCAGATGGAGATGAGAACTAGGACAGAATGATGTCCCAAAAACCTAGCAAGAAAAGAGTATCAAGGAGGAAAATGATCAGCAGTGTCAAAGGCTACAGGGAGGTCAAGGAGACTGAGGATTGAGAAAAGGTCATTGGATTTGGCAACTAAGAGATCATTAGTAACTTTGGAGAGAGCAACTTCAGCAGGATGTCAAAAGCCATATTAAAAGGAATTGAGAAAAGAGTGAGAGGAGAGAAAGTGGAGACATCTATTGTAGATGGCCTGTTCAAGGAGTTTAGATGCAAAGGGTAGAAGAAATACAGGACAATAGTTAGAGGAGAGGGGAGGCCAGGTAGCGTAGCAAGTAAGAGCACTGGCTCCAGTGTCGGGATGACCTGGGGATCAAATCTGGGCTCCAATACTCAGCACCACACCCAGAAATATGGCCATGTAACCTTGAGCAAGTTACTTAACCCCAATTGCTTTAAAAAAAATAGTTAAAGGAGAATGGAAGGATCAAGTGAGAGTTTTGGGGGAATATAGGAGACATTGCCATGTTTCTAGGTAGTAGGAAATGAGTCAGTAGACTTGGAGAGATTGAAAATAAGTGAAAGAATAAGGATTTCAGAGGAGACAATCTACTGAAGAAGATTAGGTGGAATATGAAGTCTTGAGGAATCTCTCCCAACAATGGATTAGCCTTAGTATGGAGTAAGGCCACTTCATCATGTAAGATTTTTTTTATCTGTAAAGTATATGGCAAGACTCTCAGCTGAGAGAGTCATCGTAGGGAGGGGGGTAGAGGGAAGGGTGAGCAGAGCCCTGGCAGGTTTAAATATGGAAAAAAAGGTTTGGAAGAGCCAATGTGAAAAGTGGAATAGTAAGTTGATAAGGGAAGAAGAGTAGTATTGCCTACCAGCAGGAAGGGGCTAGTTGAAGTTATGTAACATAAACTTGTAGTGGACCCAGTCAGAACAATTATGTAATTTTTTTTCCCCACTTTCATTCAGTAGCACACATGTAGGAATAAAGGTGACCAATGGTGGGATCCAAGGCTAAGGCTTAGCTGAATGCAATCAGCAATATAATGATAGGATTAGGGACTCAAGAGAAGAGAACAATGTAGAACTGAATTGATTCACCAAGGGGTCGAGATGAGGAAGAGAAGGTACAGTGGCTAATATAGAAAAGATAAGCCTGGAAGAGCTTTGAGGTTGTAGTGAGGATAAAGAGAATAGTTTTGTAAGGGAAGGCAGGAGAGGCAAAATGTCAATAGATTGTTGTCAGATAAGGGGATTTCAAAGTCCTTGAGCAGAGGTACATTTGTTGGTGATGGTAAGATCAAGGATGTGACCATTTCTGTATATGCTGAAGTTTTGTGAAGGAGTAGTTCATGGGAGGTGATTGGTTAGGGTATTTGAGGGAGAATCAATATGTATGTTGAAGCCACCTAGTATAAAGGCAGGAATTGGGGAGAAGAAAAAAATTGTGAGTCAGGTATTGAATTCATTGAGGCAGAAAGGGGAGTCACTTGGAGTCTGTAGACAACAACTAAAAGAATTTTTAATTGGTAGTAGATATGAATAGCATGACCCTCACAAGAAAAAAGGTTATTACATGATGAAGGAAGGGGGAGAACCTGGAAGTGGCAAGGGTGGGGTGGGGCGGCAGTAAGAAGTATTCCAGCTCTCCACCTTGATCAGTGAACCAAGGAGAATGAGTAAAGGTGCACCCAGTGATGGAAAGAGTGGCCAAGGTAGCTGTGTCATCAGGGGGAGCCAGATTTCAATAAGAGCTAGTAGATGGAAGGAGTGAAAGAAGAAAAGATTTAATATGAAGGAAAGATTTTGCCTATGAAACAAGTATACCAGAGGGCACATGGTACCCATGAGTACATTTTACTCCCTGGAGCTGGTTGTTAAAACATTTATCAGTACAACCTTGTATGGGGAGAATATAATGATGGTCATGGAGACACGTTTCTCACCAACAGGGCAGCTATATAGGGGAAAGGGAAACATTGTTTCCCCATGGTAACCCTTTGTGCATCCAAGTTATCCCCAATTTAACAGAGTTGAGGAAGTATATCCCATAGGAAAAATGTCCTAGTAATCCATGGTAGTTGTGATACCTACATTATCTACCAGGGCCTCTACCATGTGGACTAGGCTCATTTTTCCCCCTAAAAGACAAGAAAGTTTTCTCCAAGACTTCATTGGTCTGGGTGGGGGCTAAAGTTTGACAGTGACATGGCTTCCTGGTCACCTATGGGCATAAAAGAGGCCAACCTAGGAGGAATCACTTTCCCTACCTGTCCTAGATGTGCCTAGATGTCCCAGTACTGTATAAATCACAGACCATGAACATTTCTGCATGGAAATGAGGCTGATCCAACCTGATGGGTACAAACCAATAACGTATCCTTGCTGAGTATCCCACTGAATTATAAGTACCTTGAGAAGAAGAACTACCTTTTACCTTTCTTTGTATTCCCAGTACTTAGCACACAGTGCCTGACACATAGTAGGTGCTTAATAAATGCTTGTTGACTATTCCTTTTTTTTGTTGACCTGTTCTTTCAATGTTATTAAGCTATCATTCTCTTTTTATTAACTGTTAGAAGATTTATAAATGTCCCCTTTCATTCCAGATTCAACTCTAAACTACCACACTAGCCTGGCCTCTAGCAGTGGCTAAACTTCAGTTTGTATCCATTTATCAAAAGAGGAGGAAGGAATAAAGCACAATCAGCACAAAATAACCCATTACCACTACTAGAAAAAACTCAGTGTGTATCTTTCTGCAAACAGCTCAGGAATGTCATTCTTCTAGATGAGAAATAGCCCTTTTGATATTCTAACCTGACCTAGGATATAATTTTTTAATGTCGAGTCATTTCAGTCATGTCCAACTCTTCACGACCCCATTTGGGTTTTCTTGGCAACAATACTGGAATGGCTTGTCATTTCGATCTCCAATTTATTTTGCAGAGAAGAAACTGAGGCAAACATGGTTAAGTGACTTGCCTACGGTCACACAGCTAGTAAGTTTCAAAGTCTGGATTTGAATTCAGGAAGATGAATCTTGCTGATTCCAATCTCACTGCTCTATCCACTGCATCACCTAACTGCCCTAGGATATTCTATCTTATAACTCAATCACTTCCCTCTTTGCCAAGAGCAAAGTTTGTACTGAATGCATGGCAGATCATCACTGAGGTCCAGGAGTTGCTTGCTGAATATGCCCAAGTATGGAAATGGAGATGTGTGAAATTCATTTTCAAAGAACATCTTCTCTGTAGATATTTGTGGAATTTCATTACTCTAATATTATACCTCAGGCCTCATTCTCAAACTGAGCATTCTTTCTTTCCTCTCTCATCAGACAGGATGCCGACATAGCGTGCTACTCGATGGGGCCTTCCTCTGATCACAGCCCACATTCCAGTGGGGGGCAGCTCCTTAGCCAAGTTCTGAAGGTAAAGTGTGTTTATTTTCATTAACACCATGACAGAGAATAGATTATATTTGGTCTCTTCGAGTGTGCTCCTCTTTTCTAGGGGTAGATTCTAATTTTCTTCTTTTTGAAGTTTTTTAGGGAAGTGTCTAAGAATATAAACTTGGTATAAATTTACCCCATCACTTTATAATGCCAAATACAGTCATATTTAACTATAAAGAGGACTTGACTTAGATCCATGAAGATATAGATTCAAATTCTACCTCAGACACCTCTGTTTGAACCTAGACAAATCACTTAACCTATCTATCTTTCAGCCTTAGTTTCCTCAGCTGTAAAATCAAAGGATTGGATTAGGGAGCCTCTAAGGTCCTACCAACTTTAAATTTTTTCTTATGATCCATAATCACTAATAGTTATAGGTATAGGTGTGCTAAAGCTGGTTCATACTAGTTCCTATGACCAATTGGTAAGCTTTCAGTGTGAACATTTATAACTTAGAAATTGGCAAACACTACAAATTCGAGGTGGGATTTATTTTTTATTGACTGTCTAGACACTAAAAAGTGATGGAGAAAATGTTAATAATGCATATTAAACCTAGAAGTATGACATGAGTACATTTTTGGGGGATGGGGAAGCATACTGGTTGTTAAACATTTACCAACATATTCCTGGTTCTAGACAACAGCATTACAATTTATAATTCTCAAATCTGGAAATGACTAATTTTATTTAAAAGCTACAATTAGCAAATTGATCTTAAGGATGGCTACTATATGACCTCAAAGGATCTGGGATCTCACTAAAGGGAGCATTCCTGCTAGGGATGGAGATGACAACTCTTTCCACTTATGTCTATCCTGTATACCTCTCGTTCATATGCTCCCATCAGTACCTCCGAAGATCCATCCATTGTCATGATGCCTCAGGAATGTCAATGGAGTTCATGGGCTTCCATTCCTTGCTCATGCTATGTGTCCATCCCATCTTATTTTTCAATCATATATTTCTAGAATGATATCATATCACCATTTTTCCTATATGATTCTTGTTTTAGAGGCAGTGTGGTGTAATGGATAGAAAACTGATCTTGAAGTTGCAAAGATCTAGATTCAACTTCCATTTCAACATCGTGTAACCCTGGAGGAGTCAATTAACCTATAAAGTTTGTAGGTGTAGCAGCAAGCACCCTAGCATACCCAGGATGGCTGCTAGCACAGGTTCCTAGATCTGCTTTTCTTTTTTTTTTTTAAAGCAATTGGGGTTAAGTAACTTGCCCAAGGTTACACAGCCAGTTATTTTGTGTGGGTGTTAAGTATCTGAGGCCAGAATAGATCCCGGGTCCTTCCGACTCTGGGGCCGGCACTCTTACTCACTGTGCCACCTAGCTGCCCCTAGATCTGCTTTTCTAAAGGAAAGCAACTCAAAATGGGTTAATTATCTTACTTTAATCAAACATGTGTCATTTACCTAGTTCAGGGGGAAAAGTCAGCACTCTGAACTTCAGAGAATACAAACAGAAGTTATAAGCAGACAAAAAAAAAATACAGACAGAGAAACAGATCAGTAGACAGGGCTTCCAGCTGTATGACCATTGCTTCCATGCCTAGTTAGTTACCAGAGAGGGAAGTACCAACATCTGGGTTTTCAAAGCCGGGGGGGGGGGGGAGCTCAACGGCTGCCCAGAGTCTCATCTGGGTCAGAGAATGTTACGACCGTCTTGACCCACTGCCCAATCACAAAGTAACAAGGTGTGGGCATTCCTGAAAAACAAGCCTCCTGCCACAGGCTCCATGGGACCACATTCAGCCCATTAGGGAGCAAAGTATATTTTCAAATCAGGGAAGGTTCTCAGAGTCACTTAAGCCTATCAAGGGGCCAAGGGCAGGGAAAATCTTCAGATTCCCATTCCCGAAACAGTAGATAACTCTCTAAGACTCTGAGTTAAAAAGAAGGTGCTGGGGAATTTCTTCTCTCTGGAGTTCTCTATTCCAATGAAATTATATTTCTTATCCCCATTTATAATTCCTTATATATAAGGATGTTATAGGCTATTCATGCGCTTTGTGAGTTTATCTGTTGTCCACTGGGTTATTCTCAACTTCAATTCTTCAATGTCTATACTCTCATAACCACACAACACCCCTACAATATTTTTTAAATTGGATCTACAACTTCAGCATTATAGGGGATTACCAATGAGGACCTTCACCTGTATCAAACCAAGTCAGAACCTGCTCTTCAGCTAATGGTCTTAGAGAGTTGCCCAGAGTCAACAAAAGATTTAATTACTTGTCTTACATCAGACAGTTTGTGTTGAGATGAGACTTGAACTTCCCCCCTTCTTGATCCTTTTGTTAATTTTATTTTTAATTTATGGAATAAAACAAGCATTTCTATAACATAGTATAATAAAAAGATTACACATGAAACTACAAATCTGTTATGTACAACTTGTTTTTTTTTTAAATATACAATAAAGTTATCATGTACATTTCTTTTTCTTTCTTTCCCACTTCCCCCCCCCAAGATGGCTACCATTAGTCTTCTTCTTAATTCTGAGACTGGTCCTCTATCCATGATACCAGGCTACCTCTCATTGAAAGAATATTGGCATAAAAGGGGGAGAAGGGGTCTCCCCCCTTTTCTTTTTTTTTAAGCAATTGGGGTTAAGTAACTTACTCAAGGTTACATGGCCAGTTATTTTGTGTGGATGCCAAGTATCTGAAGCTGGAACCAATCCTGGGTCTCCCAATACCAGGGCTGTTCTCCCCCCTTTTCAAAGAGAAACTTGGGATCAATAAAGGAATTTTGCAATTTCTTTTTTATTATTATTAATTTGTTTGTTTACTTTTAGCTTACAAGATTCAATTCCACTATTCCTTGAGTTTCACATTTTGTCCCCTTCCCTCCCCTTACCCCCATGGCGGCATAGAGTCAAGTATAGGATCTGTAAATACTTTCACATTATACATTAGTCAGGTTATGAAGACAGATTGTATCAGATGGAATGAAAAATGGTAAAGAGGACATGAAAACAAACAAGAAAAGGAAAAAGATCAGTTACCGTGTTTCCCCGATAATAAGACACTGTCCTATTAATTTTTTGGAAAGAAAAACACCAGAGGGCTTATTTTCAGGGGAGGGCTTATGTTGTCCTGCCTCAGCTCTCCTCTGCGGCACTGCTCTCAATGGCGCCAGCAAGCAAATCACTGGGGAAGAACAGGATGACGCGCTCACTGCTGCAGCTCTGATTGGATGCAGCTCAGAGCGCGGCGTGCATTTCACCAGGGGGTGGGGGAGACGGTGCATACAGAGGGTACCGTAATGTAGCGTGTAGCGCGGGGGATCACCTTCACTACAGTAGCAATCTCAATAGGGCTTATTTTCGGGGGAGGGCTTATTTTAGAGGAATCTTACACAGTAAGGGGAGGGCTTATTTTTGGGATAGGTCTTATTATCAGGGAAACATGGCATTTTGCTTCCATCTGGATATAAACTCAGTTCTTTCTCTGGATGCACACATTTCTCTCCATCATGAGTCTTTTGGGATTGACTTATATCACTGCATTGCTGAGAAGAGTCCAGTCTATCAAAGTTGGTCATCACACATATGTTGTGTCTGTAATTGTGTACAAATTTCTCTTGGTTCTACTCTTCTCACTCAGCATCAGTTCGTATAAACCTCTCCAGGTAAATATGAAGTTCATCTGCTCCTCATTTCTTACAGCACAACAGTATTCCATAACATGCATATACCACAACTTGTTCAGCCATTCCCCAATTGATGGGCACCCCCTTAATTTCCAATTCTTTGCCACCACAAAAAGAGCTGCTATAAACATTTTTGTACATATGGGTCTTCTTCCCACTTCTATGATCTCTTTGGGATATAACCCTAGGAGTGGTATTGCTGGGTCAAAGGATATGAAATTATTTATAGCCCTTTGGGCATAATTCCAGATTGCTCTCCAGAGAGGCTGGATCAGTTCATAACTCTACCAGCAATGCATTAGTGTTCCAATTTGCCCACATCTTCTCCAGTATTTGTCATTTTCCTATTTTGTCATCTTAGGCAATCTGACTGGTGAGATGTGGTATCTCAGAGTTGTTTTGATTTACATTTCTCTAATCAATAGTGATTTAGAGCATTTCTTCATGTGCTTATAGATATCTTTAATTTCTTTCTCTGAAAATTGCCTGTTCATATCCTTTGACCATTTATCAATTGAGGAATGACTTATGTTCTTATAAATTTAACTCAATTCTCTGTATATTTTAGAAATGAGTCCTTTGTCAGAGACATAGGTTGTAAAAATTATTTCCCAATTTCCCACCTCCCTCTTAATCTTGGTTACATTGGCTTTGTTTGTACAGAAGCTTTTCAATTCCGTGTAATCAAAATTATCCATTTTACATTTTATAATGTTCTCTAATTCTTGTTTAGTCATAAAGTCTTTCCCTCTCCACAAATCTGACAGGTAAACTATTCCTTGTTTTCTGAGACTGCTTACAGTATCAACCTTTATATCTAGATCATGCACCCATTTAGACTTGATTTTGCAATTTCTTAAAGGCAATTCAAACCACTCTCTTTATATTCAATTCTAAATCCAACTCATTGTCCATTTACAGTATCCCTACAAGATATATTTACTGATGGATAAGTTCTATGGTCTGTCCATCCAACTGCATATTATAGTCTGAACAATAGACATTCTTCATCCATTTGTTTTGTTTTGTTTTGTTTTTGTAGATAGAGTAAACCCTTTTGAGTGTTTATGGCTATTGTTTAAGAGTCTCTGCAGTATCTTAGGGCTTGATATAAATGGTGTCACGTTATCCATAAATAGTATATAAGTGCTGGGGATATAAATGATTCATAAATTTGATTCCTTACCCCTTTCAAGAAGTTGACAATGTGATTAGGGAAATACAACTTGCACACAAGAAATAATAGCAAACAATATAAGGTTAAATATCACTAAATGCTAAATGTTACTGGTATAGACTACTTAACCATTAAGAATGTAGAGCCCTAGAAGTCTCTTTGGATGAAAGAGAACTTAATCTAGGCTTTCAAGAATGAGTAAGATTCAGATACAGGTTAAGAGTATGGGCAATCTGGACAAAGAGAGCAATGTTAAGTAAAAAATTGTAGTTAAAAACCATGTGGTTAAATAAATTCTGTAGAGAAAATCACCCCCAAAAGAATGGGAAGCTCTAAAGAATGAAACTCTGAAGATAGAAATGCAAAAAAAGAAAAGAAAAGAAAAATCCATTGAAGAAGAAAAGGGGGCATTGTTTAAATACAAAGATAATAAATTCACAATGGATGCTCACTGACCAGTTTAAATTTGAAAACATATCTGAAATGTCTGTAATACTCTAGAAAGAGCAATGCCTCTAGAATCAGAGGACCTGAGTGCAAATCCTACCCCTGACTCTTATTATCTGGATGCCCTGCAGTAAATCACTTAATTTTCCTGTGCCTCATTTTCTTCATTTATAAAATAAGGGGGATTTAACTCAGTAATTTCTGAGGTCCCACCCAACAGATCTAAGATTTAGTAGTTTGATAGCTCAGAATAAAACTGAAGCTAAAAATATATTCTAAGAACAATAAGGAGGGCCTTGAGTTCATGGCGTTGAGCATAAGAGTATACTTCCATGCAGGAATGGGTTAGATTAGACGACCTCTGAACTCTCCTCCTCTTTGTCAATCCTATAAACCACTAATAGTAAAATTTCAAGGGGAAAATAAACTCTTGGAGATGAAAACCCAGATTGATAATCATGTTGGGATAAGGAGCAAGGCCATGAACACATGAACATAACCCAAATACTTCAGCTCAAAGAAAATTTTAGCAAATGTGAAATGAAAGTAGTATTTTTTTCTTTTTTCTGGAGTGGAGCCAAATCTTAGGAAATCATACTCAGCTCATTTACAGGTCCCCTTGGGCTAATTCCTCACTAGAGGAAATAACATCAATATCAAGCCATGTGACAAAGAAGTAAATTAAAACTAGTGAAACACTCTAAATTTAATAGGACCAAAGGCATTATTTGCTTGGCCGCAACCCTGTTGTGTTTTTTTTTTAAACAAATGCCAAAATTGGGATAAAAAATAAAGTGCTATTGTATTCTTTTAACCTATACTTTCATTGCATATTGTGCCTAGGAAACCTACATGCCATGTAAGAATTACATAACACCATTGCCTTCTGGAGCTCACTGAGTTAAATCAATACATCTAGGATCTGTGAGCTCTTGGTGAGGGAACTCCCTATACTGACGCAAATTGTGACCCATCTATAACTTAGCAGATAAGTCACAGAGAAGTGAGGTGAAAACCACTTTTTCCATAAACATTGCTCATGTGTAGTATGTCCTGCCCTTTAAGGGTACCTTTCTTATGTAATTCTTAAATATTTCAAAGACTTAGTCTAGAAGAGTCTTTGAATCCCCTAGGATTAACTTAACAAGTGACTTGACCAAGGTCACATAGCAAGTGCTAAGAGTTGAGATTCAAACCCAAATTTTCCTGATTCTGAGTTTAAACACTCTCAGTGATGCCATGGTGTCACTTTCAAGAGGTATATGCAAAAAAAAAATGCATACACTTCTATGATAATCTAGTACTTCAATTCTAGATGAGTCAAGAAAAAGAGTGAGACTACCCCTATATGCTGTCCTAACAACTGATCAGTTGAAAGAAAAACTCAGTCAATTAAAGATGCCAATTGGTTCATTTTGCCTGTGACTTTGTTTTCCTGAAAGTTCATCCTTAAGAAACAACAGCTCAAGCTCAGGAAGAAATAGTAATAATATAAGAATTATTGGACTACCTGAAAGCCATTATCAAAGAAAGAACCTAGAAATCATCCTCCAAGAAATTCTCAAGGAAAACTGCCTGATGTTTTAGAAACAGAGGGCAAAATAGAGGTTGAAAGAATCCACCAATCACCTCCTGAAAAAGATCTCAAAAAGAAAACTCCTAGGAATATTATAGCCAGGTTCTGAAATTCCCAGATCAAGGAGAGAATATTACAAGCAGCCAGGAAGAAGCAATTTGAATATTGTGGAAACACAATCAGGATAACACAGGATCTGGCAGCTTCTACACTGAGGGATTGAAGGGCTTGGAATGTGATATTCCAGAGGGCAAAGGAGCTGGGATTAAAACCAAGAATCACCTACCCAGAAAAACTGAGTATCATGTTTCAGGGGAAAATATGGTCATTCAGTGGAATAGAGGACTTTCAAGCATTCTTGATGAAAAAACCAGAGTTGAATAGAAAATTTGACATTCAGATACAAGAAGCAAGAGAGGCATGAGAAGGTAAACAAGGAAAAGAAATCATAAGGAACTTATCAAAGTTGAACTATTAACATTGCTACATGGAAAAATGATCATTGTAACTGATGAAACTTTTCTCAGTATGAAAATAGTTGAAGGGAATAGAAATATACATATATATATATACATATATATGTCTATATTGAGGGTATGCAGGAGTATGAATACGTATGTGAATGTGTATATATGTTTACAAGTATACATAGATAGAAGGCACAGTATTAATTTAATAGGAAGGGATGATACTTAAAAGATGAAATTAAGAGGTGAGAGAGGAATATAATGAGAGGAGATGGAGAGAGACAGAATGGAGTAAACTATCTCATATAGAAGAGGCAAGGGGAAATGGTTACAATGAAGGGGATGAATAGGAAGGCAAAAGGGAATGGGTCAACCTTATTCTGATTGAATTTGGCTTGGGAAGGGAATGACATACACACTAAATAGGGTATCTCACCCTACAGGAGAGTAAGGAGGAAGGGGATGAGAGGGGGGATGATGGAAGGGAGGGCAGGCTGGGGGGGAGGGAACTTGGAAGCACCCACTTTTGAAAAGGTATGGGATCAAAGTAGAGAATAGAACAAGTGGGTGGTGGGATAGGAGAGAGCGAAATATAGTCATTCTTTTACAATATATCTACTATGTTAATGTTTTGCGTTAACTACACATGTACAACCTATATTGAACTGCTTATCTTCCCAGCAAGGGTGGGTGACAAAGGGAGGAAGGGACTGAATCTGGAATTCAAAGTTTTAAAATCAAATGTTAAAGATAGATAGATAGATAGATAGATAGATAGATAGATAGATAGATAGATAGATAGATAGATAAATGAATTGCCTAAGTTCATAAAGCTTGTTAGTGGCAAGTCTAGCCTTGAATCTAAGTGTTCTGTGTCTTAGCCCATTTCTCTTTATGTTAGAACATGATACTTTGTCTCACTGGTTATTAAAATATGCAGTCCTCAAAGTTACATCACCCTGTGTCATGAAGTATGGGGTCTACAATATTTTTTGGCCATTGCCAAAGGCAGAATTTGTTTTGATTGACTATGCCTATTTGTCACAAAAGATTTGTTTTTCCTTTTTTTTGTCTAGTGGAGGAAGGGAGTGGGAGGGAGAAAGGGGATGAGAATATGAAAGAAAAAAAGAAGGAAAAAATAGGATCATTGAAGCATCTCATTTTTTTAATTACACAGAAGAAAGAAAGGCCAGAACAAAACTAAGGCAAGGATGACACTTTGAAACTTACACGTTGAATGAATTGTAATCCTTTTATTTATGATATCCTTAAAAGGAATCAATACAGCATAGAGAAAATATGCATACATTGCCCTTCTTGCATCTTACCCAGGTTAATGCATTATATTTCAAAGAAAAGAAAGATATATATGAGTGTCCTACAGTTTCGTAAATAAGCTTCTTTTTCTGTTTTACAATTTATATGGAAATACTTGTTTTGTTTGGTGTTTGCTAAGTTTAGAATTTTTTTTTAAATGGTTTGAAGAGGAAAAAAAGAACCATGGATTCTTCATATACTACACACTTAATAAATAAAATCTGTGTTAAATTCCCACTCTGTATATGAGGAGGAATTGTGCATTTGTCCAATGTCTTATCCAATAGAATGCTTACAATTTCAAAGGTTTGAGCTCTGAATTCACACATATGTAACTGGATTTTTTTTTGGCTTCTTATATGTTAACTCTTAATTCAGCAAAAGCACATGATAGTACCAGTGTAAGAAAAAACACAATGGAACACATCACATTGACAATGTATCCAACTTGCCTTTGGAACTGGTTGCATGTGTGCTAATCAATAAATCAACTAACTATCCTTCAGTTCATCCTCACAAAGAAGAGGAGTTTGAAAATGAGACGTGGTGTCAGGTTCTGATGGCTGGATATAAAAGGAGTTAAGATAGTAACAAGGGATACCTGCCTCTTCCAGCAATAGCTATGCTCACCTTTCTTGGGAATTACACATGTTAACCAAATGAATATGGCAATACCATTATGTATGTTTTACCAACATATGCAGATCTGGTATATTATATTATATACCTCAGATTTTTTTGTTATTCTTAAGAAAAAAAATTTTTGTTTCATCTCCTAAGATACAATTATAATTTTAAAAAGGATAATAGTACAATGGGAAGAGTTTTAGATTTGGAGTTAAGGGATCTGAGTTCCAATCCTGCCCAAGCTTCTGAATACCTTTGTGACCGTGAGGAAGTCATTTAATCTCTCAAGACCTCAGTTATCTATTAAATGGTCTAGATGACCTCTAAAGTCCTTTCTGGTTCTAAATCTGCAATCCTATCAACTTTAAAAGGAATTTGGATTTATTTGAGGCTTCCCTTTCAAATCTCACTCCTGCTGTTTTTTTAGAAATACAGAGAACTCTAATAACCAATGGTCATGTTTTGAAGAACTAAGAGGCAAGATGGGCCAGCAGAAAAATCATGAAATCTGTACTCAAAAAATCCTTAGTTTGAATTCCAGCTCTGCTACTTATTGCCTGTGTGACTTTGAACAATTCAATTAACCTCTAAGACTCGATTTCCTCATCTGTAAGATGAGGATACTAGAACTGGTGATCTGTATGGGTCCTACTAGCTCTAAATTTATCATCTTGCCAATCAATAAATCCAACTCCAATTGATTGCAACTAAGTCTGTATAAAATGAGAAATTTTGGTTTTTTTGGTGGTTTGTGCCTTTGATAGGAATGATGGCTATGCCATTCTTTATCTCTTTAATCCAAGATGAAACTTTCTATGGTTCTATGGGGGAGGGGGAGAAGAATTCGTGGTTATACTTATACTTAGTGTAGCTTAAAACTACACTAAGATTTCTGGGACTTCCTGTATTCAGCGATCAGAACACTTACTCAAGTAAATTTGAAACTATCTTTTCTTTTTTTAATTACAGATTGAATTTGGTTGATAAACCATAGTTAGAGAAGCATAGAATTAAAATTTTAGATCTAAAAGAGATATTAAAAGGTCATAGATTTAGTGACAAGGTATGGCTGAGTATTACTGAATCTGTCATTGGTTTGCCTCCTTTCCTAGGAAAGGTGGTTAAGACAAATGCCAGTACTTGGGACAGACAAGTTGCGGGGGGGGGGTAAGCAATTGGGAAAGATTAACCTGAGTCATATCTTTTAAGGAAATTAATTCCCCATTAAGAAAAGGAAAATGAACTAGGCCCTTATAAAGTTTCTTCCAACTCTAAGATTCCATATTTCTATTTTTAAATCATCCTGGGCAAATAGCTAGTTTCAAAGATATAGGAGGAAAGATATTCTCTCATTTTCTTTAAGTAATTCATTCCAGCAATTAATGGTCTTTTTTAAATTGGGAAATTATACCTGATGCCTAACCTAAAATCTCTCTTACTACAATTTTAAATCATTTTCTTTTCTGTCCTTAATATAGATGGTAAAGAGTCACCATTGCCACCTGCTTCTAATAATTTTTCACATCTTCTAATACATCTCTTGGCCAAAATATTTAATTCCATTTCAGTAACTTATTTATTTGTGCTAATTTTCCACTCTTGAACCCATCTTATTAGAAACTTCTCCAATTTCTGAGTTCCTGTTTCCTCATCATCCTACAATGAGTATAATAGCATTTCCTACCTTCCAAGCCTATTATGAGACTCAGATGAAATAAAATGTGTAAAGAAGCTTGTAAACCTTAAAGTACTATATAAATGTGAGCTATTATTATTCTCATTAATATAACTATTACATTCATTTCCTCAACTCTAAAATGAGGGGTTTGAAGGAAGTATTCTTTGGGGCCCCTTCCAGCACTAGCTAGATGATCCTGTGATCTTCCTTGAAATTTTCAGGGAATTTTTGAGGGGATCTTAGATATGAATGCCCAGTGAAATAAAAGTTCTATGTGAGTTTTTGCATGTGAGGAAAAGTCTCTTGTTACTTTCTGGGTCTGGACTGTAATAGTCACCATATTATGCTAACTTTTCAAATAATCTAAAACAGAGGTGTAAAATATGTGACTATGGGCCACATGTTCTGAGTGGAGACCAAACCAGATTAAAATATTATCAACAAATATTTAATACAATAAATGAATATGCAAAAGAACATAGATAGCATTACATTTTGATACTGTCAACATACAGCCCAAAGGGATCTTTATGTACAGTTTAGTGGCCCTTGCTTCTATTTATGTCTCATACCACTAGTCAAAAGTATCCTGCATTAAAAACTCATGCGGCTTTTAACTCCAAGGAACGATCAAGATTCCAAAGAGTTCAATTTAGACAGGATGGTAGGTTTCTTCACGTGGGACTCTAATGTAAAATGCTAATGACTTAGTTCAAATGCAAAATAGCTTCAGTACAGCCACTTGTGTGTACTAAGTACTTTGTAATTTTTCCCAAATAATATTTGAAATACTAAAAACCCATTCTGACAGTTAGATTTGCATTTACAAGGCTACATTGTTTGCTTAAGAAATGGTCATAGTTCTAGAGCTATAAGGGGTCTCACAGGCCATCTAGTCCAACACCCTCATTTTACAGATGAGGAAACTAAGGCCCAAGTGACTTGTCCAAAATCACAGAGGTAGTAAGTGCCAGAAACAGTATTTGAATCAGAACTTTGGTCTCTAGAGTCAATGTTTTTTTCATTAGACCATTCTGCTGTCCATAGCAATACCATTACTACTTGTAGTTGCTTTCTCTGGTACACTTTCTTCAGGAGAGTGTTGACATGTATGGATTCCCTGATATTGCTCCCTGGATATAACCCATCTGCTAAGTGTAAATTTTTCCCTGATGTTTAATAAAAATAGAAAGAAGAATGAATGGAACTGCTTAACAGATTTCTCATTAAGAATGGAGAGTTAAACAAAATTCCACCAAAAGAAAAAAGGAAAAATAAAAAAGCTTGGGTTTACTATTTTGGGAAACCCATGGAGGAGGTGTAAAAATATTCATAATTTGCTTTCCACCTGATATTTCAGAAAGAACGAAGGTTTAAAGCATTTTCAGTGGTTTCTGTAATAAAGATAAAGAAAAAAAAAAAGAAAATTGTTCCAGACTAAATGTCTTTCATGAAACATTCCACCTTTCTCTTGACTGCAAGGAATGGGTATAAGACCTTGTACAAACTTTTCTACTTGGGGTCATTTTGTTTTTGCAACCTACCTTTCTGGCTTATGAATATAGTTCCTATTTGCATTTTCTAGCCTTTAGATTCCTTTCTTCTTTACATTTACTGAACAAATTATGCCCTTTCTGTTTAATGCATAATAAGTTAGCCTTCTGGAGACTGACATTTGTCAATGAAAAGTGGAGATTTTGATGAGTAGACAGGACTGTTAAAATGGGCAAACAATGGCTGTGTGACCTTGGACAAGTCACTTGATTTCTCAATGCCTTGAGAAGATTATAGAGAGGTTGAAATCTTCTTGGACCCTACATGCACATCTCCTCCAGCAGCCCTAGCACAATGTCTGACCTTTCATTTCATCCATTCCTTTAAATTAAGGCTTTAAAGCAAGAGCCATTGATCTTTTTTGTGTCACGGATTTTTTTGGAGGTCTAGTGAAGCCCATGGACCATCTCACAATAATATTCTTAAATGCATAACAAAATAACAGGGTTAGAAAGGAAACTAAACATATTGAAATTCAACTATCAAAATATGTTTTAAAAACAAGTTCATGGACCCTAGTTTAAGTTCACCTACCTTAAAGCCTCCTATTTAAATGAATATGTAACCTGGGAGACAGAGCATTTAATTCAATTTAACAAAGATTTAGTCAGGCCTAAGGGTGAACCAGGAATTTTTCTGGACCCCACAGATATAAAGAAAAAAAGGAACCAGTCCCTGGGTAGTAGATAAGAGACTAGGCTTGGAATTTGAAAGACTTGAGCTTCAAATTCTGCCTCAGAGACCGAGACAGGACAAATAATTTACCACTCTGTGCCTTGATTTCCTCATCTGTAAAATAAAGAGATTGGCCTTCTAAGGTTCCTTCCAGTCCTAAATCTACAATCTGGTAATCCTATGATCCCCAAGGTGTTTAGCTTCAATCTTGGATAAATAACTTACTCTAGGTAGAAAGTGAAGAGGGGGGAGCAGCTAGGTGGTGCAGTGTGTAGAGTGCTGGCCCCAGAGTCAGGAGGACCTGAGTATGGATCCGGCCTCAGACACTTAACACACACAAACAAGAAACCTAGCCATGTGACCTTGGGCAAGTTACTTAAACCCAATTGCCCTCCAAAAAGCAAAAAAAAGTGAAGATGGAAAGAAAGATCAGACAATGTACTCTAAAAAAATGTAAGGGGAGAAAGAACTCTAATAATTTGAGTGTATCAAGAAGTCTTTCCTAGGAAGAAGTCACCTAAGGCCAGAGGAAAATGAGGATTCTGAAAGGAAGGGAGTACAATCCAGGCATATGGGAAGGCTTACACAAATGCATAGAGGCAAGGAATGGTGTCGAGTTCAAGGCTCAGCTAAGAGTCCAGTAGGGAATGCAGAGTACCTAAAAGGGGAGAAGGAAAGGGTGATGTGACACAATACTGGAAAGATAGGTTGGAGTCCAATTATGTATTGTCTTAGTACTGGATGGAGGAGCAGCTAGGTGACATAGTGGTTAGAGTACTGGACCTAGAATTAAGAAGACCTGGCTCAAATCCAGTTTCAGGAACTTACTAGCTATGTGACCCTGTGCAAGTCACTTAACCCAATTTTCCTCAGTTTCCTCCTCTGTAAAATGAACTAGAGAAGGAAATAGCAAACCACTCAACTATCTGTGCCAAGAAAACCCCTAATGGGGTCACAAAGAGTCTGACATAACTGAAACAACTGAACAACAACAAAGCACCTATCTCCCAGGATTGTTATGAGAATCTAATGAGACAATACTTGTAAAGCACTTTTGCAAACCTTAAAACACTGTATAAAATGCTAGGTATTATTTATTAATATGCCAAAAACAGAGAGCCACTAAAAGGCTTTTGAGCTGGGGAATGACATGGCCAGATCCAACCCATGGGGAGATTATTTTGGCAGCTATGCCAAGGGTGGATTGGAGACAGGAGACAGGCAGACTATTCAGGAAAGTGAGTGGTAGCCCTCAGAGAAGTGGTTCTCAGAGTGCATAGAACCAACTGCATTTATCAAATAATTGGCTGTGAAAGGAATAAGGTAGATGGTGACCGAGAGGGAAGGTACAAAGACAAGTCTAAGGACATAAAACTGGGTTACTGGGAGGATAGAAGTGCCTTCAACAGAAACAAATGAGGAAGTTGATTCACTGAAGACTCTTACTCTATTCCAATCAGAATCAATCAATTTAATGTGATTATAAGTTCTGTATATTTGACCCCAGAGCTGTGAGCTGCACATGGTAAGATGACTTGCGTAATCATGGGAAGCTGACTGGAGGTCCTCCACCCTTGTTTTTCCTTATGGTGACCAAGCCCAGTGTGTCAGAGGTGACTCAACTACATGGAAAGTCACCCAAAATTATTTTTGTACCTCCGGACCACTCTCTCTTGGCCAACAAGAGCAGGTCTCCATTTTATGACTATCTTATGACCACCTAGTCAGTGGAGATATTCCTTTTTTTGCCCAACTCATGATCCTGCTGATATATTGTTTTGCTTATTTTAGCTTGTGTCATATGTCAACCAATGAAATTATTCTGTATCTGGCATAGCTGTCTTTGAATGTTTATATATCTAATTCCATAAAAATAGGGCCTGGGAAAGAGGTAGCATCTCAGATTGTGAGGAAGATCTGAGGTCTTTTTTTTATCCCCACACAAAGAAGTTTGGAAAAGGGAGGAAGATGCTGAATTTAGCATTATATATGTTGAGTCTAAAGTTGGATCTGATATATCAGAGCTCAAGAGAGGGTTGAATTTGGTAGTCATCTGGATAGCTAACTCCATGGCCCAACCATTTTACCTCCTTACCATCCCTCATATATGACTTGGAGTTTTATAGACAGAATGACTAAAATTACCATATCTTTTGATAGAGATTCCACTAAGTAATCATATACCACAGGGTGTGCTGGAGACAACTCACTGAGTCTCATTTCTTCATCCAGCTCTAAAGCTGGAGTTGTCATCCTAGGTAAGGGCATAGAAGTCAGTGGAGCTGACCCAGTGCCTTTCCAGATGTGGATATTGCTGTGTACACCCAGGGATATGCTTAGCTTAACCCATACAACTCTCAAGAGCCAATTGCTAAATTTTCATTTGAGCATTTATACCTCAGAAATCAGCAAATGCTGGAAACAAAGCTTTACTTATCCTTTGATTGTGTAGACTAAGAACGTAATGGAGAAAATTAGAATAATGCAGATTAAATTTAAAAGTGTATCATGAGTACATTTTTCCCCTAGAAATCCAATTGTTAAATATTTGCCAGCACAACTCTGTACATATACCAAGAAGGCATTGATAAGAAAAATACCCACATATGTCAAATTATTTATAGCAGCACATTTTGTAGTAGCAAAGAACTGCAAAGTAGATGATTGTTGATTAGGGAAAGGCTAAGCAAATTATGGTACCTGAGTGTAATAGAATCTTGCTGTCTCATAAGATATTATGAATATAATGATACAGAGTGAAGTCAGCAGAGGCAAGAAAATAACATACACGACTAAACAATAAGTTGAAAGAACAATGACAAGATGACTGAAAATAATTTTTAAAAAGCAGGCATGGCCTTAAAGAAGAGAAATAAAAAGGGATGTCTCCCTATGCCTTTAAGGAGGTGGGAGAGCCAGAGTTGTGGAACACTGAATATGTTTATAGAATTTTTTTTAGTGTATTGATTAGTTTTGCAGATTTTTTTTTCTCCTTTTTCTTTAAAAACATCATTATATGGAATGCCTTTCTGATTAGAAGAGAGAGAAGGATACTGGGGGAAATTTAGGTAAAGTAAAATAAAAAGATAGCAATAAAAATTATTTTTTCAAAAAGAAATTCAGTTGAGGATAAATAAAAGTGTTGTCATGTCACCACAGGGGCCAAATTGAGATCAGATGATATCAATCTGTGGTATAAAAAGTCAGCATGTTTCAGTGACTTCCTGTAGCAACATTCAATTTTTCAGGAGTATATAATAAAGTAGATGGCAAAAATAGTGTCAGTGTTGATGATAGATTCCATAGGGCCATAAGTTTAGAGCTGGAAGGGGCTTTACAGACCACTAAGTCCAACCCCTTCATTTAAAAGATGAGGAAGTTAAGGTCCAGAATGGGGTAAGCAATTTGTCCAGGATCACCCAGGTAGTCAGTGTCTGAGGTAGAATTTAAACTCAGACCTTCCTGATTCCAAGTCCAGTGTTCTGTCCTCCATGCTACATTCCCTCATTTAGTTGGGATAAAGATTCCTCTTCCTCCCTGTCTTACTCATCTGCTAGGTGGTATGAATAGAGATGGTCAGTGACTGAATTGGGATGAGGGCAGGATGATATGCCAGGAAGGACATTGGTTATTTAATTTCATTTCATCCCTTCCAACCCTAGTTCAATGATCCTATGTGTGACTTCTGACAAATCTCTTAGTCCTTTTGTGTTTTAGGCATCAAAGGGCCCAGGTTCAAATTTTGTATCTGGTGCTGACTTCTACCTCTGGGGAAGAACAGTGGAAGGACAGGGGTCTGGGAATTCTAGAGTCAAAAACAATTGCAGGATGAACTAGATAATGAAAGGATCATGACTCTCAAGTGGCATGAGTGAGATCAGAATAAAAATGATAGACTCAGCAGGAATAGATTGAGGGACTAGATGGAAAGAGCCATGGATTTGAAAAGAGAGGATCTAGGTTCAAATCTTCCAAATGCCATTATGACCTCTCAGACCCTTGAGCAAATAGAGAGGTAGGGACTATGGGTGTGGAATGCAATGTTAGATACAGTTCCTGCATCAGTTGGCTTTGCTTAAATGTTTTCTTTGTTATATGAAGAAATGAGAGACTCATCCATGTTAAGTAGACATGAATGTGATATATAAAAACAAAAGCTGTAATTAGAAAGTTTTAAAATAAAATCATCAATTTCACTGCTGTGATTTGATTTGGTGCTCACCAGATTTAGTTCTTTCCAATTCTACCTAAAGAAAACATTCATGATAAATAAGCATGAGACTTCAGTGTAGAGGCCTTTGACCTCTTTACTTTCTTAATCCAGAGCCATGTTTTTCGATAATAAATTGTTCACCATCTTCTCCTGCACCTGCTTTTGCATTGAATTTACCAAGTATTCAAGTACCTATTGATTCAACCTGTAGGGTCTCAGTGAGTCCCTTAGAGCATTTCTCTATCATCTCATTCTCTGCAACAAATGTTGGTCCATTAAGTGAGTTATTTTCATGATGGTCTTTTAGCAAGTATGTATTATCTCTACAATATCAATTGAACAAATGCCCCATGATGCAGGGTGGGGAGGAAGGAAGAAAAGGCTTCATGAAAGAGATTGCATCTGAGTTGGGGCCAAGGAGAAAGGAATTTCAATAGAAATATGTGTGTGTGCATGTGTGTATCTATATCCATATAGGTGTATGTACAGATATATGCATACATGCATGCACATACATATACATGTATGTGTGTAATGTGTGACTGTACACACACACACATTCCAGATTTAGGAGACAGGTGCTCTGGGCCAATCATGCTGATAAAAGAGGATTCACAGGGTAGCCAGGTAGCACAGCGAGTAAGAGCACCGGCTCCAGTGTCGGCATGACCTGAAGATCGAATCCCGGGCTCAGACACTTAGCACCCACCCAGAAACACCTGGCCGTGTAACTTTGAGCAAGTTACTTAACCCCGATTGCTTTAAAAAAAAAAAAAAAAGAGGATTCAAAGAAAGATAAAAATAATTCCTGCCTTCAAGGCACTTACTTTCTGAAGGGAGAGACAAGAAACAAAGGTGCAGAGGCAGAAGATTGAAAGAACGTTCAATAGGCTATTTTGGTTTAACTATTTACAGAAGTTACAGAAATCTGGAAAGATAGGCTGAAACAAGATTGAAAAGGGCCTAAAATTCTAAAAAGAGGAATCATTAGCCTTATCCTAGAGGCACTCCTAAAATTCCTTAGGTGACTATGTGCAGGGTGAATCCAGAAATAGCATTACATATGCCAATATCTTCATTCATAATGTATAGATAAGGAAACCTAGGATCAAAAAGGTGAGGTTATTTATCCATGGTTAGTCAATTAGCCTTGCCCAATCCCACCCCACCTTAATTCTAGTGCCTTCTACTGAGGATCTCAAATTTACCTTGTAGTGTCTAGTTCTTACATAATTGTTTGCATGTTGTCTTCCCCTCTCCCACCCATAACGCCCTCCCCCCCCCCCATAGGTCTGTGAGCTCCTCAAGAATAGGAACTGTCTTTTGCCTTTCTTTGACTCTTAGCATAGTACCTGTAGGTAACTGCCTATCTTTTTTCTCCCAATTCTGGACCAGGTTAGGGGTAAGTCCTTTGATATCAACCATCAGTGTTTTGGAGGGGTCAGACACCAGAGCATAAAATGATCTCTGAAGTTCCTTCCAGTTCTAACCTTCATTCTATTCTACCCTTAATACTGTTAGAAGAAGAAAAGAAACCTTCCTGTTATGCAGCTTTCTGCACAGAAAGAGAATGATATACTTAGCTCCTCTCTTTTACATGCTCCATGCTTTGATCCTGAAGAGCTGACGTCCAGCCCTTTGTCCACAGAATACATTTTTGAGCTCCTACTCCTACCCAGGCAGCCTTAGAGAAAACAAAATGAAAGATCTCTTTTGAGGGCTCAGTCGTTACTTAATAGGGCCCCTCTCCAACAAAGCAGCTCAGCTTTTTTTAATGGGACATTTTAAAACAGTTTAACAGGTAGGAGTTATTTCTGTCTAGATTTGCATATTGGAGAAGAAATAATTCACCGTAGAGCTCTTCACTGGCTGGTGGCTCCCCCAGAAAATTATAAACAGTCTCTAAATAGTCCGTTAGTGAGCTTTCTTCAGCGCGGAAATAGTTCTGGTTTTGCAATAGAAACTTTAAAAATGTGCTCCCCCGATAAGGACTTGGCCACCAAGAGGAGCAAAGCTCTGCTTCGGGGGACTACAAAAAAGGCTTTCATTCCTAGCTATGCACACCTCCAGGCAATCTGCTCTGCAGTTGGGCAGTGGTAAATTCCAGGCATAGTTCACATGCAAACCAACCCAACCTTTGAATGTAACTCTCCCGAGACTCCTTGGAAATTCAGCTTCCAAAGAGTCCATTCAATTCAATTTTCCATTTGCCCTATCAACCGTTGGTTTAACCTGTTTAGAGAGATGGGAAACCTCAGGGACCAAGCACCAATTTCCAGTTGGATGTGAACTGAATTGCTCTCTCCACCAACTATTTGGCAACTCTTCCAATTTAGGGGAAATTTCTGCTGGTGGACTTATGAGACATTTTCCTCCCTTAGAAGGTTCATAGTCCTTTGTTCTTAGTATCACAGAGGTCATAGATTCAGAGCTAGAAAGATCCACCTCTCTCATTTTCTAGATGAGGAAAAAACTGAAGCAATCCAGGAATCCCTTAGACCAACTATAAAATCCTTTGTTTTGCATTTGTAACTCCTCAACTTCTCATCCTTTCCAGTCTTTGTGAACAATCCTATTGGCCTACTTGCCATCTGTCACTCAGAATCACAGAACCTCAATACATAAAAGTTGGAAGGGACCTCAAGTCTCCATGTAGCCCAATCCATGCACCAAAGGAATTCCAACTCCTATCCCCATGTCTCTGCATTCTCAGAATGTTCTCCTTCATCTCTGCTTCTCCAGATCCCTGGTTTCCTTCAATACTCAGTTCAAATGTTGTTTTTTGTAGGAGGCCTTTCCCAGATGCCACATCTTTTAGTACCTGCCCTTTTAACGTTACCTGCCATCTATTCTTTATATAAGCAGCATGTACATATTTTTAAACATGTTGTTTCCCCCATCAGAAACACAAGCTTCTTGAAGTCAAGGAATGTTTTTCTCTATCTTTGCATTCTCAACCATTAGTACAATGACTGGCACATAGGAAGGGTTTAATAAATGCTTGCTGGTTGATGAATTTATTAATTTATCAACAAGCATTTAGTAAACATCTACTATGTGCCAGATACTGTGCTGAGAACAGAAAAGCAAAATAGGACCTGTTCTCAAGAAGCTTACATTCTAACTTGAGAGATCATCTATCTATCTATCTAATATATGGTATTTATAATAATATAATTATATATAAATATATAGTGTACATAATAATATAAGTATATATAATATAAAATATATAATTCTATATACTACATAGCATATACTATTGTATGATTATATAGTATATAATTGTATACTTATATAATAAATAGTATATATATATATAATATAATTTTATATGTATATGTATACAAGACCAAAATAAAGCAGATTCAAGCTAACCTTGGAGGGAAAGATACTGCAGTGCTTTGTGTTCCACTTTTTCACAGTCACTCTGTAAGGTAGGTCATACAAGTATTATTAATCCCATTAAACAAAGTAGGAAAATGAGATTCTGAAAAAATAAATGACTTGTCCATGGTTATACAGTTAGTGAATAATGATAGTGATCATAACTTTTAGATTTGGAATGGACCTTGAAGATCATTGATACCAAGGGGGTCTTCAGATGCCCAAAGGGTCACTGGATAGATTTCAGACAAGTCCTTGAACTTTTGGGGAAGACATTCCATCCATACTTCAATATAATTATTTTCCATTTTAATCTTTATAGTTTTGCTTTATGCATTTAAAAATATTCTGGGAATGGGTCCATAGGCTTCACCAGTCTACCAAAGGAGTCCATGACAATAAAAGGGTTAAGCCCTAATCCAGAACACAGAGAAAGAGAAGCAGAAAGAGTTAGAGACAGAGATATTGGCTACCAGGAGGGAAAAAAAAGTGTAGGTATTCATCAGTCATTGTTTTATTTCTTTCAGGAGCTCCAGTTTCTTGAAGGCTGGAAATCACACAAAGAAATCCTTGGGCATTCAGTACTATTTTAGATACATTTTTTCTTATTGATCAGCTGATCTGAGAAAGCTGAAATGATTATGAGAGATGACAGCATGAGTTTTTTCTCTTTAACTCAAAATGCAACTTCTCTGGCTATAGTTTAAATATAATGCTTCCAAGTCCCCTTTCTTTCTCCCAAGGGTGAGTCAGAAGACCTGGGTTCCCATCTTTGCTTTGGTCTCTGTACTCTGTAAAATGAGAGGAGAGAGAGAGTCCCAGTTTCCAAAAACCAACAAAAGACTAAGAGGAAGACACTAGAAAATAAGAAAGAGATAGGTTATTAGATCTATACACATAGGACATATGGCTTTGACATAAACAGCATTAGCTTACTTGACTGGCATTATGTTGTCTATGACCTTCCTTCCCAGATGACTAACGTCTGGTGAACATTTTCTCTGTCTTTAATAGTGTAGACTATCTAAGCATGATATTTACATCTCTATCCTACATGTGATAATAATATAGGGACCCACAACAGAAAAGATCTTCAAAATTGACTTATTTTTCTCTTGAAAGGAATATCATAGAGCACCTAAATGCCATTCCCAGTTCCTTCTCATTTGCAACATCTTGTCAGTTTCTTATACATTTTGATGGCTGTGCACATGCCACAGGCTCTGATTTCCTTGGCAGAAAAACCATTGCAATGTAAAACGTCCTGTGACATAGCAGTTGCCTCTGAACAGAATTGCAGCAAACCTTTTGCTAAGTATTTTTCTTAACAAGATCTGAAATTCCAAAGATGTGGGTTCCAGATATTGGAAGGAGAACACAACAGATTTCAGTTGCTAATCCTTTCTATTGGTTTTGGAATTTCTAAGGCCTTAGACAGACTTGATGCTTTCAAAATCAAACTACAGATAATCAAGGCATCTGAGTCATGATGCTGACTAATATATGGATGTTAAAATGAAATATTAAGTGCTCTTAATGTAAAAAGCACAAGAGACTGTTTCTAATCCCATTGCATAAAATATCACTTGACTGGAAGGCCATTAGTTAAAATGCATTAAAAATTGCATGCACACCGATATGTGGGGTCAGGAAAGCAAATTTAAATAAAGGTCAGATGTTTTTTTCTTTTGCCTTCAGACAAAAATAAAACATTGTTTCCATTAAATTTCTGTGATGCTTTTAGTGGGGAAAAGATTGAAAATTACATTCTACTATCTAATCACAGTGATTGATAGCAACTGTCAGGAAAACCTGGGTTTGCATTCTAGTTCAGACACTAGTTGTGAGGACCACATCAAGTCACTTTATCTCTGCTCTCCCTCTGAGCCTCAGTTTCCTCACCTATAAAATTATGACAACAGGACCTGATCTTTAGTGCAGGATATAAAATGATATCCTGAAATATAAAGCACTTTGCAGAACTTAAAGGCCTATATAAGCATGAGCTATCTATCGATCCAATTATTTCTGTAGTCAGCAAACAATAAAACACAATGGGATGTATTCTTTATACCTTCTGGTCAATTGTGTAAAGTGGTTTTCTACTCTAGAATAGCATTTGAGGATGCCTACTCATTTTCTTTTCATTTTCATCAAGGATACTGTCCATGCTTGATTATATCACTTTCATAAATATTTTGTAGACATGTCATCTCCAAACCATGCTTCATGTTTTCCAGCTTCCATTTTGACCTGGTACTGATGGCCCCACCCCTGTGACTCTAGACTCTGATTGTGAGCATTTTACCTTATTTGTCTAGGTCTCAAGTTCACCACATTTACTTCCTGGCCATTTCCATGTCTTATCTTAGTGTTTATCTCCCCCCAGCTCCTTCCAACTCTAGTTATGAGAACACAACAATTCCCAGTAAAACTGTGACAATCTTTTACCATATTATTTCAATTACCATTCACTCTTACTAATCTATCTCTCTCCTCATTAGCTAACATTCCCCAATATGTGTTGTCTTCTTTTATTAGAAGTTCCTTAAGAACAGAGAAGCCTGATTTACTTTGCCTAGTACAGTATTTAGTGTTTACAAAGTACTTAATAAATTCTTTTTCTCTCATTCATTATAAAGACAGGAAAGTAGGCATGTGGGGTTGGTAGTTACTCAAATTCTCCCAGTTAACCTTTTAAAAATAATAATAATAATTGTCTTAAGATCTTTCCATGTCCTTGATATATTCTCTTCTAACAGTTTGATAATTGATCCCTAGTTATTATTACCATTGTTTATTTATTTGTTCACTCATTCATATATTCATGTATTTATCTGGTTGATTTTTTGAGTTGTCAAGTGAGAAGTGAGAGGGTCTATTTTGATATTAGTCTTTGCAATTAAAAATCAATTTGAGACAAATTGAATCAATGTAATTTTTTTTTTAATCTTTGTAGAGGTTCAAAGAGCAGCATTGATACAATAACTGCCCAACAACCAAACAAACAGAAGTTGCTTTGGAACAGCTGGGGCTTAGGGAGGAAGTAGCAATAGGAAATCATTTGGAGCATTTGTAAAGGAAAATCCATGACCTCAGGTGTTACCATAGGAACGTCAGGATTGTTTGAGTGGTTAAATACGTGTTTTCTGAAGTACAGGGTATCCCTGTTTGTCTATTTCCATATCTTGAATACATTTTTTTCTAGTGTGCACATTAAGAATGTGTAAGCTTGCTTACATGAAACCACAATGCTAAAATGTGGTTAGCCTCTATCAAGACAAAAAGGAAAGCGGGTGAGTGGGGGTGGGAAGACCCATTTATTTTTGCAAAGTTTTTTCAGCAGGCACATTGTGTCATCAATAAAGAAAAGTGATTTGGAATAATCAGACTACATTTAAGAAAGAAATATAGCTAGCCTTCATATAGTGTCTACTCTGTGCCAGGCACGGTGCTAAGTACTTTGCAAGTATTAAATTTGATCCTCACAAGAACTCTAGGAATTAGGCACTATTTTTATCCTCTTTTTACAGTTGAGGGAACTGAGGCGAAGAGAAGTTATGTGATTTGTCCAAGGTCAAACAGCTAGTAAATGTCTGAGGCCGGATTTGAACTCAGGACTTCCTAACTCCAGGCTCAGTGATCTCTTCACATCACCACTTTTGCCACTAATAAAGTTGTTGGGGGTATGGAATTGATATCCTTAAGTTTCACCTATGTGTACTTTCTCCTGCGTACTCTGTTTTCATCACATAAACTGAAAGACTCAAATGTCTCAAAGTAGAAATCACCTTGACATTTCCAAAGCCCTTCTCTTAGATAGGAAAGAGGTAGATTTTCATAAAGCAGGGTGAAGGAAGAAAATAGAGCTCAAGAGGGACAAACCAAGACACACACAAAAAGTGGAAGATAGAATTTTAGAGCTAGAAGGAACTTCACCCCAAACCATGTCACATCAGCTCAGAGAAATTAGATGATTTCATCAGATCATATGAGACTTTGGAGGCCATCCAGCTCAACACCTTCAGTCTACAAAGGAGGAAATTAACACATACAAAGGTGAAAGAATTTGGCCAGGGCCACGCAGCTACTAAGTGTCTGAGGTAAGATTGGAACCCAATTCTTCCTGACCCCAAATCCAAAAACCTATCTCCTATTCTAAACCATCCATGGTCACACCAAGTGAAGGCCCCCAACAAGTTGTGTGAATCCCCAACAGCAGATACACAAAAGCCCATAGACAAGAGCTGCACAAACTGAACAGATGTGAATGGGCTATTTATGTCATGGTTAGAGGGAGTATCCATGTTGAAGAGAATATAGGTCCAACAAGAGCATCATAGCTACTAATGATGAATCTTGGACCAGAACCAAGAGACTTTACAAGCCAATAAGAAAATCCCCTCATTTTACAGATCAGGAGACTGAGGCCCAGGGAAATTAAGTGACTTGCCCAAGGTTGCACAAGTAGTAGGATTTGTACCCAAAGCCAGGGAGCTTTCCTCTGCAGTACCAAAGCACAGCTTGAAACTTGGCCCCACCCAACTCCACTCCACAGACATCACATCACCTCTCTCACCCACCTTGGGGAGCTCTCTCTCTCCCCTCCATTTCATTCCCACAACTATTCTATCAAAAAGCATGTATTATGCCCTTACTATATGCCAGCACTGTTCTAAGCTCTAGAAATATAAAGAAAAGCAAAAATGGGAGTCCCTGCCCTTAACTATAGTAGACAACAAGGAGAAACCTTTCTAAAACCATATATTCAGAGTCCAAAGTGAAACTGATTGAAATTTTCAAGAGACAAAGAAAAAAAATTTGTGGCATAAAGTTCTTCAAAGGGTATAAGGCAAGAAGCAAATGGTGGAAGAATAGGATAATAATAATAGTTAATGTTCATATAGTACTTACTATATACCAAGCACTTTACAATTATTATCTCATTTGATTCTCACAACAACCCTGGGAGGGACATGCTATTAGTAATCCCCATTTTAGAGATGCAGAAGCTGAGGCAAACAGAAATTAATTGTGAAGCCAGAGTCACACAGCTCAGTAAGTGTCTGAAGATGTATTTGAACTTAGGTCTTCCTAACTACAGGCTAGTGCTCTATCCACTGCACCACCTAACTGCCTTCATTTAATAGGATTAAAAGATGGGCTAGTTTTATTTCTGAGGCAGGAAGAACCGGATATACATCAACTAACCAAGAAGCTTTAACTCCATTTCTTTCCAAAGATACAAAACAATTTTGAGGATGAAGTTAGTTCAACCAGAGACTACACAAATGACTGCTACCTGGTGTGATCCAGTTGAAGGAAAGGCAAAAAATTTGTTTTCACAGCCAAAAAGGCTCTTCTGCTTCAGGAATTTATTCTCTGGTGATGGCACTTCCTGCTGTACCAGAAGAAAATATTCTATTCCCCTCAGATTCTTCAGTAGCCTTCCTCTGCTCATAGTCTCCCATCATGAAGACCCACTGAGCCATGAATCCATGATTAGTGATTCCAGAGTGCTGAGGGAGAGGAAGCAGGAGGCTTGGAAGCTATGAGACTATTGGGAGAGCTCAAGGTTTGATAGATAAAGGGGAGCAAAAGGAGAGGGGAAGGGTACTCCACCTTCCACCGTTGTCCCTCTAGAAAGGAGCCAGAGGCCCCAGAGTCAGGAAGACCTGAGTTCAGATGTGGCCTCAGACACTTAACATTTAAAAAAAAAAAACCTAGCCATGTAACTTTGGGCAAGTTACTTAACCCCAATTGCCCTCCAAAAGAAAAAAAAAAAAAAAAAAAGGAGGGGCAAGAAATCATTTTCTTGCTGTGGTTTTCATTTTAATTGCAATTAATAATAGCTAACATGTATATAGCACTTACTATGAGTCAAGTGCTGTGCTAAGCTCTTTACAATTATTATGTCATTTGATCCTTAAATTATTCAAAAGAGTAGAAGAGGGTGTATCTGAGAAGGAGATGTCCATGGCATCGTGTGGAGGAAAGCAGTTGCTCTGTACATCCTCTCCTTAAAACCTCCCAGATGGTTTCTACTTGGTCGACATTGGTTAAGGTTAAACTACTCTGACTGATAGAATTAGGGGGCTAATGGGTAGTTTTTCCTGATACCCTTAGTTGTTAAGGAACTCTTCCTTCTCCTTCTATATACCATTCTGTTTATATGTTGTGTCTCAATAAAATATAAGCTTTCAGAGGACAGGGGCTTTTCCATTTTTGTCTTTGTATCCCCAGACCCTAGCATAATGGCTGGAACAAAATAAGCTCTTAATAAATGCTTGTTGATCAATTGATTTGATTGGGGGAGGCAGGGAAGAAAGGTCACAGTGAGCCAACATTCTAAATGAATGTTATTAAGATATAAGATTTAGAGATGTATACTGTGGATGGCAAGAGGAACCAATCAATCGACAAGTATTTATTATTAACAATGTACTAAGCATTAAGGAAGCTTAAGGTCCAACAAATGGACCAATTTCTGGTTTTACAATGAGATTACATTCTAAGAGAGGAAATAACAAGTACATGCAAAAATATATCTAACAAATAAAAAGTTAATGCATGCATACATATGTGTGTATATGTAGATGTGTATACAGACACAAAAACACACACACAGAGGAGTTAAATTCAAGGTAGTTTGATAGGGAAGGTACTAGTTGTTGGCAGGATCAGAAATGGCTTCAAGCAGAAGATGGTGCTTGAGCTGTCCCTTAAAGAAAGACAGGACTCTATGAAGTGGAGATAAGAACAGGGTTTATTCCAAGCATTCAGGATGGCCAGAGTGAAAGTAGAGAAAAAATGAAGTGTCATATGTGGAGAATAGAAATGAAATGAAAACAGTAGGAGCATTACTCAGGGAGGTAGGTGTAATGGGAATGTAAATTTTTAAGATCTTCCCTGCCCCTAGGCTAAAGTGCACCTGGAGCCTGGGGTAGGAGGCTTGTTTTTCAGTAGATACTTTTTGATTGTCCAGTGGGTCCATAAGGTTGTTACATCCTCTGAGCCAGGAGAAGGCTATATAAGCCCTGATGTGTAGCTTTGTTTTGGGGGCTCACTTTGAGAAGTGTTCTGTGATTTGATCAGATGAGACTCTGGGAAGCCACTGTTGAGAGCCACCCCCCCCCCCCTCACCGCTTTGAAAACCCAGATGTTGATTTGGTATGGATGTAATGGTTGGACAGTTTTGGAAACCTGTCTACTTGATCTGTTTCTCTATCTCAATAATTCTGTCTGTATACTCTGAAGTTCTGAAGTTCGGGGTGCTGACCTTTTTCCCCTGAACTAGGTGAATGATACATATTTGACTGATTAAAGTAAACTTGTTAACCCATTTTGAGTTGCTTTCCTTTAACAAAGCAGATCTAAGAACCTGTGTTTGCAGCCACCCTGGGACGCTGGGGTGCTTGCTGCTACAGTAGGGACGATTATAATTGTTGGTCAAGAGGAAAGGCAGAACTATTTAAATCTGATTTTGATTCTATTTTCTATACCAAGGATTATAGATTTCAGACTCAGAAAAGCAAGGAAGGGAACATACAAGTCATTGAAATGCGAAAAGAGGGTAAACAAGAAGCTATATAACTGTATATACCTGGTAGAACTCATGGAGGAGAGATGGTGAAAAGCAAATATGAAAAAGAACATCTACCTCATTGCCCTCAAGGAACTCAAGAGATAAGGACAAGATGAACAGCATCTTAGAATACTCAAAGAATTGGCCAATGTGATTGAGAAATTGGTCCATATGACTGGATAATGGTAAATGTGGCACTGATTTTTTTAATTTTTAAGGGAAGCAAGTGTAACCTGTGAACTATAGTCCAGTAAGCTTTAGTTTTATTGTATTGATTGGTGAATATTCAGAAAACAAAGTGGTAACATGATTGGACAAAAATTGATTGTGCCAGACCAACCTAATTTCCTTTTTTTTTTATTAGAGTTACTAGACTGGTAATTAAGAAAAATACTCTAGATGCTAGATTTCAGCAAAGTATTTGACAAAGTCAGTGCTAATATCTTGATATTCTTGAAGCCAAGATGAAGAGCTATGGACAAACTGATCATTTAGTTGTATGGGCTGAGAGTTGGTCAAATGACTGGGCCTAAAGAATTATAGGCAACTAAATGGAACAGAAGATAGAGTAGTGGATTTGGAGTCAGGAAGACTGGAATTTAAATCCTGCTTCAGACACTAACTGTGTGACCCTGGGTGAATCATTTAACCACCACCAGCCTTCATTTCCTCATCTATAAAATGGGGATAATAATAGCACCTGCCACCTAGGGTTGTTGTAAGGATCAAATGAGAAATTTGTGAAGTGCTTTGCAAATCTTAAAGTGCTATATAAATCCTGGGTATTATTATTACTAAATTCATCTTCCCTATCTTGTTTTTTTCCAACAAATTTTAATGATAACTTTTGTTTTTTTACATCACCTACATTTCCTATTGCAACCTTCTGCTTTGCCCCTCCCAGAATGCCATCACTTAGAACAAAGAATAAAATAGGAGGGGAAAAAATAGTTCAATTGTTCAACTAAAAAAAATCAAACAAATTTGATATTGTATGCAGTGTTCCAAAGTCATAGTACCCAACTCTGCAGGGATAGGTGCATTCTCCTACCTCTTCTATGGAACCAAGCTTATTCATTATAATTTTGTAGCATTCAGTTTTGATTATTTCATTGTTGTGATGCTCCGCTTTTATTGCTATAAGCATGTATATTGTTTTCTTGGTTCTGTTTATTTCACTCTGCATCAAGTCATATATGTCTTCCCAGGCTTCTTTGTATTCATCATATTTACAACACAATGATAGCCTATTACCTTCTGCACCACAACTTGTTTATTCCCAAATTAATGGGCAGCTACTTTGTTTCTAGTTCTTTGCCACTGCCAAATATGCTGTGATAAGTATTTTAGTTTATATAGAGCCTTTCTTTATTAACCTCCTTGGGACAAGCTCCTAGCTAAGGACACAGACATTTTAGCCATTCTCTTCACATATTGTAATTCTAATCACTTTCCAGAATTGCTAAAACAATTCATAGCTCTACCAACATTGGCATTTCAATATTGACTATTTCTGTCTTTGTCATCATCACCATCTTCTCCTCCTCCTTCTGTATTTATGGTTGATTTATTAGACTCAAGTGTAAGGTATTATTTATCCCTATTATATCAGTAGTGTGGTATAGTCTATAGAGAGCTATTCTAAGAATTAGAAACACCTGTTTTCAAGTTCTGACATAATGGCTGTGGGTGAATCACTTAACCTCTCAATTCCCTGACTGCAAGAGGAATTAATAGAGGAATTTTTCTCACCAGGAATTCTTTCCACCACTGAATAACAAATTTTAACTTAAAAAAATCATTTTAATAGACTTGGCCCAGTGTTCTAGCTTTTTGAGCTTTTAGAATTGTAAGACACTTAGAGGCTCTCTAGTCCAGCCCATGATTAAACAAAAGAGAAAACTGAGACTCAAGAGAAGGTAAGTGACTGGCCTATGGTCACAGAACTAGTAAGTGTCAGAAGCAATATTTGAACTCAGATCTTTTTGCCAACATTCTATATATTATACTATTACTTTCATTATGTGGAATTGGTGCAATATTTTGACACATTTCATGGATACAAAAGGGCCATCTATAACCCCTCACTCTTGCGACATGGCCTACTCAACTCTCTTTGAGTAAGGATCAGACACGTACTAGGTTTTATGCCACTTTGGACATAAAAGTTTTCATTTGTAATGGGCTCCAACCTATGCCTACCATGCATATCTCTATTGCCATTTGGGTCACCCACAGCTTTTATTCTTTGGAAAATTTCATGTTCCTTGATTCACATGTATATTAGCACAACAGAATGAATATTGGTGTGAAAAAGGCAAATTTTTGCGTCATGGAGCAACTTGGGATCAATAAAAGTGCTGTGTTCAATTTCCCAAACACCAGGCAGGCCACTCTCTTCAGATTTGGTTGGCATGTTGACTGGTTTTGCTTAGGATGCCTATTGATTTACAATTGAAAAGGAAGTCAAGATATTTAAATAGAGAGAACAATTTATACTACAATAACAATATAAAAATAAGCAACTTTGAAAGACTTAAAAGAAAAAACTTTAAAAGACTTAAAAACCCTGATCAACAATGAACAACCATAATTCCAGAGGACCTATGATGTAGAATGCTACTCACCTCCTGACAGATAATGTGATGACCCCAAGGTGAAGAATGTGACATTTCTGGACATGACTAATGTAGGAATTTGTTTTGCTTGTCTATGCATATTCATTACAAGAGCTTTGTTTTTCTCAATTTTTTTTAGTAGAGGGAGAAGGTGGGAGGAAGAGAAAATAAATACTTGTTCACTGAAAAAAAAAAAAAAGAAAATTTAATTTAAAAAAGAAAAGAAAAAATGAGCCCTCAAGTATTATTGTGTGAGCTCTGCTGCAGTCACAAATATCAGTGTGAGAGGGTAGCAGTGTAATTGGAAATTCAATTCAACAAACATTTATTAAGTACTTCCTTTGTTCAAGGCACCACCATGCACACTGGAAACCCCCTAGGGGTTTATAATCTTACAGGGGGGTGGGACAAATATACAAATAACAAAGTTATTAAAGGAAATGAGTTAAATGCAGATTAGATTATCTGGGCAAAGGGGTATGGGAAATTTGAAATGGCAGAGATCATGTTAATCTAAGGTAGTCAGAAAAACCTCTATCCAAGAAATGATACCCCACTCACCCTCTGAAGGAAGGAAGGGTCTTTGACAGTTGGAGACTGAGGGTTGAGATGGGGCAGGGGGAGTCTTTTCAGAGTATGAATGACAGAGTGAGCAAGAACATGGAGACAGAAACAGAGAGTAGCTAAGGTTGGCTAAAATGTAAAATATATGAAGGGAATTCATACCTTTCAAAGATCTTGAACTGGATGTCCAGTAGACATCTTAAACTCAATAAGCCCAAAACAGAATTCATTATGTTTTCCCCAAACCCTTCCCACCCATCCCTACCCACTTTCCCTATTATGGTATAGGTTAACACCATCCCCCCAGTCCCTAGGACTTGAAACCTAGGAGTCATCCTGGATTCCACACTATCTCTCATTCCTTCATATCCACACTGTTGCCACAGCCTACTATTCCCATCTTTGCAACATCTCTCATATACATTCCATTCTCTCCTCCCTTACTGCCTCCATTCTGGTGCAGGCTCTCTTTACCTCACTCCTTGATTACTACAATAAGCTGATGGTGAGTCTGCCTGCCTCTAGTCTCTCCTCACTCCAATCCAGTCTTCATTTAGATACTGAAGTAGTTTTCCTATAAAGCTGAGGTCCAATCATGCTATCCGGCCCACCCCCCACAAACAATAAATTCCAATGACTTCCTATTTCCTTCAGGATCAAATATAAAATGTTCTATTTGGCATTCAAAGCCATTCATAACCTTTCCAGTCATCTTAGACTTTATTCCTCAACATGTATTCTTCGATCCAGTGACGTGACCTCCTGGATGTTCCACCAATAAGGAACTCCATCTCTTAGCTCTGGGCATTATCTCTGGCTGACCCCCAAGCCTATAGCCCTCTCCATCTGACTACTAACCTCCCTGACTTCCTTTAAGTTCCAACTAAAATCCCACCTTTTGCAAGAAGCCTTTGATAATCCTTAATTCCAGTGCTTTCCATCTTTTAATTATTTCCTATTTAGCCTGTATAAAGCTTGCATTGTATATATTTATTTACATATTGTCTCCTCAGGGCGGCCAGGTGGTGCAGTGAGTAAGAGCACCGGCCCCAGAGTCGGGAGACCTGGGATCGAATCCGGGCTCAGATACTTAGCACCACACCCAGAAATAACTGGCCGTGTAACCTTAAGCAAGTTACTTGAACAATTGCTTTAAAAAAATAAATAGATAGATAGATAGATAAATACATATTGTCTCCTCTATTAGATTGTAAGCTCCTTGAGGGCAGGGACTGTCTTTTGCCTCTTTTTGTATCCCCAGCACTTAGTACAGTGCCTGGCACATAGTAGGCACTTAATAAATGTTTATCGATCAGAGTAATATGAGATTCCCCTACCTGTCCTGCCCATAATGGACAGGTAGACTAAAGCCTGATTGTAGAGTAGGCAATGTGTAACCTCTGAAAGTTTTCAAGCAAGTTCAGTAGGAAGATTACTTAAATATTTGCATGGATATTAAATTGAAGAGAGTACAAACTGGAGGCAGAGGCAGTTAAGAGGCTATTATAATTGTCTGGGTAATAAGATGTTAGGAGTCAAATTAGAGTTGTTTAGGTGCTAGTGGAGAGGAAGACCAGATGCTGAGATAGAAAGGGCATACTTCTGATTGGGTGTGTGGATAAAAGGAGGGTATAAAATCAAAGGCAATTTGAAGGGTACATGTTAGGATACTCAAATTAATTCAAGTCAGCAAGCCTTAACTAAGTGCTTCCTGTGTGTCAAACACTAATAGCTATTAGGGATGCAAAGATAAAAATGGAAATAGTCCTTTCCCTCAAGGAGCCTACATCTTATTGAAGGAAGAAGACATGCACATGAAAAGCTAGATACAAAATTATATATCATATAAAAATGATGCCACTAACAGATATACAGAAGTTAGGTGGAGGGGCAGATTTAAAATGGGAAATGATGAGTTTAACTTTTGGCACTTTGAAGCATCCTTAGAAGTATCTCTGGCCATTTAAGTACTAATTAAAAATATGATTTTAAAGTGGACCTCTTGCTTAGCAATCAGTCAGTCAATCAATCAACCAGCATTTATCAAGTTCTTTTTGCCAGGCATTATGCTAGAGTGCTTCCCCCAATAGATTGGAAGCTCCTTAAAATGAAGGATTATTTTTGTGTCTTTGTAACCCCAGTACCTAGCACAACCTTTCTACATGCTCTCTCACCCACAAAACAAAACAAAAAACCCACGATGACTTTTTATGTTCAAAGATATATATGTATAGATATATACAATATACATATGTATATATGGTGTCTGTGTGTACATATACACATATGTATTTTTTCTTAGAACCTAAAATTACTATGTATTTACCATTTAAGTTGAAAAGTACACAAAATATTCTGTTTGGCCATTTGTACCTGGTTCTGTTAGCATTTAGCACTCTACCAGAGAACATAGTATCCTCCTAGACGCAAAGGGTTAACTGATCCATATGTGAATATTTCATTTGATCTATAAAATGCGGCTGCTCCCTTCAGAAGTGCAGATCACAATTCATCCTGAATGAATAAATGAACAAAAAGTATTTTTCATTCATTTATTGTTATTTTTAGTGCATTTTATCCATGCCTTCCATCAGAGTCATTTTGTACCCCATTCCTTCAAACTGAACTTTTTGTCAAAGAAAAACAAATAAGCTAAAATATCTGGTACATAGACTGTGTCTGACTATTTATACAATGTTCTGTCCTAATGATCTCCCATTTCTGTGGTATGAGTTATGTTTCATTGTTTTCATCCCCAGGACCTTCATTGATTTTTTCTCCAATTACTCAGAATTCAACTTTATTTTAGAAATTATTTGATTTGGATTATTTTATCCCTTGTTTATATTATCCTTTTGATTCTGCTTATTTCACTCTGCATCAATTCATACAAATCTCATGTTTCTCTAAATTTTTCATGTTAGTCATTTCTTGCTGCACAATAACATTCTATTCTATTCATACACCAGAGTCTTTTTCAGCCATTTCTCATTTTATGGGCACCCACTTGTTTCCAGTTCTTTGCTATCACAGGAGTGCTATAATAAATGTTTTACTCTCTAGGAGACCTTTGTCTCTATCTTTGGCGTCCTTGGGATATGCATACATATTTGTGTATGTATGTATGTATATTTCAAGGAGTGGGATTTCTGGGGGCAAGGGATAGGCAATTCAGTCACTGTTCTTGCATAATTCCCAAGTAAAATCCAGAACTGGACCACTTCACAGCTCCTCTAATTGCCTCAATGTGCCTGGCCCCCAACATTGACTTATTCTCAGATTTTGTCATCTTTACCAATTTGCACTGAGTGAAATGAAACAGAGTTTTTTAAACCTTCTATTTCTCTTATTAGTGATTTGGAACATGTTTTCATGGAGTCATTTATAACTTGTAAATATTTCAAACACTGTTCATATCCAATTTATTTTTCCTATGTACATTGTAAGGCTGATTTCCTTTGTGAGAATCAGGATCCCATTAAAGAGGGTGATGCAATCAGCAAAATCATCTGTAAAGGGGAGAATTTATAGACATCACCACTCACATGGAATGCCTCTTTCATTTGGACTCTACATAGGATCTCATATGCATCTTTTGGAAGACTTTTGCCTGAAATAATGGAAAAGGGGGAAGATACTTCATAAATTAAATGTATTCCTCCCTTTAACAAATCTAGCTCCTATTACACCTATTTGAGAAAGCAAAACCAATCTAACATCTAAAATAGAGTAGTAGTAACAATTTCAAGAAATTGCAGAAAGAAAATTCTCTAATGATGAAAATAGTGCTATTGATAACAGGTATGTAAATATAGTATAATTTCAAAATTGATGTCTTATTACTGTACAAGCCTTCCATTGACTAAGGACTTACAAGAGAGTCACAGTCTTCTATCAAGTGTTTATGTGTATGTGTGTATGTGTTTCCATATTACTCATAATTTTTTAGAAAGAAAAAAAGAAATTGAGAAAAATTACACTTCAATTTGTACTCAGCGTTCATCTGTTCTCTCTCTGAAATGAACAGCATTTTTTCATAAAGAGTCCTTTGGAATTGACTTGGATCAATGTATTGATCAGATTCACAGTTGACCATCATTACAACACTATTTTTACTGTGTACAATAATCTCCCAATTCTTCTCACTTCACTTTGCTTCAATTCATATAGATCTTACCATGTTTTTCTGAAACCACCCCCCTATATCACTTTCTGCAGCACAATAGTACTCCATTACAATCATATGCCACAGCTTCTTCAACCATTCCCCAAATGATGGGCTTCCTCTCATTTTTCAATTCTTTGTCACCACAAAAAAAGAACTCCTATAAATATTTTTGTACATATGGGTCCTTTTCCCTTTTCTTTAAAGTCTTTGTGGTACAGACCTAGTAGTGGTATTGCTAGGTCAAAGGTTATGCATAGTTTTATAGCCCTTTGGGCAACATTGCAAATTGAGTTCTATAATGGGTGGACCAGTTCACAACTCCACCAACAATGCATTAGTGTGCCTATTTTTTCATATTCTCGCCATCATTTTCCTTTTCTGTCATGTTAGCCAATCTGATGGATATGAGATAGTACCTCAGAGTTGTTTTAATCTACATTTCTCTAATCAATAATGATTTAGAGCATTTTTTAAATTTGACTATATATAGCTTTGATTTTTTCTGAAATTGCCTTTTTTAGTCAAAAAAGTCATTTCTATAGTTTATCACAGTAAAGAAAAAAAGAAGAGGATAAAAAACTAAGTCATCATTAGCCATTAATAACTGAGTATGAATTAGTTTGCCAAATTAGGTAGCAGAGATTGCAAACATAAAGGAGTAGGGTATAAATTCTATTGGATGAACCAGGAAAGAAAAAAATCTAGAGCATAAAGTGATGTCAGGAAGGCTGGATCCAGTGGAGTGTGACAGGAAAGCCCTGACCCAGCAAGTAGATAGTATGTGGCCACTAGGCACCAAGGGTGAAATATAGAAAAATCACAAGTGTAGAGAACAAAATGGAGAGGCACTGACAACATTTGCTCAAGGGCTAGACTAAGCAGGAAATGGAGATCAGATCTTGTTCTGTTTTCACCTTATTTGTTTTAGGGAACAGGCCATTTTTGCTACTCATTGGATAATGTTTGCCTATTCATTCAAGAATGCTTCATTTCCTTTCAATAAGTGTTTTATGCCTACTTGGCATTTTTTTCACCTCCTGCTTCATGTCTTACTAATCACAATTAATCGTTATTGACTAAGAGTGACAGCTTCCATGTCAGTATGGATTTAATGTCTAAATCTATATAGATTTATGTCAGCTCAGATCTAAGTCATATTTTAGCATACATCTTTATGGTTTCATGTAAGAACATTCATCACTTTAAGAACTTGAACTTGAAATTTTAAACTTTTTCATATTTTAACACATCATAGTGCACTTCCAGTAGTAGGCTCACCAACTCCCCCACCCCACATCAATTGGTACCAGATAAAGCCCCTCAAATATGCTCTGAGGACTGGATCCCCATGGGCTAGTTTCCCCTACCTTCTTCAAGTTACAAGTACACTAACTTGTCTGCATCATTGATAATCATGTTAGAAGTTAGCAAAATTGACTAGAAATCATCTGTACATCCCTTCTTAGTCACTAAGGAAATATGAGATGTGGAAATAATAATATTCCATGTGGAATTGAAATTTTGATTTAACTATGTGTTAGGTTAATGAATTTCTTTATAGTGTTACAGGTATTTTTAGACAAAGTTTTTCCTATTAAAGAATCAGAGTACCAAAGTTGGAAATAGCCTTCAAGATTATCAAGCCCCAAATTTCCTATATAATTCATGATTCTGCCATGCACCACCCTTGAGAGATGAGAGGATCACAGATTTAGAGTTGTAAGGAAACTTGGGGCATCACCAAGTCTAGTTCCCTCATTTTACAGGTGAGAAAAATGAGACACAGAAATGTTAAATCATTTGTCGAGGATAATACAACTAGTGAGTATCTCATGTGGAATTTGAACTTGGGTTTTCCAACTTCAAATCTAGAGCTCTATCCATTGTACTGCTACCTAGCTGGTCACCCAAATTCTGACTGAATACTTATAATACTGGGTAACTCACTACTCAAGGCAGTTTCTTTCACATTCGAATAGTTTTTACTGCTAGAAAGTTCCTTTTATATTGAGAAAAAAATCTACCTCATTATGACTCTTACCACATCCTTCCTATAGTTCTACAGCCTGTGGCCCACAAAACAAAGCTGCTTCCCTTTGACACAATTCTTCAATACTTCAATGAATCTACGGGAATTTCCTCCCAACTATGTGGATTGCATTCTATCCTGAGCAATTTTTGTCCACGTCTTTTCCTAAGTTCATCACAGGAGGCCCCAGCATGCTAGGGGCCTTCCTTGAGATCTCTTGGCACCAATGGAACATGCTAACTACCCTTGATATTTGCTTAAAAATTATCATGTTCCTTTTAAGTTTCCTATTTTATGTGTTAACCAGCTCCAGACCCAAAATAATGCCCTGAAATTATAGTCATTTTTATCTGCATATACTTTTTATTGCTAGTATTCTTCTTAAAATGTGGCACTAAGAAGGTAATACCAGATGGGTGTTTTACTTCCCTTAATCAGAAAAACCTACTTCTCTAAATGTAGCTGAAGATTGTGTTTCATAGATTTCATGTCATAAGATTGGATTTTGTGCACTAGCAACTTCCACCCTAACATTATTTTGTGATATAAGTTTTTGTATTTCTTTATTCCATTTTTTCCTAAGTGAAAGAGTACCATATAACTTTCTATTTACAATATGTCTTGAGTAGGCTGTCCCCTGGTTAACTCCATTTGCTTTCTTTTTTTTTTCTTTTTGGAGGGCAATTGGGGTAAAGTGACTTGCTCAAAGTCACACAGCTAGTAAGTATATCAAGTGTCTGAGGTTGGATTTGAACTCAGGTCCTCCTGACTCCAGGGCTGGTGTACTATTCACTGTGCCACCTAGCCGCCCCCTCCATTTGCTCTCTAATGATGAAATAGTAGGTTGTTTATAATTTATTCAAATGTGCAAAATATGTTTGCAATTGCAAAAGGAAATCAACATATACTTAAGTGTGTTAACAGGAGCATAAAAAAATGAAACATAAAACTATATCACAATAGGTTACTTTCTTCTATATTTTGGGCAATTAAGCAACCTTCTCCTAGGCTGGACTTCCTCTACCTCCAGTGCAAATCACAAGCTGTCCACTCCAAATCCTTTAAGATTCTTTTTTGTATTTCTCTATAAAAGATCCATCTATCTGATGCTCTGAGATAATATAACAAAAGAGCTATGGGAACCTTAAACAGTCATATAAATGCTAGTAGTTACAATGATGATGATGGTTGTAGTGACTGTGGTGGTGGTGATGGTGATGATGATGATGGTGATGGTGGTGGTGGTGGTAATGGTAGTGATGATGGTAGTGCTGCTGCTGATGGTGGTGGTAGTGGTGATGATGATGATGATGATAGAGACCTTCTGTTTCTTTAGTACTGTCTATGTGTTCTTCCTCACTTCTGCTGAATGGACAACTAACTCATCTTGTTTTCCAGTCATATGTGTCTCTTATACCACTTTATACATACAAATCACTTTGACAAATATGTGAAGATTACTTAAATACCTCTCTTCACGTTCCATCTTTCCATTGCCTTTTGGTTGACCTATAAATTTATCATGTCTGAGATCATGTCCTATGACTAGGAGATATTCAGTGTTAACAATAAAATATTGTTTTTTATAAAGTGAGTGGCTTGGAATCATTGACCACAATAGGCAATTTCACAGATGTGATGCCACCAGATTCATTTGCAATTCTGGTCCCACTTCAATGTCTGACACCTGCAGTACCTATCAAAAGTAAAACTAGGGAGAGGGAGGTGGGGTAGAGATATGTAGATATAAATATAGAAACAGATAAGGATATAGATACAGGTATAAATATGCAGATATAGTTAAAGATGTAGTTATAATAATAGCTTGCATTTATATAACATATTAAGTTTCAATAAGTGCTTAAATTGTGTTATCTAATTTGATCCTCACACCATTCCTGGGAGATAGCTGTTATTATTATCCCCATTTAGAGATGAAGAAACTGAGGCTGAACAAGAATTAAAGTGAATTGCCCAGGGTCATATAATTACAGTTATTTCTTCCACATTGCTACTTTCTTCATCTTGGTTTCTATATATTGTAGGTCAGCACAAGAAATTAAATAGGAATTTTGGGGGACTGTTGCACAAGTCATGGACGATGTGTGAAGGAACTCAGAAATATATAAAATATATGTATAGTATTGCATAATATCAACCCAAATTTCATAATAAGATACCGTAAGCAGCCCATAAAAGAAAAATAAAAGATTAATCCTTCTTCTCTGCTAAGGCCTTCTCTTGGGAGCTCCAAAAATTTTTATTTGGATTTTCCACATAGCAGGGTACCATGCCCCTGATCTCCACAATGTGGAAGGGATAACTGTAGTAAGTATCTGAGGTGGTATTTGAACTCAAGTCTTATTGATAGCTAATCTGTGACTCTATGCACTGCATCACATCTATCTGCCTATTAATCTACCTATCAACCTATTGTACTCTGTCTCTCTCTCTCTCTCTGTCTCTGTCTCTCTGTCTCTGTCTGTCTGTCTCTGTCTCTCTCTCTCTTTCTCTGTCTCTCTCTCTCTTCACCCCTCCCATAGATATTTATGTACATAGAGACAGGGAAACCTAAATCTATGTCTATGTCTATATCTAGGGTGGAGAACCTGAGTCCAGGTTTTTCAGAACAAATCCTTTTATTACAGGGATTTGTTCTGTGAAGTTTGGTTTCAGTCAAAGGGTCACATTTGAGGACCTAAAGGGCCACATGTGACCTTGAGGTCACAGGTTCCCCACCCTTGGTCTATATCATCTATCTCTCATATAGATGCACACATAAGGGTGAGATAAATAGAAGATATAGATATAGGTAGAGATATAGATATAGATGATGTATAGATATTGATATAAATCTATAGATGATATAGGTAAGATATTCATATAGGTATACATATGGATGTGGATAGGGATAGATAACAGAGGACATATGTTATAGTGAATAGGGAGCCAACTTTGCAACCAGGAAGTTCAGGGTCCAGGTTCTGGGTTCAAGTTCTGTTTGTGACACATACTGGCTGTATGACCCTGGGCAAGTCACTGAACCTCCCAGTTCTGTAGGCAACTCTCTAAGGAGATAAACTGTAGATAAATTGCTGATCTTTACTGAAAAAGAGTTTCCTCATTTAGTAGTTCCTTTTGCTAATTTCTAGTTAATTCCCTAAATAATGCATAGTTTCCTCTATTAATGTCTAGTTCCTATCTCTACCTCACAGTTATGTTAGAGAATGGCAATATTCAATAAAGTAAGAATAACAACAACCATCATTTGAATAATGATCTAAGATTTGCAAAGCACTGTTTACAGGCTGTCTCATTTGATCATGTGTTTCAGAGAATTAGAGCAATAAGAGTTGGGAGAAGAGAGAGATCCTTGTGGTTTAGGGATCACATGCAAAGAATGACTTTCAAAATTACTCTTTTAAGGAACATGAACTAGTCTGAAAAAACGTTTGGAAACTATGACAAAAGTTTACAAGGGTCAGTTAAAATAACACTCTGCAGAGTGTTAAATCAGGCAGATTTCTTGTTTAGAGAACATCTGTGTTAGAGCTAGCAGATCTCCTGAATAAAGAAGACGTTTTCTTTGTATGTGAGATATCTATTACACTTTCAAGACTTTGTAAAGATGAAATAACAATCTATCTTCATATTTATAGTTATATATCTATCTATATCTGTTTATATCTCTGATTTTATGTTCATTTAGATTTATGCCCAAATCTTTAGGTATGTTTGTATACTAATGACCCAACTCAATTTACCAGTGTTAAATGTACTTTTTTTTCCCCTGTGGATGGCTATGCCACCATCTTTTTCAAGCAAATATGGATCTCATTGAATGAGCCCTATAGTTTTCCAGGTTTTGATGCAATCAACATAAGGTCATCCAGAAGCCAAGAAATCCAAATCTACAGAATCCATCTACTTGGGGTCTTACTGGACATTCTCCATTACACCATTGAGAACCTTAGGCAAGATGACCCTTATTCTCAGAACTTGTTAAGCAAGGTTTTTATGTTTGAATCTGTTACAGAATCTTTTACAGCCTCAAAATACTTAAAAGATACTTCAAGGAGAGTCTGAAAACCTAAATTTTGTTTGACTAAATCAATGTTGTTGTTTTTTTAAAAAATGAACAAACAAGAGGTATGTTACATTTAAGAAAAGAATATATATGCATATGTGTATGTATATACGTATACATATGTGTGTGTATATAGATATAGATACATAAATATAATAGTACTGGTTACCTGAGAATGTTCATGGTTTGAACTGAAAGTGAGATCTGATGAATTCCAAATTACTTTTTAAGAGACACCACATAGTCTAAAAAGACTTTTAGAAAACATTGTCTCTCCTAGGCAAATTTCACGAAACTGCTATGTCAGAGTTAGTCTTCTGGGTAGAAAAAGTATTTTTAAAATTGTAAATAAAGACTGTGCAAATGAAATAAAAACAGCACTAATGACCACAATGAGACTTTGTCTCACAATGGCTAGATTCCTTAATGACCCATGATTGTTCAAAAAACCACATTTCTGGTCATTGAGCAATCTTTTTTTTTTCACATCTCTATAACCTAAACCATGATAGCTTTCACCACTTACTGCTGGAAAAAAAATTTTTTTTTATATTTTACTGTTCAGATTTCTAGGTGTGAATTTTGAAGATAAGTTAGGAAGCTTAATTAGACAGAAAGTAAATGATAGCACATTGCATTATAATTTTAGTTAATTTCCCTTTACATACTCCACTTCTTGTTTTTGAACTAATTTTAACTTATTAAACTTGGAATTGCCACATAACCAAGGAGTTGTGCAAGGACCATCCAACATATTAGTGGCCATTAAGAAAGGTCTTTCAGGGTCTTCAGAAATAATTTTCTGAAAGACTTGAAATTTACTTGTGGAAGCATTCTCACAAGAGCAAATTTAATATTTTTAGTTATTGGTGTCACAATGCAACAACCTCATTATTGTTACTTGGAATTTCATTGCTGTGTTTTTGCATCTTTACAAGGAATCTCATAGACCTGGGTCTCTAATAAGCAGCTTATCCTGTATGTTAATTTTCAAGATGCTTTAAAAAAAAAAAGGCTGTCTACTTCTGATAAACCCAGGACTTTAATAATATGTTCTCTGAATTAATTCTATAAATGTGGTACTAAAAGTTCAGCCTTGTGATCTGGGTTGTTTAATTAGCTAGCAGCTGCACTGCTTGGATAACATTCCTAGTCCACAAAGCAGCCTCTTTATTGGGATGTGAGGGGTAGAGATGGGGGTGGATTCTTTATTCGGGACCTTGCATCTGAGTTCAATGGTCATTTTAAATTCTTAAGAAAATGCTATCTTAGGTGTTTTTAAGAATGACCACATGTCTTACTGGTTGGCCATTTCTCCAATGCAAATGACACATTTGCTGTCTTGTCTGAGAAATGAACCTAAATGATTATAACATGGGCAGCCAGGTGTCTAAAATTATGCATGTGTATGTAGTGTTTGCCTAGACAGAACCATCCTATTGGGTCACTATGATGGACAAAATAACCAGATCAACTGTGTGTGCCATTGTGTAGTTACTTAGATTATCTGGATTTGGCTCCAGTCCCAGCTTCTTCACTGTTTCAGAATAGAATAGATCCCTTAAGCATTTCAAGTGCCCACTTCATCAGTGAACATAATTAAGAGTTATCTGTATATAACAAGTTCCTTCTGAACTGTGTTAATTTTAAATTCTTTTCTATATTGTCATAATGAATTAAATTTTGAATATAACAGAAAATGTAATGACTTCTACATAGTCATGATGGAAAATGAAAAAATTTTGGAAATATGGCAACTTCCAAACAGACATAGTTAATCAATTAAGATCAATTTAATAAAATATTTGTTAAGCATTTGACATTTATAAGACTAGCCATTGAAAGCACAACAATTTAAAAAATGACTGTCCTTGGCCTTAGTTTGGGGCTTGAAGGATTGGGAATCTAGAGATGGAAAGGACCTCAGTAGCTATCTATTTCAATCCCCTTCTTTTACAGATGAGGAAACTGAGGCCTAAGGAAATTAAGTGATTTGACCAAGGTCATATGGGTAAAAAGTTCAGAAGGGGGAGGGATTTAAGCTCAAATCTCTGACTACAGAGTCATTCCACAACCTGGGGATTTATATAATCCAAAGATATTTTGCTAAACTTTATTCCAGAGCCAACAAGTCTCAACATCTCCAAGAAGACTTTCTGAAGTAACCATGTGATTTTTCACTTTGTTTAAATTTCCCCCATGCTAACTTATTACAGTCTATATCACACACACACACACACACACACACACACACACATTTGCTTGGGATTCATCTTTGGTCTTTTTGAGTCTTAAGGTCTTAATTTCTCAACTGCATCTGTCAACTTTTTGAGGGCAGAGTCTTCTACTTCTCTTGTAATCCCAGAGCAACACTATGAATATAGTAAGATTAAACCTGGGACAGTCTTCCTACTGTATATCCCACATACTAAGTTCATTTGTCTCTCCAGACTTTAAATTGTGCTGTCCTGAGATGAAATACTTTCTTTTCTCCTCTCCTTTATAAAACCTGTCCATTTTTTCCACTACCAACCTAAACTCTGCCTCCTCTGTGAAGCCTTCCCCTGAGACTCCAAAGTCACATGGATCTTTTTTCTTCTCTAACCCTTATTTCAATCACCTGCTGTACTGCACAATTAGTACTTTATTGTACATTGCCATTCTCTAATTCTCTGAACTGTGAAATTTAGCACTTTATCATGTGCAGTAGCCCCCAATTCTTTTCTATAATTGATCCGTGTGTGTATTTTCTTTCCCCACCAATTTTCAAGCTCCTTGTGGTCAGGAATATATTCTAAACTTCTTTCCTTCCTTCTTTTTATTTCTCTCTCCTCCTCCTTTTTCTTCTTCCTCCCCTCCTCCTCCTCCTCATTCTCATTGTTGTTGTTCTCCTCCTCCTCCTTCTCCTTTTTTTCCTCCTCCTTTTCCTCCTCCTCTTCCTTCTTCTTTTCCTTCCCCTCACTTTATTCCTCCTCCTCCTTCTAATATTTGGTAATAAGGAATGACCAATAAAGTACTTGTTGATTGATTTTAGTAAATGTGTTTCTGAATGAATGAATAGCAATGCTATAGAACTGTGACCTCTAACCCAAGAGAGTAGAGAATATTTAAGATGCTTCCAAGGATCCACTTCTTTAACTTTTAAAAAAATAAAGAACTATTTATTTTCTCTTCCTTTAACTTTCCCTCCCCATTGGGGAAAAAAAGAAATCCAAAAGCTTTATAACACATATGCAGTCAAGCAAAACAAATCTCTACATTGACCATGTCCAAAAATGAATGTTACATTCTATATCTTGAATCCATCCTCAGTCATAGAAAGTCTGTGACATTCTTCTTTTTCATCCATCCTCTGGAACTTGTGGTTGGTCATTGCATTGATTAGAGCTCTTAAGTCTTTCTAAAGTGTTTGTTTTGAGTTCTCCTGGTTCTTATTCACTTCACCCTGCATGGGCTCATGTAAGTTTTCCTCGGTTTCTCAGATACAATCCTTTTCAACTTACAGCACAAAAGTAGTCCCTTATATTCATAAACCATAATCTTTTTCATTCATTATACATTCAAATAATCATTCATCCATCATCCATCACAAAAGTGGTCAGACTATTGCATAGAATGCTGGACTTGGAAGTCAGGCAGACGAGTTCACCACTTAGTAACTGCATGGTCATGAGCAAATTATTTAGCCTTTCTGAGCTTCAGTTTTCCTCATATATATTATGAGAGTAATAATACCTGTTGCCTCTCCCCTCAGGGTTTTAAGGCTCAAATGAAATAATGTTAGATAAAGCACTTTATAAACTTTAAAGGACTATTTAGAATGGCTGCTACTATTTTCTTGAACACTCTAATAAGAGGGAATCCACTACATCTTGAGAAAGCACATGCCTCTTTGCCTAATTGTTCAGAAACTTTTCTTGATCTCAAGCCTAAATCTTTCCCTTAGCACTTTCCCTGCTATTGCCCCTGCTTCTGCCCTTTAGGGTCAAGCAGAAGTTTAATTCCTGGCTATCAAGTCCCACCTTACATCCAGGCTAAAAACTTCATCAGATGGTATAATCTTAAAACTCTTTATCATTCCAAAGTTCCCCTCAAGACACTCTCCAGTTTATTAAACTTCCAAAAATACTCTGCCCCAAACTGAATACAATACTAGATATGGTCTGATCAGGGCAGGGTGGCTACCACCTCCAGTTCTAACTCTCCTCCTCTCTCACCTAGACCATTACAATTGCCTTCCCAGTTCTCACCTCTGCTCCTCAGAATTTCAAGGTTCAGCTCAGGTGATATTTCCTAAGTGACATCTTTCCTGATTGCCTCCTCCCAAACATTGGTGTTTCTGTTCTCTTTGAATTACCTTGTATTTATTTATCTGGATAAATGCTGTCTCCCTAGTAGAATGTAGGCACTCCTTGAAGGTATGCAAGGTCTGATTTTTGTCTTTGTATCACCTACACAGTGCCCTGTGCAGAGTAGTTACATAATGAATATTTGTTAAATTGAATCAAATTGAACATCAGCCAGGAAGTCTTTCTTCTCTCAGCTTTTATCTGCTAGGTGCAGTAAGTCCCCAATAGACTAATACTCTTGTCAGAGAAGTTGGCAACCACTGCTATCTTCTGAACTACCATGATTTTCTTATGGTATCGAACATAGAATTAGGTAGCCTATACTTGCTGTGTGTCTTCTCAACCTATTCTTTTGTTAAATAAGGAATGATTTTTGAAGTCCCTTCTCCTGCCGAAATGCTCTCATTCTATGATACTATGTGTTATACACAGAGCTCCTAAATTTGCTCCAAGTTTTAAGAGGAAAAATCTCAGTTGCCATTTCTGAGATGCAATTTAGTCTGTCCTAGGTTGTTCTGATCTGTATCTGGCCACTGGACTCAGATGACTCCAGAGGAGAAAGTGAGGCTGGTGTATTGCACCCTTACCTGGTAGTGCTTTGCCCAAAGGGAACATTAATTTTAATCTCTGAAACTGGTTTGTTTTTTCCTCTTAAAGATTTGCCAAAATCCCAAATCGCCCCAGTCCCAGACTAAACCCTACTTGGTCACTGGGCCCAGATTGGCTCAGAATGAATATAAATAACAATTGTTTCACTTTGGCCAGAAACCCTGAGGGTCTTTCTCTCCCAGATCTAATTTTTTTTTTTTAAAGAGACCATTCTTTGCCTAATTTTATTAAGCCTTAATCACTGAATGGGAACTGCCTCAGTCAAACTGAGACCTATTAGAGACCTTAGCTTGAGAAGGTCAAGGTCCCTCACTGCTTCCTGGGCCATCTCCAGTTGTGTTGATCCATATCTGGCCACCGGACCCAGATGGCTCCAGAGGAGAAAATGAGTCTGGAGACTTTGCACAGCCCTCCATCACTTAAATCCAATTCACTTGCAGGTCATGGCATCACCTCCCTGATGTTATAGTCCTCTTCCAGAAAAAAAGGACAAGCATCAGCAAGACTGTCCCAGAAAGCTTTTAGCATCATAGACTCAACTGTGTGGTGAGGTTTAGACATAGCTTCCCAGCTGCCACCAAGCAGAGCCACAGCACACAAGACACACATGGATGTGGAAAACTTGACCATAACATATCTTCCTTGACTACTTTCCCATGGGCCAACACACTGGGAGAGACCCACAGGGGAACATTCACATTAGGAAAGTAGACTGGACATCCCAAAGAATCACAAGCTTCCTGAGCCCTGAAGGCTTCTCTGGGTCTGAATTTGTCTGCCAACAACTGAATCTACCAAAAGGTTCCATAGTTATAGTCTGTCTAATTAGAGGCATCAATGTCCTTGTCCTTTAAATCTTGCTGCTATATACACTCATAATGTTGATATAACAATAACAGCTTTGGCCATTGTTAGCCATAGCACTGATCAAGCTAGTTGAGACCCCCTATATCACTACACCTGAGGATACTTAGAGACTTTCAAAGCCCCTTCACTAAAGTGATCTTGTTTTTTGTTATTGTTGACATGGTGGCACAGATTCATTATGGCCAAATCCTCTTGTGCCAAAAGCCTAAGGAAATTCACAGTATGATCCAAAATATAATATTCTCTGAGGGCTACATATAACAAAAAGGAAAGCGCATATGTCCCTAATTATAAGATTTTTTTCTATTAGATCTTGTGCTAATTTTCTGGGACATCAGTTTGGCAGATCAATAATTAAACATAGCAAAACATAAAATAACTTCAATTTTCCTGAACTAGCAATGATACTGTAATGGGAATGCAAATTTGGAAGATCTTCCCTGCCCCTACACTAAAGTGCACCTGGAGCCTGGGGTGGGAGACTTGTTTTTTCAGTAGATACTTCTTGATTGGCCAGTGAGTCAATAAGGTTGTTACATTCTCTGAGCCAGGAGAAGGCTATATAAGCCCTGATGTGTAGCTTTGTTTTGGGGGCTCACTTTGAGAAGTGTTCTGTGATTTGATCTGTATTCTGGGAAGCCGTTGTCCAGAGGGCCCCCCCCCCCCGGCTTTGAAAAACCCAGATGTGGAAACCCAGATGTTGACTGGGTATGGATGTAATGGTTGGACAGTCTGTTTCTGTCTTGATAAATCTGCCTGTATGCTTTGAAGTTCGGGGTGCTGACCTTTTCCCCTGAACAAGGTAAAGGATATATGTCTGACTGATTAAAGTAAGCTTGTTAACCCATTTTGAGTTGCTTTCCTTTATCAAAGCAGATCCAAGAACCTGTGTGAGCAGCAACCCTGGGGATGCTTGGGGTGCTTGCTGCTACAGATACCCAATGAATGAAAGAATGCAAAAAAAAATATTAAGTACTTACTATGTGCCAAGCATTGTGTTAAGCTCTGGGGATATATTAGAAAACAGCAAGATAATACTTGCTTTCAAGGACCTCATAATCTAATTGGGAGAGACACCACATAAAAGAAAGTTCAGCTGTAGTGACAATGGAAAGACTCAGAAAGTCCTAAGAGTTCAGTGGTAGAGTAGATAGCGAGGGGAATGGTAATTAATTTGTGCAAAAACATATTTTTGTAATATATTCCCTAAAGTGAAATATTGGCGATGCTTAAATAGTTCTAGCAGACTACAGCAAATTCTGCAAATTGTTGATAACAAGTCAAGAATAGAGAACAGGAGGCAAGGTAAAGAAGGCAAATGCACTGCCTAGGGATTATGAAGAAAATTTGTGAGTCAGTAGTTTTAAAATACATATAAAATATAAATTAAAATAACCTTCTGTCTACCTCATGTACTTAACTATTGAATGAAATAGAATTTTTACATAGCATATACATTATATTTTGAAGCTTGCTGAATTAACTATTATTTTTAAATAAAATTTATAGAAATTATCCACTGAGTAAAAATACTAACAGTAAAACAAAGAAGATATGTTATCTCCAATAGTAAGCAGTCATATGGAATCAGTGTAGGCTCTCCTTTGTGTTAGTGGAGAGGGTCAAATAGTAAAGAAGATGGTTTCTTTGATTCAGAGAACCCCTCAAGGTGAGAGAGTTAACTCCAGGCTTGGTTATGTAAAATGTACCTGTTTAGTCTCTAATGAGGGGGTTCTCTTGGTCATCATGAGGGTATAAAAATGGAAATAACAGAGGAGTGTTGGTACCTAAACAACAATTATAGGTTAGTGTCCATAGAAAAAAGCACAACTTATAAAGTAAAGAATTAAACTTCTGTTTATGCTTTTTTTCTTCCTTCAGAGCTATTTAAGCTAACTGACTTATTTCATAATCAAGTTTTGGCACATGAAAATGTTAAATTATCTTGGTTTCTTTATATAATGATTTATGAAAGTCCAATATACTTATCAAATCCAAAGACATATTAAATTATTGGTGGTCATTATTGACCTCTAATCACTGTAATTCTTAGTTATACACTTGTAAAAGATGAGGGCCCAGTCCATAGAGCACGCACAGCTATGCCCTACCTGTTGGGGAAGGCATAATATTCTCTTGCTACCAGTCCAACACTTGGGATTTTGGAAGTCAATTTCTGGCCAGAGTGATTGAGGGATCTTGAGTGGCCACGTGATGACTAAAATTTTTCTGGCTGATTGAGTAGAACTAATAACACAATAGAAGTGAGCATGCATCAAAGAGGTGGGGAAGATGATCTCTCACTATCATCCCAGGCACCTTTTGAATATGGAGGAGAGGTAGGTACCAAGTAGGGTAGGGAGGTCCTATCTCATGTTTGGTTATCCATAAACGCATGGCACCTAAACTTTTGCCTCTTGTGTTTATTCTTTACTAATCACATAGGTTACTGAATATTTGACAGAATTGACTAGGTCATAACCCTGTGAGCTTCAAAAATTTTGAAGAACCATTAGACATCCAGCAACTACAGTTGGTAACTGAGTCTACTAGTAGCCACAATACCCAAGCCCTGTAAAAAGCCCTGTGCAGAACCTTTCCTGAGGAGGCTATCACAGGCCCAGAAGTGAACTTGGTAGGGACTTCTTGATGGGAGAAAAATGCTCCAAGGACCAAAAAGTATGTATGCATTGACTACCTGTGTTCCCTATATGTGTGCTTCTGCTTTGAGTCCATTCTTCTCAGGGATCTTATTTGTGTGTAGGACAGAGTGTGCCCCAGGACAGAGGGGCAAATTTTGTCAACCATTTTAAACTTATGCCCACTCTTCCTGGCGGAATGCGCATCTTTAGTTTGGGGGTAAGGGAAGATGTTTTTATATTTCTGTCCTTTTTCTACTATCTGAGTAAAAACTCCATTGTCAAAGCAAACTAATAACAATGGATTAATCAATATTGGGGGAACACACAGGATGGGAGCTCATGAGTGATACTATAGGAAACCACATTCCTCAGGCTTACCTCTAGGATTCTAGTGAGGAGCAGTCAGTCACCCTCTAGGGACCCACTGTTCCAGTTCAAGTTGAGGGCTGAAAGAGTAATTCAGAAAGGAGGAAGAGGAGGGAATATTGTTAGGCAGAAAAAGATAATTAATTTGACTTCTCTTTCATAAATGGTCATTTTACTTAAGAGAAGGAGCATGGTGTTGTGGTTAGAGAGCAGGCCTTGTAGCCAAGGAGATCTTGAGTCCAGGCTTGTTTCTGAAATCTAAAGACTGTGATCTTTTGCAAAATTCCTTACTTTTAAAAATACCCCAGGCTAGTCATCTCAAATTCAAATAGAAACAGATGCTATAGGCTCCATATTGACTTAGAAAATCACAAATTAATTTTATCTATGTTCTGTTGTATTTTTATTTATTTTGTTAAATATTTCCCAATTATATTTTAATTTGGTTGGGATAGGAGTTTGACACTTCTGCTCTAGGCAGCTTTCTAAGATGAGAAAGTGCTTCCTCACCCAAGAACTCCCTCCACCAGTCTCCATCCCTACTTCATCAAATAGATGCTTGTTAACTGACAATTAGCAACTAGAAATCCACCTTTCTACCTAATTATACCAAATGATTAAAAAGACTAAAAGTGAGTTCTTTTCATTATAGACCTAGTGATCCTATTCTCCCCTCCATGTATACAAAATAGGCTAGCACAAGGCAAAGCAAAGAATGAAGACATTGGTGCCAGGGGTGCCAGCAACATTGCAGTTACATGATGTAAAATAAAAGTCATAGAAGGAACAGATAATTTTTAAGGTCAGGTATACAAAAATGAACATGTAAAAATAACAAATCCAATTGCTTCATTTCTTTTTCCCTGTGTTACCAATATGTTATAAATGACAAGGAGTTACTAATTGCCCACTGAAGAAAGCCAAGGGTCTAGAGGAGACAAATGCATGTCAACACCAATTGTAGGGCAAACGGAGCAAGCAAACTGCCTTACACATACAAAACACAATATTTGTTGAATTAATAAATGAACAGAAAGCAATTCTTACTCCTCTAGGGAAAGCAACTTAGACTGTAAAAGAAGATACTTGGTCAGATGGAAGAAAAATAGGATATGAGGCCAATTAAACATCCAACATTATATTAATAGCAAAAACAAAGAAACTGCAAACAGGATAGAATAGATATGAATTAGGAAGAAAAAGAAAAAATGTAAACAAAAGCAAGTTTATATAAATATTGGAAGTAAAGAGAGAGGAAATCTATATAATCAACAAAAGAAGCAAAATGAAGACCCATGAATATGTACAAAATAATGCAGTTGGAATAGAAGGGACACCAAAATCTTTGTTTATAGAATCTAGAAAGGTATATAATTAAATTACTTATAATAATGGTAGATGATTAAGAAGGAACCCTGGTGTGATACCAAATCTACGTCACCAGCTCCTCCCAGTTCAGGACTTTCTTTTCACAACAACCAGTCCATCCCACAGGTGGGATTAACAAGCTCTGGGTTTTAACACAATCAGTTTGAAAACCAAGCCAATACAGGGGAATCTTTAATTGCCATTACTATCACACCTGGCCAAAGAAATGTAATCATTATTCCCCCAAAACACTTGAAAAAGTTTATTTACAGTCAAGAATTTTGTGGCAACAATATAAACAAAGTACTACTGTGGTCCATCAATTAGAGCTTTGAGAGATTTCATGGTCCTGGGTCTCTTGGTTAGAACTGATTGGCAGCAAGGGTAGTTTCTGCCTTGCCAAGATATATGGACCTGAAAGGAATTTTTAGACAGTACAAAGCCAAGGTGAAATGTGAAGCACTAATTTTGCAGTGCCACCAAGACTCCAAGTCTCCAAGTGACACCAAGTCTCAGCCTCCCAGGAAAGTGGAACAGTAATTATAAATCAGTGACTCATGTTTTAAGTCTCTCTGTCAATGTATGCTTAAGGTTATTATGCATGTTAAACATTCCTTTTGTGAAGAGGAAATTAATAGCTGTCCCATACCTGATTCATAGTTTACAGTGAGTTTCTACTCTTTTTTAAGTTGTATATAATGTTTTACTCTTGGCACAGAGTCAATAAAAGCAGTACAATACATAATAAAACACCATATGGTTGTATACCCATAGCTTCTCCTAGACCCAGGCAGTTTCCGGATAATATATAGGCCACTCTAACATCAGGAGATGTAAGAAATGCACTTCAGTTTGTTTAGCATATAGGGCCACTCCTCCAATAAGCAGAAAAAGAAATATAGACAATAAAAATAGCTTGCAATAGACATTCAGCTTGCACATCCAGTAGGACCAGTCTTTAGATAAAGAATCAGAAACTCTGGATCCAAGCTCTCAGCTCTTCCTCAGAGCAAGGGCATGGACTTGCTATCTAGTACTTTTGTGTTCCTTGTCCTATCACTGGCAGGGACCTCTGGCTACTACTCACTGTTGCTGGCTCATCACCTATAGGTCAGGAGGAATGGGTTGTAAAAAGAAGTCTGCCACTACAATATGTTCTTGATATCTTCAGTCCCTTCTTCCATTTGTCAGGAAATATGTCCCTTTCCATCCTTCTAAGACCTGTCAACATGCCCAAAGTACCTCTCCTTTCCTGCCAGATCTCATAATTTTTTTTTTTTTTGCATACCAACTCTCTGGCTTCCCAGTTCCAGTCAAAGTTCCACTGCTCTGAGCAGTGAGGGAAAGAAGGGGGTCACATTAACATCAAAGATGTTTTCTACACTGTAGCATCTGAGTCACAGCAGGACATTGTTCCTTTTGAGGAGCAGTGTGATATCAAAGAAAAACTTAGATTGAAAAGACTGGGTTTCAAATACTCTATCTGATACTTATAATCTTTATGACCTTGTGCAAGTTACTGCTTTTCCAAGAGACCTCTCTGGGTCTGTTTCCTTTTTAGAAAAGTGAGAAAGTTGGATTAGATCATATGAACTGTCCCTCTCTTTTTGATTAGATTCCAGACATGAGTTAAATGTAAACTTTAAGTAACTTTTCCTAAGATCTCCCATGTGGTTATATAATAATCTAAAGCATATACAAAAAAGACTTACCTTTCTTTTAGGTGACTAGGCTCTCTCACTATTGAACCCAGTTGGGTAGCATATGAGAATCAAGAATTAAAGAGGCCCTGAGTTATGAGGGGAAAGGCAAGATTCCCCAACCCCATATCATCTATCTATCTATCTATCTATCTATCTATCTATCTATCTATCTATC
>NW_027185889.1:9317839-9485742 GCF_028583685.1 Petaurus breviceps papuanus | reverse complement strand
ATCTATCTATCTATCTATCTATCTATCTATCTATCTATCTATCTATCTATCTATCTATCTATTTTTCTTTCTTGCTATCTATATGTATATACACAATTATTATACAAAATAGATATGATAATTTGGGGGGAAGACATTAGCAACAAGAGAGGATTGTGAAAGGCTGAGCTCAGCACTGATGGATGCTAAGGATTTTAAGATTGTAGAGACAAAGAAGAAGAATTTTCTAGGCATCAGGGACAGCTAGTACTGATGGAAGATGGACTCATTTATCTATGTATGGTTCTTCCTGTGTCTCCCTCCATATTCCTCAGTTTTGTGGAAGAATATAGAAAAGGATGTACCTATCTAAAAATGATGATGGGATGATATGCAGACCCTAGTAATGAGTATCACCCAAAATAGTCTGCTACTATTGGTACAGCTATATTAGTAGTAGTAAAGTCATTCTTGTATGTACATACTATCTAATCAATAAATGTACTGAGTGAATTAATACTACTATTTACTCTGAATAAGAAATCCTTTCCCTGATTTTCAAATTTCAAGAAGCTACATTGCTCAGAGATACTGGTTCCAGGAGAAAATTAGTGAAGGAAACAGTGGAGTTTTCTTGCCATTCCCTTGACTGGGCACTTTATTTGTAACTTTCTAGATGCAAAGAGGGAAATCTTCCTAAAGTGTGTTCCCTCGTCATAAAATATACACGGACTATTAAACAATGGTTCTTATCCACAAAGAAATTATGGCCCATTTGGGGAGTTAAGACAAATACAGTAAGCATCTATGAAAAACTAAAAATAATTAAGATAAAATTAGGCACTCAATTGTGTCCAACAGGTACAAATGTAGGAGTTTACAGAATTAAGGTCACAGGATCTCAGAATTGGAAGGGACTTCAGAAGCTATCTATTCCAATTTGTACCTGAAGACAAATCTTTACAACATTCTCAATAACTGATCACTCACTCAGTCTTTGCTTGAAAAGCACCAAATGAGTAGCAATCCACGATCCATTTCACTATTGAGCATTTCTGATGGTTAAGAACTTTTTTCTTTATACAGATAGGCCTATCTCTTTCTCCACAACTACTACCCATTATTCCTAGCCCTCTTTAGCTTGACAGGTTCATTATCACTGTTGGGCTTCACTAATATAATCTTGCCATCTCAATAGTAGAAACAGCATAAAATTTTAACTAATTGTGATGTGCTTCAATGATGAGTTCCCCCAAAGGGAAGCAATAACTATTAACAAGAGCCTAAGGGAGAAGTACTAGCACAGTGGAAAGAGAACTAGTTCCAGAGTCTTGGCTTCAACTTCTGCCTGACACAATCTCATAGTGTGACTTCAGGCAAATCACCTAGACCATAATCACCTCATGCCTAAAATAAGGAAGTTGAATGAGATGATCTCTGAAGTTCCTTTTAACTTTTGCTATATAATCCTATGGTTTACTTACCTGAGGGCAGATATGCTAAAACCCAGCATGCACACAACTGGGTTTATATCCCAAGGAGGTAAAAAAAAAAAAAGTCTACATATATACCAATGTAAGGTTTATATCTGTCTGGGTATGAAATTGAAGGTAGAACTAAAAGGAAAAATAAGTACTCCCTCCTTTGGCCCTCACCCTTGGAATAAAGATGTTGTCAACCAGGATGAGTCACATCTTTTTTGTTCCCATCAGGGGAAATGCCTATTTTTCGATTTTCTCTGTGAACTCAACCTTTGCAGAGAGTTCTACCTATATTAGTGGGAGGAGAATAGCCCCGTCTTATCTATGCCAGCAAAATTAGTACTCTGAGTCATTTTAAATTAAGGGACAAAATAAAAATCTCATATCCAGTTAAATTCTACTTTGAGGGAAGTTTATCTATAACCAAGAAATTCAAACCATAAAATTCTCAGTTTAGTTCATGCTCACTCAGGAAAAAGTCTGGTATTTTTGGACCTAGATTTGAATTTTGTTGCTTTCTCTATCTCTGTATGCCAAACCCATCACTGTTTCTCCCACTGATATCCTGTTTCCAATTAAGGAAGATACAAATCAAAAACAATTAAAATAGGTTGTGTTTTATCTATATTGAGCTGATTTTTTAAAAGTAATTAAAACAGTAAACATCTTTAAAGAAAGTTTTGGATTATATACCTGTCCTCTTAGATTGAAAAAATGGAAGAGGGGGGAGATGGCTTGACTGCTGCTTTGATTCACAACCAGTAGAAAGTACAACAATTATTCAAAACTCTCTATGTTCCCTCAGATCACAACTATCTCATCTACCCAAGTAGACTGAGGTACCAGCTAAACTAGAACTTTGCTTTCCCATAGCTCTCCTCTTCACATTGTGCATGTTAAGGGCAACTCCACATGGAGCATGAACATGCCCACTGGGCCCTTTTTAACTAAGTTTTAAATGTAGAACTGCCTTTAAAATGATTAGCGGGTTGAGACCTAGTAGGATGTCTTTTTCAGAGATGTTACTCCTCTCTGTGATCTAGAAAGACTATATACCAAGGTAGTCCACATGAAATTTGAAATCTGCTATTTTTGGAACCAAGGTCATGGACTCAATTTTGGTTTGGACCAGATAACTTCCTTCAGAGGGGGAAAAACAAATATCAGTATCAGACTATTCTCAGAATAGCAGAGCACCATTTGAAAATGTTTGCTCATACTTGAAAATGTATACTTTTAATAATAAGGGGTACAGAATAAATGTGTATGGATTATTTCAATGTCTTTGTATCCTTAGCAGTTAGCAAAGCTGTCGTCATTGTCTTATTTTTTACAGATAAGGCTTAAATGAGTCTAGGTCTATAATTTCATTTGTATAGGAACTTCTCTGGTGTGGAAATCTCTCCACCAATGTAAACTAGCAAATGGTTTAAAAAGTACAGTCTTAGAAAGTTGCCTGTCACACTGAGAGGTTGTGATTTAAATAGCTAATACATATCAGAGCAGAATTTGAATCTAGGTCTTCTTGATTCCAAGGCCAGTCCCCTACTTACTATGTCATACTGGCTCTTAAAGCTCCCTTGTATCTAGTAGGAACTTTGAAAATGTTTGTTGAAATAGAAACTGGTTAGTTGGTTGGTTGGTGGTTGTTGTCCTTTGTATTCAAAGGGGACCTAAATGACATCTCTATGCACTATGCTAGAGTCAAATTTCAATGTGTCTGACTGTAGCTTATCAGACCAATATGAGCTCAGGATGCTCTACCACAGGGGGGGCACAAATAGTCCATGAGAACATTTGGGGTGGATACTCCAAATTTGCTCTTCCTGAATTTCCTTCGAGCTATCTCAATTCTGCTTTGCTCATAAGGCACAGCACCTTCTCTGATGTGGAACGCCACTGGGGAGTGGTCCTGTGCCAGTGTCTCCCATGTCACACAATCAATTACAATGTTCTTAAGAAAGACTTGAGAGTGTCCCTGTATTGCTTCTTCTGAGCACTATGTGAATGTTTGCCCTGTGTGGGTTCTCCATAAAATAGTCTTTTGGGCAAGCATATGTTTTGTATTCGAACAACGTGGCCAGCCTATCAGCGTTGCACCCTCTAAAGCAGACTTTGAACACTTGGCTCAGTTCAAGTAAGGACCTCCGTGTCTGGTGCCTTATCCTGACAGGTGATCTTCAGAATCTTCCTAAGACAATCTAAATGGAAGCAATTCAGTTTCCTGGCATGGCACTGGTATACTATCCAGGTTTCATAGGCATACAACAATGTAGCCAGCACAATGGCTCTATAGACCTTTAGTCTGGTAGCCAGTCTTACCCCAGTCTCTCCTCTCCCATACTATCCTTCGGAGACTCCCAAACACTGAGCTAGCTCTGGCAATTCATGCATCAACCTCATTATCAATGTGTACATCCCTGGAAAGTATACTACCAAGATAAGTGAACTTATCCACAGCATTCAAAACTTCTCTATTTGCTTTCTATTGAAATAAAACATACAATCCAATTTACTGCCACTGTGGGGGTGGGGGGGGAACAGGGTAGGGAAAGAAAGTCTCGCTTATGGAAAGAGGGTAGTGATAATCTTATATTCAAAATGGGCAAATGTTATACATTCATATATGCACATATAAAATGATACTTTTCAAATATGAATACATATATGTATGTGTATATATACCATATGCCTATGTGTATATATGTGCATGTATGTATGTCTCTCTATGTGTGTGTGTCTGTGTAATTATTATCATTCTGTGGAAAATAAGAATGGGAACATGCCACATTTATTATCCTAAGTATTCTGTTTTAACTCATTCTCTTTCTCTCCTATTCCTCCTCCTCTAACACCTGTATGTCTTCCCTTTTCCTGATGGCTTAAGTCCCTACTCACTCTTCAAGATTCTCTTCTTTCATGCTATATTCTTCAAGCACTATAACCATAATTACATCTCCAAATGGTTGAGCATTTAATTGTTCTCTGCGAGATGAATGTTGATTGGTTTTGTTTTGTTTTGTTTTGTTTTTCCCCCCTCCTTGGCTACATTACAAGCTCTCTCTGAGTAAATATTCGGACTTTGGTGGGGGGGGGGGGGAGGAGGGCAGTGTGGAGGAGTCCTTAGGCTTCTTTTATGTCCTGATGTGAATACTTAGGAGCTCAATAACATTTTTTTTTAATGAATAGTAAAAACACAACATTTGCCTTTTGAATTTTAATTCTATAGAACCTTTGGACTATATGATATTAAATTCATTGAAAAAATGTTTTCTGATGCAATGACGCATATTGATCATCATTTCTACCTTATTTTTAGCAAAGTATTGCTTCTGCCATCTCACCCAAGGGATGTGGGCCAGTGGAACTTTCTGTAATTGTATGACATCTTCTGAAGCATTGCATCCTCCTCTCTTTCCCTCTAATATATTGTCAATTGTCTTCAGCATTCTCCAAAATAACATGACCTTTCTAAAATAAAATGGCCTGTTTATAAGAGTATGTGTGTTATAGGAAATGGCAGTAATCAGAGAGTATGAAAATATGGTCCAAGAATTTACTTGTATATTGGATGAATTTTTACTGATGTTCTCCTGATTTTTCACCCTTTGCCAGATTCAAGTTGGCAGAACATGGCACACAGAGGGAAGTCTGTCAGTGTCAGGTGCCTAATGTGGCAACCCTTTAGTCTCAATCACATTTAGAATATTAGGAAACTTTCTTCAGTGACTAAGAGTATATGAGTATACTTGGTCTTGAATTGATAGAACTTGCAGCAACGATGCTAAAATGTTAGGTTTCTCCACACTTGTTAACCAAACACATTTTTAAAAATTTCAGATGATTTGGTGCACACAGTCTTGCTTTATATTTCTGTTCTGATAGTCATGTTATAAGAATGTAATTAAAATCAAGTCTGTTAAAATATTAGCTGATTTGATATTTAAAGACCCAATTATTTTTATGATTGCAGTTTCAAAATATGTATTAAGATTAGCAGATTAAAATTAAATAAGGAAGCAACCCAACTTTAAGATGATGAAGATATATATATATATATATATATTTATGTGTTTGTGGTATTTTTGTATGTATACATGATATTTTTAACTCACTTTGTTCAAATCGCTGTTGCTATGTTGCATAATATTCAAGGGGAAATTTTAAGCCAAAGAATAACTTTCTCAATCTATGGTAGAGAAAAATTGTTGTTCAGTAATATCTTACTCTCCATGACAGCATTTTGGCATTTTTTTGGGAAAGATACCCAGTGGCTTATCACTTTTTCCTCCAGATCATTTTACAGATGAGGAATTGAAGCAAACAGGATTAGGTGATTTACCTAGAGTCACACAGCTAGTATGAGGCCAGATTTGAATTTAGGAAGATGATTCTTCCTTATTCAAAGCCCAGTGCTCTAACCACTTCACCACCAAATACCACTGATCTATCTTATGTATTAATCCTTTGGAAAAATACCAATAGTAAAAACCAACATTAATATGGCATTTAAAAATTGTGTATCTCTAGGTGAATCCTGTGATTATTCTAATATGTTCTTTAGAACTGTATTTTCAATGTTGTCTGAAGAAATTGTGAAAAATAACTTGAATGAAAAGTACAGTATCTTCTGGGGCACACATTTATTTTGCTGACATACACAAAACCGTAATAGACTTAAATGATTACCAGTAAAGAGAGGCTCTATGTAAAACATGTTCTAAAATTAGAACTTTGGGTCATTTTCAGGACCACAGAACTTCAAGTGCATGTAATAAATAAATTTGGACTGCAACAGACCAACAAAATGAACAGATCCTAGTTTATTAATTATCCATTTTGCTAGTGTATTGTAACAATGATTCAGAAATAACTTTCATGTCAAATACTTGATTAAAGTAAAATGTATAATTGAATTTTCTTCAGAGACTTCCTTGGAGAAAAACAGGAGGGAAGCCAAAGATTCTTAAATGTCTCTGAACCCTTTTGAAAAATTTTCAAGGGATGAAAATCCTGAAGTATACTAAAGCAACAATGTACTTAACTAATCTATTTTACTGGCAAGAAGCTTTGAAATTGCATTATGAGGGGGTAGTAATGTATTGGACTAGACAAAACAATTTCCTCAAAGTGATAAAAAAGAAGGGGGGGGGGTTTATATTTTTCTAGCCGATGCTAATTTTCTAAAGTCGAGGACAAAACTCTGGAGACTGGTGCTGTCCTGGGAGAATGACCTGGTGAAAGAGGAAAACTGCATTGAAAATACAACATGCATGCATTATTCCAAAAGAATAAGCCCAAGGGGCATTAGCAAATTCTCAAGTTGCTGGGCATTTTTTCACCTATCTCCGCTAGCCTGGCACAGCTGATTTTTTTTTAAAAGGTCTTTTGTGTAGATGAGGATAATACAGTATTTTATGTCTGTAGCTTTTTAGAAGGTGTTGCCAACATCAATTTTGTCTGCCCTGCAGCTAAGGAAAAAAAAGGAGGAAACTGCAGAACTCATCTTCAGTATCTCATAAAACCCGGTTGGGTATCACATCCGTACACGATTTTTGCTGCTGTCTAGAGTCCCGAAGACAAGGTCTGGGCAGTGATGCTGTAAGTGTATGCTAAGGTAATGAGACAAAATGCAGTATCTTGGGGAGGGGGGTGGCGGAGGGGGAGGTTTTGTAGAAAACCTATATGTATGTATGCATAGGTTTTAGAGAAAACTATATATGGATGGATGGATATATGTATAGATGTACGTATATATGCATGTGTATATATGTATATGAAAAGAGAGAGAGAAATATCAAGAGAAAAAAAACCCGTGTTTTAGAGCAAAAACCCCCTTGCAACTGGTGATTTTCTATTAATCCCAAACTCTCATAACTGCAGGGGAGGCTGCATTTCTGGTTATTTTTTTTTTAGAGCAGGTGCCCCGATCGCTCCTAAATTCAGTACGCTATGTGGTTTCACCCCAACCCCCCACCCCTTTTTCCGAGAGGAAGAAAGGACCCTGTAGACCTCAGAGATGCTACAAGTGCACCAGACCCTGACAGCTCGGCACTCCCGCAGAGGGACAATGGAGCACCGAGATTTCAGGGGCAGATCCCGCCCGGCCCATTTGCACCTAGCCTGGGGACTGCGCCGGATCGAGTGTAACCCCTTGGGCACTGCAGCGCTTGGGGCTCGCGCCAGCACACCCATGCCGGGGAGCCCGAGCGAGGAGGGGGGCAGGGGTAGGAGGGCTTTCTTCTTCACCACATCCCCCGTCAGAGCCGGGGAGCTCCCCCTTCTAGAAAGGAGGGAACCCCCTCCCTCCGCGGCAGGCGCGTCACGCCCCCAGTTAGGATTAGGAGGGAGGAGTAGCCGTTAAACCGTCTGTTAGCGCCACGTCCCTCCGAACTGGTCTCCTTTCCAGCTACCCCTCCCCAGCCGCAGGGCGCCCCGCTTCGCTACTCTTCTCTCCCCGCATGGCGCCCCCCACTGGCCCGGCCCCCAGCCCTGGTTACGGCCCGGACAATGTCACCAGCCGTGTTCCCTACACCTCCCCCCCCCCCCCCTCTTTTTCCCCCCCTAACGCCCCCCCCCCCCCCCCCACCCTCCCCGGCCCCCAGCCGGGGTTCCGGCCCGGGGACAGTGCCAGCCGGCGTGCCCCCCCCCCCCCCCCCCCCCTTCTTCTTTTCCCCCTCCTTCTCCTCCTCCTCCTCCCCCACACGTCATGGAAACACATACGTCAGAGCGACCCAGCCAATCAGAAGCGTCGCGAGAGGGAAAGGGGGAAGGTGAGAGAAGGGGAGGGGAGCTCGAGCGAGGAAGCGGAGGGGGAAGGAAAAGAGGGCGGAGCCAGACCCCCGCCCCCGCCCCCGCCCCTCCGTGGTTCTGCCCACCCCTAAGCCTCCGCGCGCCGGCCGGGAGGCCCCCTCCCGCCCTCCGCCGCAGCGCGCTCGCCCCACCCTCGGCGGTCCGAGCGGCGCTAGCGAGCGGAGCTCGGGCGCCCCCGTCCCTTTTCCCCTCCCCCGCCCCCCCGCCCCGCGCGGACCGCGGGGCCCGTCACGTGACCGCGCCCAGCCGAGGCAGCGGCGGCGGCAGCAGCGGCGGCGGCCAGAGCCGGAGCGGCGGCGGCCCGCGTGGAGCGCGTGCGTGTGTCGAGAGCTGGGAGGGAGCTCCGGGCCGGCAGCCGGGTGAGCGTCCGTCCCCTCGGGCCGGGTAGGCGGCCGGGCCGCGCTCCGGCCGCCCGTCCTGCTTCCCCGCCCTGTTTCCCAGTCCTGCTTCTCCGTCCTCCTCGGAGTCCTGGGGCCGCGGCCCCGCCCCGCTCCCGGAGAGCTCCAAGGCGGCCCCGGCGGCAGCGGCGGCGCGCTCCGGGCCAGCCGCCTCGCGGGGCTGCGTGCGCGCGCCGGGCCGGGCCGAGCCGAGCCGGGCCGCGCTGCCCTCTCCACGGGCTCGGCTCGAGCGGCCAGTGAGCTCGTGTAGCCGGGGCCAGGGCCGGGGCCGGGCGGGCGCCGCCTCCTCTCCTGCTCCCCACGGCGGCCCGCGGGCGGTCCTCGGAGCGTCCCCCCGCGGCCATGGGGCCAGGGGCCGGACAGGTGAGCGCTCCCCCCCACCATGACCTTGAGGGCACTCCGGGACCCCCGGCGTCTCGGGCGGCCGGAGTTTCAGTTGTCTCCTCTACCCTTCCCGGCGTCTATTTGAGGACCCTCCCCATTAATCCCCGTTGTCACGCGCGCCCTTGGCTTTGGTGGGTACGGAGAAAGGCTCCATCATTCCAGGGTGGCAGCCCCCCCCGAACCTCCGCTCCTGGGGAGAACCTGTAGCTTGAGCCCGCCCCGACAGACGCGTCTGTGCCGGCTTCGGTGGTGCGGGGACTGCGGGACCACCCGTCAGCCCCTCCGGCCTCCCTGGGGGTCCCCTAGGGCCCGCGGAGCCGCAGGGGCTCGGCGATGGCTTTGGGGCCGGCACTGGCGGGGCTCCCCGCCTCCTTGGTGCTCCCCGCCACCGGCCGCCAGGCCACGGACGCTTCTTGCCCCTTGTCCTGCTCCTCGCCTTCTCCGTGACATGTGTGACTTGTGTTCGTGTCACTCGTTATCAGGATCTCCTCATTGGCGGAGGGTGCCTCGCCCCGTGCCTGCGCCGCGGAGGCCATTGTGGAAGCTGTCCCCTCCGAGGGCTCTCCACCTGTGGGCGGGCTGCTCGGATCCCTTTCTTTGTGTGCCAGGCTCCCGGAGCCCCCGGCGGCCTGGCGGCGGGGAAACTGTCATCCGCCCGCGGGGCTGGGACCTCAAGTGGGGCCGGCCACGTGAAGGCACGAGGGGCCTGGGCCACGGCGAGATGTTCGCGGCCGCCCCGGAAGCCAGGGTGCTGGCCCGGCAGCCGGCACGAGAGCCGGGGCTGCCCACGAGTGAATGGGGCCGCCAGGGCGTGCCGAGGGAGAGCTCCCTCCCGGCTCCTCGGTGCGGGCTGGGGAAGCCTGATGCTAAGAGATAAGAGCTGAATCGGGTTTACGGTACGTGGTTACTTCAGGGACCTTCCGGATGTGGAAACCGTGCTTTGGACCATACCGTGATCTAGGCTTAATTAAGGGTGGATTTCTGCTGAGATTTTGTTCTGGGTGTTAACTGCAAGGATCCTTGAACAGTCACTGTTATTTCTTACCGTATACTCTGCAAAAATGAGTCACAGACGGGTGAGTTAAGGACAGAACTCCACCTTTTAACTGAAAATGCCTTGACTTCAGAGTGTTATTCTTGACAGTATGATTTCCTTTAACTTGAATGTTAATTTCCGAGTATGATCTTTTAAGTGTCAGTGTTTGGTGGTTGCTGACATTGAGCTTCAGTTTGAATTTGTGGTATTTCACTTAAAAAAAAAACTTTGACTACTGAAATTTCATTGTGAATATACATAAGATATGTGGTTATAAAGAGAAGTAATGCTTTTTTTGTTTCATAGGTGCTAAAATACGTGTTCCTATTTTTATTCCTTGTTCTTTCCATTGTGGGGGGAGGTGCGGTTCAGACCTGTAGGTAGGTGGCAAATCCTAGTTAAGCCAGGTTTTTTACTGGAGTATAGGAACGGGTTCTAGGGTGCAGTGTGTTCGCTTTGTTTAGTTATTTACGTATATGCAAATATATTACATATATTTTATATACATACATAATTTTCACTTTGAGGCAATGGGTGAACTAGTTTTGGGGGGGAAGAAGAAAAGGAAATTAGCTGCAACATAAAGGTGACATACTTTAGAAGTAATCTTTATCAGAGTTGTTATTGGTGCTAAGTTGATTTTTTTTAGTTTGATGTGCATATGGACCACATGACAAATTTTCATTAAAAAAATTACTTTTGTTAACAAGTGCAATATCTAGTTGACAGTAGTTTTATTTAAAATTGTATCCTGAGTTATGCTTTCCATATACAGTATGTAAAGTATTTAGGGTTACAGACTGAAATGGGAGTTGTAATTTTAAGCTTAAGTTTTAGAAATTGTTAGTTTTATTACAGTTGAACTTAATGGGTGGTTAGGGAGGGGATCACCATTAAAATTCCAGATTAGAGGAAAGTCCAGAGTTAGAATTTGCACTATCAGTCTCACTATATATTTTTAAGTAATAGATCACAGTATATAGAGTGCAAAAACATTTTCCTCCCTACAGACTTGTGAAGGTTAACAGGACAAGAAATGTTATTGTCCATATTTTACAGGGGAAGGAAATTGAAGCTCAGAAGAGGTTAAATGACTTGTCCTTGGTCACACAGTCAGAAATCAACTGAGACCAGCTCTTTTCCCATCTTTCTCACTGCTTCTGGAATTTTGTGAACTCTCATAGTATATCTACAATTCCTAAATATTCTGTGTGTTCTAATTTGCTGATGAAGCAACAGTTCATGTTTTATATTTTGTTACCAATGTGTATACATTTTAACCCTATTCATTGGCTTTCAGGGCCACAGTTACTTATTCAACCATGTCTTTATCTCTTGGTTAAAATTGTACGCTTGTCATTTGATAAATATGGAAGATTAATCTCGTCTGTCTCATGCATTATGGGGAGCATTATAATATGCTTTGTAGAATCATCCCACTCAGACCTCACATAACACCTTGTTTTACAACACTTTAATACACTTAATTAAAATCATAATTAAGTTCTATTCATTTCTGTCTTCACCCCCTATTTGATTTTAAGCTTCGTGAGGCCAAGTGTCTGATCTTACCTAAAATTTATAATCTTGCTCACAGGGCTCTTGAAAGAAGCACGTAATAGAAGTTAATTGAATGAAAATCTATGTAATATGGAGATAGCAATAGGGATAGAATTAGCTTTGTTTATCAAGGCTGGGGATATAGTTAAATATTTTAGCTGTGCATTGTCATTGAAATACATTTTTACTTATAATTTATATCTAAATATGTCTATACACACATAATTTACTAATTCACACATTATAACATTTTGGATAAGAATAATTTCGAAAGCCTCTCTTCCTAAACATGTTTTACTGTTCCATTATAGTTTTCTAGTAATCTTTGCATTTTCACAGATGGACAAACAAGCTTGGTTGTTTCAAGTTTCTTCTCAGTTTAAGATACTGAAATACACTTTAAAAAAAGGACTAATTAAAGATGCAAAAAGACTAACGCATGATTAAATCTGAATAAGTATATTCTGGGGGAGGGTTAGGAGAAATACTTGTTTGTATTTAATGTACAGATACAGATCGTATTAGATGGTAGTTTGCTTCAGTATATGTGAGATTTAGACTTGTGCTGAGTTAACTTATAATTGTGGATGTAATTCATATCAAAAGGATGTAGCTTTTAAAGGAAGATAACTTTATGTCTCTTCAGAATGGGCAGAAGAATACAATGAATTGGAATCTATGTCTTCTGGGACAGAGACATAAATATAGTAATTTAATAAACAAATTTACATTCAGTGTTTCTGTTCCTGATTTTTATATACATATATACACATGATTTATATGTCTGATTTTAAAGGCTTTTAAAAAATAAACTGTTTAATTAGGATGAATACATTTTTGCTTGCTAATTTATTTTTGGAACTAATCTTTTTCCATAGTACAAATGCCACTCATAATTAAAATACCTCCAAATATTCCTTTAATTTTTGCTGAGGCTTAATGAAAATCAATTTCTAACATGAGCAAATTGAATAGTATAATACATATTTTGTTTAGCTGTAGGCATATAAATGTGAGCATTTCAAACAAATACATTTTTTAAATTTGTTTTAGTTAAAGCAATTGGTACATTGTTTCCTTAAATTTGAAGTACTGCTTAAATAAGATTGAATATCTTTGCAATATTAAACTACTTTTGATCTTTTGGATTGAATTTTCAAACACAAGAATTTTCTAATTTCTTGTAATTGCACATTAGTACATCAAGTGACTAGGAGGTGGACAATCTTGTCATTAGTCTCTATTAAAAATGAAGTCTCTATGTTTTCCCCGTTAAGCACCTCTCATTTTATTTCAGAGGCACATATTTTCACTTTGGTGATACAGGATGCTAAATATACTGGAGCCATACTAAAATCTCTGATGTGATCAGTTTTATTGTAAAGCAGATCCATTTTTAACATGGGCCCATCCAAGAGATGTTAGTTATTGATACTCCAGAATGACCTTCAGTGTGTAACTCAGAAGATGGTTTCATGCCACAGCCCAAATACTTATGACTGAAGATTAGAAAGAAACATTGATATGTCAGAAATCACAGCTGGCTTAAAACAGAATTGATTTATGCTTGCAGACAATGTAGTCATTCTCATAGGCTAGGTGTTGATTTTGTGAGAGAGCTCTCATGGTGCTCTACTCTTGATCATTGATCATATAGAAATATTTCTGTAAAATCTGTTCTACACATTCTCTTTTCTGAACACTCACCTATTTGTATTTATTGAGCATTGTTAAAATTTCTGTCAGAATTCAGCCAGTTCAAAATTAAATATGAAACTTTACTGTTTGTTTTAAAATGTAATATTTAAAGGCAAATTCTGCTCTGGGTTTATTATGAGGATTACTAGTCTCCAGTGTTAAGAAGGGAATAGAAATTTCAGAGTTAGAAGTTACCTCAAAAACCATCTTTTCTAATTTCTTCCTGGAGAAGAAGACCTCCTTCCACAGACTAAATGATTAGTTAGTTATCTGATTGCCAGAAACCCTGGAGTGAGGGGGAATCTAGATCCAGAGGTAGCCCATTCTATTTTGGATAGATCTAATTGTTAGACTTTACATCAGGCCTTAGTTTACCTATTCATAACTCCTTATTCCCTCCTGATTCGATCCTCTGAAGCCAAGCTGAACAAGTCCTTTACTTCCACAGAAAAGCTTTTTGCTGTAGACAGCTATCATGTTGTCCCCAAGGCTGAATTTACCATGTTTAAACATCCCCGATTCTTTCACCCAGTCCTCATATGACATGAACTTGAGACCTATTACCATTCCTGTTTGCCTTCTATTGGATGCTCTTTAACTTATAAGTATCAGTGTCTTTCCTGAAATGTGGGGCACTTAGAATTGATCACTGTCATCCAGATGTAGTCTGATTAGGATTGAGCATAGAAGGAATACCTTTTCTCTAGAAGGCTAATTCACAAGCACATTAGATAGCAGGGCCTGAGACAAGCTTGGCAGATTAGAATTCCAACCTTAACAAGATGGAATTTAATAGAGATAACTGTAAAGTCTTAGATTTGTACTAAAAAAAAATAATTCCTGTGAAGAATATCCTAGGCTTTTGGTTGTACTGCATATTCAGTGAGTCAGTAGTGCAAAAAAAGGCAACACTCTGTTAAGACTGCTGCATGTTGTCCCGATCCAGGGAGGTAATGGTCATGATCATCATGTCTGCTACTGCCTCTAGAAAATCAGGTTTAATGGTAATAAATGGTAAAAAAAAAAAAAAATTTAATGTTTTTGTGAAGCATTAATGATCTTACACTTATGGTGTTGATCTTTCTTCCGTGAAATTACAAATATAAGTTGTGAGGGTTTTGTTTTGAAGGAGGAATTAGTCACTTTATAAATACAAAATAAATGTTATTCTCTGACTTAGTTGAGGTAGGGGTACTTGTGATTTATTAAAAATGTTTTCTAACAGTTATATAAAATATGTGTATTAGCTATTTTCAGTGAATTAGTACAAAATAACATTTTAATACATTTTAAAACTACTGAACATAAGTTTTCATTTGTAGAAAGAGTAGCTTGACCAGACACCAGGCTTTACATACATTCTCTTTTTTTACAAGATATACTTAAGTATTATTACTAGGAACTGTCAGTTATAAGTTGATGGTTATGGAAGTTTCCATTAATGGGAAAATTCTGGTTGATACAATGCCAGATGAGTCCTCTTTTACTCTAGTAGTTGAAATGGGAACTTTTCAAAGTCATATGCCATCCCTCTTGACAAAGAATCAACCAGAGGGAAAAAACCTTGAGCAGACCTAACCAAGAGCCTGATCATATAGTATTGTTCTACCGCAATCATGTCCCTGACCCTCCTGGCAAAGAAGAGGGAGAAGACAGGGAAGAGGCAGGTGCTCACTGTCGCTGGTGGCTTTTGGGGACTAAGTTTTGGTTGTTCTCTCCTTTTAAATGGGATTTATTTTGTGTTTTTCCTCTGGTTCTGCTTCGTTTACTTTGCATCAGTGCATCTGAGTCTTCTCATGCTGCTTCTGTATTTAGCAAAATTGTTTCATTGGACCATAGTAATCCTCTATTTTGTTAATGTGCTACAATTTGCTCTACTATTCTCTAATTAATGGATACCTCCTTTCTATCTAATTCTAAATGGCCACTCCTAGAAATGAAGCTTCTAAACACTTAGTGTTCTGGGAACCTTAGCTTTTGTTATTAAACTCTCTGAGGTGGGGGTGGGGAGATGGGATGCTATGCCTAGCTGTAAAATCTTTGAGTCACAGAGCATTTGAGCATTTTTGAGTGTTTGGTCCCTTTGTGTACACAATTCCATTTTTCTTTTCAGAATTGTTACATCAATTACTGCTCCACCAACCATACATTAATATACATACCATTTTTTCTATAACATGTCCAACAATCACTTCCTTTTTTTTTTTTTTTAAATCATCCTTGCCAGTTTTTACTGGGTGTGAGATGAAACTTAAAAGTTGTTCTAAGGGCAGCCAGGTAGCACAGTGAGTAAGAGCACCGGCCCCAGAGTCAGGATGACCTGGGATCAAATCCAGGCTCAGATACTTAGCACCACACCCAGAAATAACTGGCTGGGTAACCTTGAGCAAGTTACTTAACCCCAATTGCTTTAAAAAAAAAAAAGAGTTCTAATTCTTTTGAGAATTTTTTATATCCTTTAACTTAACCTGTTGTGAAATGTAGGCATGGATGTGGTCAGGGGATAGAGTGCTAGGCCTGGAGTCAGGAATACCTGAGTTCAAATCCGATCTCAGACATTGAATAGATGTAAGACCTTGAGCAAGTCACTTAACCTCTGTTTGCCTTAGTTTTCTCATCTGTAAAATGGGAGTAACGATAACACCTACCTCCCAGGATAGTTTTGAGGATCCAATGAGATAATATTTATAAAGCACTTAGCATAGTATATGCTTGGCACATAGTAGGCAATATATAAATGCTATTATTATTGCTTTTAAATGGCTTTTAGTTCGGGAAATTGTTAGGGTATCAAACCCTTCTCAGAGATATTTTGTACAGATTTATTTCCTCAGTCAAATCACTTCCCTTATCTTTGTGTTAATTTTGTACATTCAAAACCTTTTCAATGTAATGTTATCAAAATTGTCTAGTTTGTCTTTGGTGATTACCTCTATCACTTTTGGTTAAGAATGCTATCCCTAGTACCCTAGTATAGTTGTGAAACATACCATGACCTGGTTCTCTTCTGATTTTTTTTTTAATGTGATGAGCTTTAATATTCCAGTCACGTTTCTGTTGTTAGTTTACTGTGGTTTGTGTATAAGATGTCGGTCTAACTTGCCCAGGGTCACACAGCTTGTATTAGGGGCAGGATTTGAGCCCAGGTCTTCCCAACTCCCAAGTCCTGAACTTTGCCCACTAGGCCAGGCCTTTAAAAAGTGTAGATTAAAAACAACACAAAGAGGCATTAAAACTCAGATTAGTGGCAAAATTGCTGGAACCTATTTTGGTTCCAGAGATGATGCAAGTCACTTCTCTCCTTTGGTTGAGAGCTCTGATACCACAGCCAAGGAGTGGTAGATACATTAGTTCTAGCAGGCTGTTAGGGACTGTTTGCTTTTGTTAAAAGGGAGGGTTTAATGTAGGTGAGCAGCAGTGAAACTTCGTAAAGATAGTGAATTTTTCTCAGGCTACTTTCCAGTTTCCCCCAGCAATTCTTGCCAAATAGGGACTACTTTCCTAGGTAATTTATGTATTAAGGGTTATCAAGCACAGGGTAATTGAATTGAGTTCACTTGTTTCTGATTGTTGCTTGTTTATTAGCATATTCCACTAAATGTTTCTGTTTTATAATCTGTGCCAAATAATTTGTATTATTATTTTATAATTGCTTTACACTATATTTTGTGCTGTTTCTCTTTACTTCAACTTTTTTTAAGTTATTTCCCTTAATCTGTATCTTTTGGTCCTTTGTGGACTTTGGGTTATTTTGTTTGGTTCTGTAAAGTGTCCCCTTGGTAGTTTGGTATAGCATTAAATATATTAGTTTCAGTTGTGCTCTTGTCTTTTCTTTATATTGGCATGTCCTAGTCATGAGCACAGATTGGCTCCATTTTTTAAGTCATTCTTTATTGCTTTAACAACCATTTTGTCATTGTAGCTGTAGAAATATTGGGGATACTTCAGTGGATTGGCTTCCAGATATTTTATGCATTTTGTAGTTATTTTTGAGTGCAACTTCCTTTTCTATATAGTTCCTCAGATTTGGGGGCATTTGTTTTCTGTTAAATGTTTGTATCTCATCATCATGGTGAATGATCCTAGACTTTGTAAAATCTGAAATTGCACAGCCCAGATTTGCCTAAATAACATAAAGACTTGATAAATTTGGAAATAATGTTACTTATGGTTTCCAAAATTAAGTGCCTTCAAAATGTTACCTATGATATTAACAATAACTTGGTATAAGGATGTTTTATTTAATTCGATAACCAGATTACCCTCAAGCCAGAATAGCTCCCAAAAGAATTTTTCTCTTAAACGTTGTTGAGATGTATTTATTTGACCTCTTTCACTATGGGCTGTCCCTGTTCTATTACATTCCTTTGAACATTTGTTAAGTTCCTACTATGTGCCAGGCAGTCAGAAAAGAGGTGGGAGGTGTGTTGGAGAACATAACAAGCAACATAGTACCTGACCACCAGGACCTTTCCATATAATAATAAATACATTATATCTAAAACCCAGGGCTTGACTTTCAAGGCCCTCCATGATCCAACTTCCCTCCCTTATGCCCTTTAGAATCAACCACAAGACTTAAGAATTGGAAGAGATCTTATACATCATCTTAATAACTAGAATTTATATGGCACTTGAAGTTTTTGCTAAGGCTTTTACTTACCTTATTTGATCTTCACAACAACCTTAGGAGGTTGGTGCTGTGATCATCCCCATTTTACAGTAAAGAAACTGAGGCAAAAGTAACCTGCCCAGGGTCACACAGCTAGGAAATCTTGGAGGCAAAATTAGAAATCTAACTTCCAAATCCCACTCTAGCCACTGTGCTATCTAACTTCTCCATTTAATGTAGGAATAAAGAAACTGTACTTTAAGTTGAGTGAGCTGTGTATAAGGTTTGATGGGTAGTCTGAAGAATATGTTTGGGGCTTATACTCCCTAGAACAGTGTTTCCCAAACTGTTCTCCTTTGTAACATGAATAGGTGTTCCTTACTGTTTCTCTTTATGGGGCACTCCTTCTTTGCCTCCTCCTCACGTTTGCCTCAGCTTCCCTGGCTTCCTTCAAGGCCTAGTTAAAATCCCACCTTCTACAGGAAACCTTTCCTGATCCCCCTTAATACCTCTGGATTATTTTCTGTTTATCCTATATAGAGCTTGTTTGTACGCAGCTGTTTGCATGTTGTCTTTCCCCCATCAAGCTTTGAGCTTTTCAGGAGCAGGCACTTTCACAAAAAACTTTCTTTGTATTTCTAGCACTAAACACAATACCTGACATACAGTAATTAATAAGTGTTTATTGACTGATTGATTAGTCATAGATCTAGGATTGAGATCCATTTTCTCTGACTCCAAATACTACACCATCTCTCATACTAGCTGCTCTTCTCCAACTACCACCACCTTTCTTACTCAGCACAGCTGTCCTAATTATCCAATTAGGCTCACTTTGCTTCTTGTCTAACAAATAGTCTATACTAATTTCCACCTTTATAGTTTTGTTAATTCTGTTCTTTTTACTTGTAATGCTCTGCTTTTTCTTGGCTACCTGACCCCTTCAGAGGGTGTTTAGAAATCTGTTAGTCTAACCCATTCCTTTTATATTTGGGGAAACTGAAATCCTGCTCAACCCTTATTTAACTCCTACCTTTTCCACAAAATTTTCCTTAATAATAAACCCTTCATTGCTGTCATGTAATGAAATTTTAAGAACATTTATAATTTGTGCCCCACAATTTGGTATTTAACTACATATCTCTTTTTTGTATGTCTTAGACAACTTCTGTATCCTCCATTATTTAACACAGTGCTAAACAGCTCTAAAAACTTTTTGGCTAATTGGTAAGTGACGTCAATTATAGGGATTACACCAAAAAGCTGACAGATTTTTAAAGCATCCTTCTTAAACAGTGACCTTTAAAACCAAAGGTTACTTTTAAACCTGTCCTGGACACAGGTTCATATGAAAGGCAATTTCACTTTTGAATTTAATTCTATTCTTAAAGAATATTTCTCAGACCATGGCTGACTTTGCACCTGATAGGTTACCTTCCTTTTTCTTTCAAAAGTTTCAGCAAAGTTATTGATTAAGTTACTTTAAAAGTCTAATTTTAATAAAGAACAATGTTGTCAAAATTAGAATTTATTTCAAAAAAGACTAATCATTGTTGTAATTTGTAGCAGGGGTAGATAGATAGATAGATAGATAGATAGATAGATAGCTAGATCTGCCCATATCTATATCCTGTGCTTGTGCCTTAACACATCTTCATTCAGTAAAAAAATTTTTCATTCAAGTTCAAGCTTAGGCTCCACCTCTTCTTTGACAGGCCTCTAGAACTTTCCCTTGATTTTTCCTTTAACTTGTTACAGTAGATCATATTTGTGTTTCTGCATACCTTTGCATCCCTTTCTTCCCACTACCCCCAGCTGTAGGTTCTTAGAGGGCAGGCATTATTTTATCTTCCTGTCTCCTATGCCCTGTTACAAGATGTATATAATTGGCACTCAAAGATGTTTGTGTAAATGAATCTGCATCATATTTCAGAGAGTGCCTGGTGGGTACTTAAATCAGTGCTAACTGCTATATTCTGACCTTAAGAGCATGCTTTTAGTACTTATTCCCTAGAGCAGTTTTTCCTAAACTCTTCTCCTGTGCAGTGTATATACATGTTACTGTGAAAAATCTTTATGATAGCAATATTTTCTCCTTTAAAATATGGAATATGAAATTTATACTTATGTCAGAAATAATGTGCTATTTTTTTTAAAAAATGAAAATAGGGTTATTTTTTTTTTTAAGTTTCTCTGTGAACTTGCCCTGATCTCTATCTAAACCTGAGGGATAGACCCTTGTACTCACTCGCCTTTCCCAACAGTACTCCACAGAGAAACATTTTAGGATTTCATCAGTAGCTTTCTTGCTCAAAACTTTTCTGTGGCAAAATTCGTTTAGAAAACTGCCTTAGAAGGTCTTTTTTATGAACTGGAAATGAACTGACAGAAAGATTATGTTCCTATGCAAAATAGCCAGAAGCAGCAGGAGAGGACTGATTATTGATTTAGGCATAAAATCTCAAGTGGTCATAGGAAATTAGTTTAGCAATTTAGAACATAGGGATTATACAATGTAAACATTAGATTATTACTCCATGCAGGCACTATGCTAAGTGCTGGTGCTACAATTAGAAAAATTGAGAATGTCTATTCTCCAGAGCTCAGAGTAATTGGAGGAAGCAACATATATATAAAAGAACATTTAGTTGCAGGGCTGTTGGCATGCCCAAGGGTCCTTAGGTTGCATCAGTCGGTCAGATGACATTGTCAGGTGTTTGGACAAGTCCTTATTCTTGGCTTCTGGATATCATTTGAAACTGTTGATCACCTCCTCACTAGGTTTTCACAACTCTGCTTTCCCTTGATTCTTCTGTCCAGCTGCTCATTGGTCTTTGCTGATTCCTGGTGTTCCATGGGAGTCACTCCCCTCAGGCCCTCTTCTCATCTCCCTCTATAGTATTTCATTTGATCTCACTGTGTCCCATACATTCAGTTATCATCTCTATGCAGATTATTCCCACGTGTGTATGTCCAATCCTTGTCTCTCCTGAGCTCTAGTTACACATCACCAGTTGCCTTTTGTGTTCAGTCATTTTAGTCATATTTGAGTCTTTGTTCCCCCATTTGGGGTTTTCTTGGCAGAGATACTGGAGTGATTTGCCATTTCCTTCTCCAGCTTCTTTTATAGAGATGAGGAAACTGAGGCAAACAGGGTGAAGTGACTTACCCAGGGTCACACAGCTTGTAGGTATTTGAGGCCATAATTGAACTCATCTTCCTGCCTCTAGGCCTGGTGCTCCCAGCACTGTGCCACCTAGCTGCCTAATTGCCTTTTACCCCTCTTCCCAACTACCTCATTCCTATCTAGTTTACCACCATCTTCTCAGTCACACAAACTTCTAACTTCATTGTTATCCTCAGCTTCTCACCCTCACTCATATCCAATTGGTTGCCAAGGCTGCCTTTATAACATCTCTGACCACTTTTTTCAACTCACACAATACAAACCCTAGTTCACACCCTCTTTGTGACCTCTTGCCTGGACTGTTGGAGTGACCTTCTAACTGATCTTTCTACCTCAAGTCATTTTTAATCCATTCTCCACTCATCTTCCAGGGTGATTTTTCTTTCTTTCTTTTTTTTTTTTTTGGAGGGCAGTTGAGGTTAAGTAACTTACCCAAGGTTACACAGCTAGTTTTTTGTGTGTGGGTGGGTGTTAAGTGTCTGAGGCCGGAATGGAACTTGGGTCCTCCTGACTCCGGGGCCAGCGCTTTACTCACTGTGCCACCTAGCCGTCCCCCTGGGTGATTTTTCTAAAGCAAATATCCCTCCTGCTCAGTGCACTTCCTTAGTTTCCTAGATCAAGTATAAAATCCTTTGTTTGGCATTTCAAGCTCTTCATAACCTATCCAGTCTGACACTTTACTCTTCTTCACAAACCCTACACCCAGCAACATGGGCCTTGCCTGTAGTGTGTAGTTCCTCAAACCAGAACCCACCATCTCCCATATGCATGCAGTACAAGCTGTCCTATCCTCCTGGAATGCTCTGCCCCCTCATAGTTTTCTGAACTTCATAAATCCCCCCTACCTTCAGGAGGTCTTTTCCATTTCCCCTGGCTGCTAATGACTTTCCCTCCCAGATTTTCATCTATCTACTCGTCCATTTATTTATTTATTTATTTTGAGCAATCGGGGTTAAGTAACTTGCTCAAGGTTACATGGCCAGTTATTTCTGGGTGTGGTGCCGAGTGTCTGAGCCCGGATTTGATCTCCAGGTCATCCCAACACTGGAGCCGGTGTTCTTACTCGCTGTGCTACCTGGCTGCCCCGACTGGTTTATTTTTTAGTTGCCTAATCAATTATATGCTGTTTCTCCATTAGGATGTCAGCTCCTGGAGGGCATAGTCTATGTTTTTGCCTTTCTTTAGGTCCACAACCTTTAGCTTAGCACTGCAGGGAGCATTTGATATGCTTGTTGAGTTGTTGCTGATTTGGAGGACACAGACAGGATTAACTTGGTCAGGCATGGAGTATCTGACCAGATGATAAGGGCTGGCCTTCCTCTATTTCATCCGAAGGAATAGAGCTACTGGTGGTTGAGAGAGGGGGAACAGAAGAGGGAGCCTTTCTCTTTTGACCTGGAAGAGAATGAATTTGATTGTATGTTAATGTATGTAACTTATATCAAGAAATCTTGAAGTGCGGGCTAAGACTTCTAGATTTGGAGGATGAGGACCTGGGCTTGTATCTTGGCTTTGTAACTTACCGAGTGTGACTTTAGGCAAGACGCTCTCCTCCTCTCTCTTGGTCTTAGTTTATTCATCTGTAAAATGGGGGTATTTAATTAGATGATCCCAAAGGTCTCTTCCATTTCTAAATGTTTGATCCTATGATCTAGATTCATGAATGTGATCAAAGTGATAGGCTTTCAGAAAATGATACTGGAGTTTGTTAAAGATAACCCCGTATCCTGCAGTTTGGACAGAGTTAGTTATTTGGTAGGGTACTCAAACATCACTAACAAATTCTAATAAAGTAAAAATTACTGGTAAATATTTCTTTGGCAATTTATTAAGTAAAAGCCAGACAAGTTCACTATAATCACACTGCTAACAAAGAGGGTATGTTTTATCTTATTTCAGAAATGCCATTTAAAAAAAATCAATGGGGTGGCTAGGTGGTACAGTGAATAGAGCACCAGCCCTGGTCAGGAGGACCTGAGTTCAAATTCAGTATCAGACTCTTAACACAAAAACTAGCCGTGTGACCTTGAGCAAGTCACTTAACCCCAATTGCCCTACATTCCCCCCTCCAAAAATGAAAAAAAAGATGCCATTACTAGAGGTGGAAGTAATATAGGACAGAGAGTGATTAATATCCTAATATGTTAAACCTCCTTACCATGCTTTGGCAGAGTATTCCACACTGTTTCCCAGTTAGTCATGGTAGGATGTCTCTCCATTTCTTCAATTAAAAAAAAAAGCCACAAAGAACATTTTATTGATGCCTGTTGTCTTTGCTTCATAATCATTTCCCACCCCTAGATAGAATCCATCGTTATGACAAAGAAAACAAATTAAGCAAAAACATCTGGCAGACATATAGTGGGAGTGTGACTAGAGACAATTGTTCTGTGCTGCTAGTCCCTTACTTTCTGCACTGAGTTAAGAGCTCAGTTTCATTATCTTTTCTCTGGGACTTTCATGGTTTTTCTTTTACTCCAATTTCAACTTCTTTTTAGTGATCTGTTCATTTACATTGTTGCAATTTTGTGTATTTGCAACAGTCAGTCAACAAGCATTTATTTGTTTACTATGTGCCTGGCACTTTACAAAGCACTAAAGATACAAAGGAAAACAAAAAGTTAGTCCGGTTTTCATGGGGGATACAGGGTGAAAACAAGTGTGCCTAAAAGATAGATGCCAAGTAACTGAGAAACAGTCTCTGGGGATCTGGGAAATGCCTCTCACTGAAGGTGGGAAGAGTCTTGAAGGAAACCAGGAACGAAAGCATTCCAGGCCTGTAGGACATGGTACTGAAAGAAAGAATGGCAAGAAGGCCAGTGTCTGAGGGTGGTCGAGTACTGAGAGGGAAGAGGTGACTTGGAAAGGAAGGGAATAAATAGCCAGTCTGTGAAGGTCTTTCAAAACCTAACAAGATTTTCTGTTTGATCCTGGAGGTGATAAGGAGCCATGGAGTATGAATGTGAGGTCATGCCTGTATTTTAGGAAAATTGATTTGGCAGCTGAGTAGAGACAGGAGACTAAGTGGAGTAGACCTACCAAAGGGTATTTCAGTAGTGTAGGCAGGAATGATGGCATGAGGGGGTACACCAGGGCAGCAACAATAGGGCAAGCGGAAGAGAAATTTTTCTTTGTTCTGCTTACTTCACTGTGATTCATTATCAAATCTTCTGTTTCTCTGTGACTTCTGCGTCTGTTGTCCCTTACTACAAAATAGGTAGGATGCACTGTGGGCTAAGTGCTGGAGATACAAAGGAAAAAGTCCTTTCAGGAAACTCTTAGTTATGAGAGAAACCACATTCAGACTACTCTCTATAAATAAACTATATAAAGGAAGGCATTAAAATTAAGGGAGATTGGTAAAAGCTTCCTCTAGAAGGTGGGATTTTATATTTATATTCATACACCATAGCTTTTTGAGCCATTCCTCAGTCAATGGACACCCACTTTTTTTCTGGACATTTGGGGTCGCATTAGACCTTTGTTTCTGTCTTCACTTGGTTAGGGTTTTTATGTCCTTCAGTAGGACTGTTAAGTGATATGGCCAGTTGAGTCATTTCCCTTTAATTAAAGTCTGGACTATGTTGAGCACTTCACAAGTTTCCATTGGTTTCCTGTTTCCCCACAGTCCTTCCAACATTGACTGTTTCCATCTTTGCCCATTTGCACAAAATAAAGTAAAATGTGGTCAGCTATTTTAATTTTCATATCTCTACCTATTAGTGATTTTGAGGTTTTTTGTCTCTATCTTTGACCTTGTCACTCTCTCTCTTTCACTAGGTGTATAGTGGAGAGAATGCTGGAAGTTTTGATCCTGCCTCAGGCATATGTATGACCAGGGGCTAGTCACTTAACCATTGTCTGCCTCAGTTTCCTCATCTGTAAGATGGGGATCATAATAGCATCTTTTCCTCCCAGGGTTGTTGTGAGGATCAGATGAGGTGCTTGTAAAGCACATGGCATAGTACCTGGCACATTGTAGATGCTTAATAAATAAAAGCTTATTCCCTTCCTCTGTCTTTCTCTTTCTCCCCACTTCCTTCCCTTCCACTATTAATGAAATAGCATAGTAACATATTAGTTTTATTATATTCTCCCCCATGAAACTGGAGCTATCCCACAGATAGTACACAGCAGTAGTTAGAGTAAGGACTGCACATAAGGCATATGTAGGGAACCTGTTTGAGCACACACACGATGGGGTAAATGTTTGCAGTGCTCAAGATCTCCTAATGTTTTCAGGTGATAATCTTTGACGCATCTTTTCAATGTGGTCATTTATAGTTTGTAGTCCTTCTTTTGAAAATTGTTCGTATCTTGTCTTTCTCATGTTAATGTCACTTCTATATATTTTGGTTATCAGACTTTTATTCGTATTTGATGCAAATATGACTTATAATTTTGTCTTTGTCGATTTTATTTGTGTAAAAGCTTTTAATGTGATGTAGCTAAAATGGTTCTATGAACCCTGGCCTTTGGCTAAGAATCCTCCCCCAGAATGACTAACCACCCTGTGGTACATGTAATGAAATATTAGTGTCCTGTAAGAAATGATGAATGTAAGGAATATAGAGAAATATGGGAAGATTTTTTTTTTTTGCATTTACTGCCAAGGGAAATGAATAGAAATAGGAAAACAGCATACACGATGACTACAACAATTTAAATGAAAATAATTAGAACAATTGCTGAGAAATTGTAATGACCACACTTGGCCACATAGAAGAGACATCAGAAGGTATCTCCCCTTGACTTCCTAATCCCATCCTGTGGTTATTGGCTATGGTGTTAAAACATTGCATATGATGTCAGGATTCTTTTGATGTGTTGGTTTTCCTAGACTGTTTTTCACACTTTTTTTATTCTTGTTATAGGAGATGACTCACTGGGAGAGAGAGAAGAGAAAGGGATCTATTGGGAAATAGGTGATAAAAAAACAAAAGAATAAAAATCTATTTAAAAAAATTTTCTCTTTGCCATAGTGAGCAGTTACCTGATCTTGCTCTCTTCTCTTCAAATACAGGCAGTGTATTCATTTTGAGCTTATTGTAGTATATGACATAAGATATTGTTCTAAACCTAATTTTTGCCAAACTGCTTTCCAGTTTTCCTAGCAGTTGTTGTCAAAGAGTAGTCCTTTCCCCAGTGATTTATATATTTGAATTTCTCAAATACTGGGGCTACTGTTCTCAGTTGTGTATGATCTATTCCAATGCTATGCTTCTTTTTTAGCCAGTTTTAAATAGTTTTAATGATTGAGTTGAGTTGTTCTCTTCATACTTTTTCTTATTATTTTCTTTGAGATTCTAAGCCTTATTTTTCTTGCAAGTGAATTCTATTACTTTGCTGAGTTAAAAAAATCACCTTGATAATTTAGCATAGTAACTAAATTTGTAGATTGATTTTTAGCTAGTTTTGTCATTTTTATTTTATTTTTATAACCCAAACTTGACTTTGCAAAATGGTTCCAATTATCTCCATCTATTTCTGTAGTGTTTTCTAGTTATTTATCTAAATTTTAGATGCGTCTTGATAGGATAATTCCCATCTAGGCATGCATCATTTCCTTTCCTCATTTCTCTTTCTTTCCAACTATGTAAGTTGTAGGCTTTTATAAAGTATTTAATTATCAGTATTTACATCTTCTCTTAAACTATGTTCAGTTTATCATATGGTAAACACATGGAACCATGATGTGGAAGAGATAACTGTTTTAACCACTGAAAAGTAGGTTGGAAAAAAATAAAAGGAAAATGTTTTTCTTTACTGATTCAAAGGTATCTGTGTTTTCATGTATGATCTCCAATGGTGTATATTGCAGTGCCCTCATGCCTACTTATCCTGTGCTTTTTTTTTTTTAGGGCTCTGCTGAAGCCAGCTCTATTTTTTTAAGCACATTGTTAAAATTTCAGTGTGAACATTTACACTGCAGAAATCAGCAAACTACAAATCAGGACTTGATTTCTTGATTTGTTGATTATCTTTTCTAGTCTTAAGAAAATGATGGAGAGGGGCAGCTAGGTGTCACAGTGAGTAAGAGCGCCAGCCCCAGAGTCAGGAGGACCTGGGATCAATTGCTGCCTTAGGTACTTAACACCCACGAAAAAAAATTGGCTGAGTAACCTTGGGCAAGTTACTTAACCCCAATTGCTTTAAAAAAAGAGAGAGAGAAAATGATGGAGAAAATTATAATAATGCAGATAAAACTTAAAACTTTAAAAGTGTGCCATGCATGCATTTTCCCTTCTGGAGAGCCAGTTATTAAAACAAATCAATCAATAAATATTTGCTAAGCACCTACTGTGTGCTAGGCACTATGTTAATAATAAGCACTGGAGATACATAAAGAGGCAAAAAAATAGATCTTGCTATCAAGCTTACAGCCTAATGAGGAGGACACCATGTAAACAGATATACAAAGTATATGCAGGATACATATCGGTAGGAAATAGTTAACAGAGGAAAAGCACTTAGAATTGAGAGAGGCTGGGAAAGACTTCCTATAAAAGATGAGATTTTAGTTGAGACTTAAAGGATGCTAGGGAACATGGTAGGTGGAGTTGAGGAATAACATCTGTAGAGGGAGTTTCCACACTGGGAGTTCTAAATACTTGGAAAAAATCATGGGTCTAGACTAAATGCTTCTCCTGCCTCCCACATATAAAAAGTTTGTAAACCACTTTTTGAAAAACAGCCCTTTGCAGTAGGATGTACAAGTGTTAGTATCATCACCCTCCCCCCCCTTTAAAGATGAGGTACCTAAGCTTCTCAGGGTCATGTGACTTGCCCAGCAAGGTTCTAATTTGGAATTAACACTTCCTCTTTCCTGACTCTGAGGCCAGTGTTCTCCAGATGCCTCCCATTCTCACTAACAATGTGCTGTGTGCATGACACCAACATAGTACACAGGCTGACAGTTCTCCATCCCTTGCTTTTGCCATATTAACCAGTCTATCAGGCCATTTTTTTCACTAATACATTTTTTGGGGTGTTGAATAATTAAAAGAATAAAAATAAAGAAAAACCCAATTTCAAAGAATACCAGACATGGTAGACTAACATCTTTGAACGACTATGTGATCTTTTAACTTGTTTTACTATTGTCTAAGATAAAACAATCCATTTTTTCTTATCCCCCTAGAGTGGTTTGAATGATGGCTTATTTTCTTCTGGGTGCTGCATCTAGGTATTCTGCTTATCTGTGAACTCCATGAAGGCAAGGATTGAATTTTATGAAAACTTTGTGTCTCTACACAGCATCTAGCTTTATGCTCTTTATTTTAAAAAAAACAAAAAACTTAACGTTTGCTGAATAAATTTGTCAAGGGAAATGTTTTCTAAACGTGTATATTCCTTCCTCATCCCAGCACAAGTTTACATGTATTTCAGGGAGCATGAGATTATAGATTTAAAGTTCTAGATCTGGATGAGACCTTTGTCAGGTCTAACCCCTTTTTTGTAGGGCTCAGAGAGCTTAAGTCACACACAGAGTAAGTGGAAAATCTGGAAATTGAACCCATCCTTAACTCCCAAGTCTAGCACACTTTCTTCCATACTATGGTTTATAATCATATTTTCAAGCTGTGTTTGTTTTTCTGTTATCTTCATAGGTTACTGAACTTTACAGAAGGAATTAATTTATATTTCCCCATGCTGGTTTTTTTTAAAGTTTTTTTTTTTTTTGAAGAATCTTATTTGTGAACTGAATTTTATGATTGGTGTTCCAAAAAAATTTTTAAAGTAATGAAACAATTTTGACACAAACTCTTAGAAACCATTTAAGGTATGTTCTCTGCAACTGTGGAAGAATCCACACATTTTCTACTTTTTTTACTATATTGCTATACCCCAGCTTACTAAAGTGTTGATCACTCTCATCTGGAAAATTTTCAGTGACTCCCTGTTTCCTCTAGACTAAATTCCTCAGCCTGGCATTTAAAGGCCTTTGTTAGTTTCAGCCAATTCTGTGTCTATATTATTTCCCATCTACTTTCTTCTAGCCAAACTCATCTGCTTTCTGTTGCCTGACCTTAGCATTCCATCTCCTACCTTGTGCCTTTGTAAAAGCTGTTATCAGATAGTGTGCCCAAAATGTACTCTTTCACCCGAATCTCTTGGAATATACTTAATTTCCCTCATGACTGAGCTCAGGTGCTGCCTACCTCTGGAATTCTTCCCTTGTCAATGTTCTCTTCCTCAAATTAACTTTCATTTATTTTATCTGTTTACATTATATATTTCCCAGGGGCAGGTAGCCTGTGATTCCTGCAGAGTAGGTACTTAATAATGTTAGTTGAGTTTGAATTGAATTATGTTTTGGAGTAAGAAAGAGATGAAAAAGATTGAAAAGTTATACTAAATTCAGCAGTCAGTTTGTCTGTCGTGATAGTTGCTGGGAAAATAAAGGTGGAAAAACAACTTGTCAGTTTTCAAGTAATTGACTTTACAATGTTTATAGTCTAGTTGAGAGATAAAACTACACAAGTAGCTGTAAGTTAGAGTGGTAAGTTATAGGAAAGATCAAAACATGATATGAGAGATGTGGGAAAGGAAATCTCTCCTAACTGGTAGAATCAAGAAAGGTCTTTGAGATGAAGTGGAGCTTCAAGGAAAAAGCAAGACCTCTAGAAGAAGCCGAAGGAGCATTTACCATTACCTGTTGTGATGGTAAGGGAATTTGAAGATCTTCCCTGTCCACTAATAGGCCTAGGGAATTTGAAGATCATTCCTGCACCTTAATAGGCCTCACTTGGAGCCCAACAAGAGAAGCTTACTTGGGGAAGCTTTTTTTTTTCCCCAGGAAGGCTCACCTTTTGTTACTTTCTAATTAGGCAATGGGTCAGGAAGGTTGTGATGTTCTCTGACCATGAAGAAGGGTATATATAAACCTCTGAGATGAGGTTTTGCTTTGGGGCTCACTTACAGGAAGAGTTGTGTGATTTGACCAGATGAGACTCTGGGAAACCATTGATCCCCTTGGCCTTGAAAACCCAGATTTGGCACTTCTCTCTCTGGTAACTATGTATGTGAGGGTAAGACAGCTAGAAGCCCTGTCTGTTCAATTGTGTTGTTTTCTCTGTATATCTTTTATCTGCTTGTAACTTCTGTTTGTATTTTCTCTTTAGTTCACGGTGCTGACTTTTTCCCCTGAACTACATAAATAATGTATGTTTGATTAAACCAAGATTGTTAACCCCTTTTGAGTTGCTTTCCTTTAGAAAAGCAGATCAAAGAACCTGTGCTAGCAGCCATCCTGGGTATGCTGGGGTGCTTTGCTGTTACACCTATTAAAATGATTTGATTTTTGATGAAATGTTTTTGCTCTCGATCAGTCTATTCAAATAACCAATTCAGTTAGATCAAGATGAGAGACATTGACAAAGCTTTCCAAGGATCCTGAAATAAGGGGACACCCCATGCAGCCTCTGGTCAGTCACTGCCACCAACCAAATGAATAGGAAAGGAAGCGTTCCTATGAAGGGCAGTTTATTGGCACATTGGTTGCTAATTGAGGCCTTTAGAGTTGGAAACTTCTTTACCACAGCACGTACGAGGAAAAGCCTTGAATTTAGTCAGCACTGGGTTCATGTTCTAGCTGCCCCCACTTACTAGCTGTGTAACTTGGAGTAAGTCTGTCACTGAAGCTCCTTACCATCAAATTGTGGGGCTTGGGGTAAATGACCTGCCTTTCTAGCTCAATTTCTCTGCAGGTTGAGAAGTTACAACTTCATAGTTTACTTAATTCCCTTGGAATATCTAACACTTCTGTTTTTATCAGTTTTAACATTTTTCTCTCAGGCGTGGCAACTTACTCTAAACCCTAAGGGATACTTCATTTGTTTATTTTTTGTTTTTGTCTCCAGGTTCTGCCCTTGCTTTCAAATAAAAACTGTCCTTGGAAGCCATCTAAACTGCAAGCTGTTGACCTCTCCCCTTCAGTTCTTCCCCTGAGTGAGTTTCTCTCCTTGGAGCCCATCAGTGCCTGTGATTTGCAGCCAACTCAATCTTTGCTTTCTTCTTCCAGAGCATGCGTTAAGTAATAAACTGAAATCATCATCTTTCTGATTGTCTAATATAGTCATCCAGTACGAATTAAATGATTCTTTCCGGTTCCTGTTTTTCAGAGGTTTTAGTATTTTGCACTCTTCTTGCTGTCTTCCTTAACTGATCTTCCGGTTCTCTCATTTCACCCTTGTCTTGTCTGTTGAGGCAGTTCTCTGCCATTATGATATTCATCCCTGAAACCCACTTGGGATTCAGCATCTACAAAATGTTTTTGGTCTTCAGAAATCATATAGATAACTCACATGTATGTGGTGTTTTTTGTTTGTTTGGGAGGCAGTTGGGGTTAAGTGATTTGCCCAGCATCACACAGCTAGTAAGTGTCTAAGGTTGGATTTGAAAACAAATCCTCTTGACTCTAGGGCTAGTGCTCTGTGTATGTGATGTTTTAAGATTTACAAAACACTTTGCTCACAGTAATATTTCACAAATGCAGAAAGGTCCAGAGACATAAAATGACTTGCATAGCTAACTAGTATAGCTGGGACTAGAATTCAGTTTATCCTGACTAGCAAGTGTAGTGATTCTTTCTGTTATACTGAATTGCTTCCTGTTTATGGTGAAGCAGTTTACCACATAGGTAAGTTTTTATAGCCCCACAGAATTTAGGGTTAGGAATCTTATTTTACAGATGAGGAAACTTAGGCTCCAACATGGCAGGTGATTTGGCCAGGGTCACAAAAAATCCAAACCCATATCTTCTGCCTTCATGTCCTTTTTACTCTTCTACCAAGGTTTGTTTTTGGCAGCTGCACTGATATTATTGGAGTATAGACATATTTTGACAAAATATGCCATATAAATTTCAATTCTTGGCCGAAAAATTACTGCTTTAGATGTTTCCCAAGAATATCAAAGAGTTTGCCAAACATGAAAATAGGATTGATAAGAGTTGTATCTTTATACCTTAGGTATAAAGGGCAGTTACTATTTATAAGGTTCTGAAAAATGTGACTGTCGAGCCTATTTTGAAATTTCATTCATTGGACAGGTTCAGTTTTTTAATATGAAGGGGAAAACCTCGCATCAATTTAACACCTAAATGATTTTTAATTGTAAAGCTTAAAGTACCAATGAACTTTAATCAATTTAACTTTTCCAGTAAAGTAGTAATAAAGTACTGTACAAAGGGAAGTTGTGTTTGTAACTTAGTATGTGTAGTGCAAGTGTTGTCACCAGTTTGGAGATAGGAAGACTGAAACTCACTGAGGAAGGCACTTGCCTATGGTCGCCCATGGTCACCTAGCTATCAAATATTAGAAGTGGAACTTGAACTTGTGTTTCCTTCTTCAGGGATTTGTTGATTTCATCAGAACCCTTTATCAGTACAGATCACAATCATTCCTTTGTATATGATCCTCATTAATTACTATAGCCAAAAAAAAAGTTCATTATGATGAACCTTTCCAAATGGACCTATACTAATTCTGACAGGACAGACACAATCTGTCATCAGATTACCTGTCAGAGTTTGTGCCTCTACTTCTCCTTAGACCCTGATGGAGATAGCCCAAGACTCTAGACCCAAAAGTCTTGGGAATAATAGTGGCCTCCAGACCACTGGTCCTGTTTCACCTTTAGCTTTGCAGCCCTCAGTCATTGAGGGGAAAAGAGCCTCCCCTTCCTTGCTACCGTTAATATCAATTGCTGGCCAACTGTCACCAAAGGACGCCTGGGAGTTGCAACAGTAAGCAGACCACTGGTCCTGCTTCCGGTCCATCCCCTACAGCCATCATCATGGGAAACAGCCCGAATGGAAATACACCCTGTCAACTGCCTTGGCAAGTAGCCCCAGCTACCAAAGACCCAGAAAAGAAAGTTCTTGCTCCCTTCAAATGTTTCATTTTTAGAAACTTATTTTATAAATGGAAATTCTGTTAAAGGATACATTACCATCCACTTTGCCATTGCTCCCTAAGGATCATGGAACCTTCCCCATCTGATATGGCAGTCAAAACCTCTGATTACATGATGGCTCCACCATTAGAATGTGAGCTCCTTGGGAGCAGGGACTCTTTGTATCTCCAGAGCTTGGCATAGTGCTTTCTATGCAGTAAGTGCTTTGTCATTTCTTCCTTTACTAACTAGCCCTAAAGAACTGGGGTCACTCCCATAACATGAAGGAGGTTTGGGTATAGGACTTAGGTAGTTTTTGTTTCATTAAGTTGTTGGTTTCTTGGACTCTTTACCTGATATTTTAAAAGATAAGAAGAAAAAAATAACCTTCCAACTTTAGTTTTAAATTCGGGTGAATTGAAATTGGTCAGACTTGTAAGAAGTTAACAAGAAACAAATGACTAAGAAGCAGACACAGTGACATATATAATCTTAACTGTAAGTTTGCTATTGATGTTCCCTTTTGAGCTAATTTGGGTATGTAGCCGAAACTCCTTTAGGCATAAGAACAATCCAGTGGCGCTGTTAAATGTTACCATGCTATTGCCTTCACTTCCCCATCTGTACACTCAGATGAATTGTTCCCAGCTATTTTTACAAAGTTAGAAATGTATTCTGCAATTGCAGTTCTTGTTTAAATGGGAAAAAAAAAACTTCTTTAAAGAATTCTCTACTCCAATCCATTCACAGCAGTAAACCTAGTACTTAGCAATCTCTAGAAGTGACTGTGCATCATGGGCAGCAAAGGAAAGAAAAAGAGAGTTGATGAAATTCAAAGGGTCAAAATGTAATCAGTTTTACTCTAAAATATTAAGAATTGTTGGTCAGTCCTGGAAGAAGCATTAATAGCAGAAATGGTGGTGGTAGTAGCAGCATTTTACTTTGCAAATGAGACGAGACAGCAGCAAGCCCAGAAGGAATAGGGAAATGAGAATAGGTTGGAAGATTATGTAATTACATGGAACTTTTTTGTAGTCATTAATTACATAAGTTTCGAATTCTCTAGAGCAAGTTTCCATATGGGAATAAATAACGGTATTGAAGTTTAATGGTAACTAGAAATAACAGCAGACATTTGTTACAGTTTCTACTTTATCAAGTGTTATACTTAAGGCCATTTAAACTAATGGTAACTGCCATAGTGAGAAATGCATCTTGTTTTGTGGCATCATAAAAATGACCATGTTTACATCTTTAAGGAAAGAGTATAACATTTGAGTATAAAAATCTTGGAAGTGAGTTACCTGAACATTTTTAAGTTTCTGTGAATTCATATAAAGAGCAAATGTGGAGAAGTTTTTTTACCTTTATGACCTTTTTAAGAAAGGTAAGAATGTTTATATAAATGCATGAAGCAATGCTTCCATAACCTACAATGCTGATTAGAAAATAAATTTAGTTTTTTATTATTATTAGATGATAAGCTAAAGCAATGACTGAAGAATATAATTTTGAGCCAGATTCATCTGAAAGAAAATATGAACATGGTGATTTATGTTCCAGATTTCATGTTCAACATGAATGGAAGGCAAGATCTTTCAAGAAAAGTTGGACAGGACACTTTAGGGGTGGGAGGTAGGGGAGTGGGGGAGAGTACCATCATGATGAGATATATTTAAGTATTACTTGGAAGCGTTATCAAGTCTGAAGTGAAGAATTCTAAACATTTCTGTGACAAGTGAAAGTATTAGCGTCATAGTCATAAATGAAGGGAAAGGTTGATTATGTTTATTTAATACCTGTAACTTTTATTCATCCACAATTCCTTTTACAAGGACAGCATTGTCAGGCTTAAATACACTGTTGGGCCAATATGTATATAGGCTGTATGCCCTGGAAAATACGACTTATTTAAGAACCAGGTTTGGCCTATAATTGTTTTCATAGTATCATATTTAGAGAGTGTGTGATTTGAGATGTGATTTGTGGATCTTTTGTGTACTTCAGTAACTTAGAATTGTGAGGGAAGGACTATCCTTGAATTTATCTCCAAGATTTCAAAAAATGCTGCCTTTCTATCTAAAATATTGGATGGTAATGAAGATGACATTGTAGGAACATCAGGGAAAAGAGAATGATTAGGGACATGATGGGGATGCAGGAAATGAGTACTGATGAATTTGGATCATGTTTTCTGTTTACACTGGTGGTTTGGTTCCTAGACTAAAGACTCCAGAAGAACCCTGGGGTGAGGTAGGAGGGGCAACAGGAATTGGTCACCTTGGAATTCCGTCCCTGCCCCAACTTTCTGCCATTGCATTGCTCCTTTTCTCTTTCCCCCCTTCCTGGATATAATACAGCATCTTCACCTGAAAGAAATAAAAAAAAAACTGCTAAAAATCCTGTTTAATAATAATTTTGTATGTAGAAAAGGGATGATGTTATGGTGGATAGAGATTTTGCATTGGGGTCAGAAAGAAAGACCTCAGTTCCAGTACTGCCTCTGCCTGTCCTCTTGATGCCCAAGTAAACAAATGATAAGCTAAAGTTTCTGAGACTTTAGCTTATCAGGAGAGTAAGGGTGGTCTTGGTGTAGGAATTTCAGTACCAGACGTGTAAAATCACAGTTGACCCCTCAAAAATTATACTTTATATTTGAAACCTCGTTTTAGCTTGGAATTTGTCCATCTTGAAGCCCCTCTTTTATTCTCCATTATCTTTCAAAAGTTAACTGACAGTAGGTCAGCAGCATTTAATGCCATTTTCCCCCAGTACCTCAAAATGTAATTTAATTGATTCAGCTCTGGTGATTTTAATTCAGCTTTAGCTTGGTGCTCCATCTCTTTATTTATCTTGGCTTTGGACTCTTAGCCTTTTTGTTTTATTCTTCCCAGCCCAAAGATCATTCTCCTTGACAGAGAAAAAAAGTGTGAAGCTCTCTCTTTTCTCCATTGTTAGCATCTCATCCAGGGTCATCTATATCTTGCCACTGGACCCAGATGACTGTGGAGGAAGGGGTGAGACTGGTGATTTTGCACAGCCCTTTCTCACTTAAATCCAATTCACTTGCATGCCTCCCTGATGCTATGGTCCTCTTCCAGAACAAAGGACAAACAACAACATCTCATCTACATTGTTGTTGTTCAGTCGTGTCTGACTCTTTGTGACCCCATTCAGGGTTTTCTTGGCAAAGATATTGGAGTGGTTTTACCAGCTCATTTTACAGGTGAAGACATTGAGGTAAACAGTGCTTTTAACACTATTCTTTTAAAACGTGAGTTGAAGTAATGAGTTCTTACTATTAAAATTATTTACCTGAGTTTCACTATGAAGAAGCTTTCTTTCTGTTCTTAGCTGATTTCCCTTGTGGAATTTTAATCTATGGAATCCTCCTTATCTTTTTGCTGAACATTTTGAAACTTACTCTCTCTAAATTTATGATGTATGTCAGAGAGGACCATCTTTTTTTTCTAATCTTTTTTTTTTATTTTGCTTTTTGGAGGGTAGTTGGGGTTAAGTGACTTTCCCAAGGTCACATGGCTAGTTTTTGTGTTAAGTGTCTGGGGTCAGATTTGAACTCAGGTCCTCCTGACTCCAGGGCCATTCTATTCACTGTGCTACCTAGCTGCCCCAAAATGCAAGCTCCCTGGGGGCAGGGACTTTCACTTTTTTTTTTTATTTTATCAAAAATTCTAAGAGTGATCACTTGACCCTAGTGTTCCTATCCTTCTCTAGACGCAAATAGAGGTTAAGTGACTTCCCAAGGGTCACACAGCTAATAAATGTCTGAGGCCAGATTTGAACTCATAAAGTTGAGTCTTTGTGATTCCAAGCCCAGTGCTCTATCCACTGTGCCACCTACCTGCCTGTGTTTTGGCTATACATGGATGGAGGGCCACTGGGCCCTGTCACTGAATTTGCCAGTATATGTTGTCTTCTCTTTATTTTTTTAAAAAATGTTTTACTTTTCCCCCCAATTACATGTAAAACCCCCAAGCCAATGGATGTTAAAAATTGTTTTACAGGAGAGAAAAGGCCTTATTTGAGAGACATTGCAAAGGTGAAATCAAGAGTCCTTGGTGACAGATTGGCTGTGGAGAATAAGCAATAGTGAAGGGTTCAGGATGACTCCTAGATTGTGAGGCTGAGGAACTGGCCTGCACTCCAGTCTCCAATAACAGGGAAGAAAGGAGGTAGGGAGAGTTTAAAGGTAATAATGTTCATTTTGGACATGTACTAGACATCCAGTTCAAGGTGTCTGAAAGGCATTTGGAAACGAATGATTGGAGGTTAGCAGAGAGTTGGGTAGCAGAATCTGTAGATTTGAGAAGCATTAATTAATTAAATAAATCCATGAGAGATGATGTAATCACCAAGTGAAGTAATACAGAGGGAGAAGAGAAGATGATTCAGGACAGAATCCTGAGCAGGGGCTGTATTGCTCTTTTGTTTGTATCTTCAGTGTTCAGCACATAGTAAGGGCTTAAGTAACTTTTGCCTTCTTAATGGAGATGAACTTTTAATAGTAACAACCTGAGTTATGGAAAAAAAGAGTGAGGAGGAAATTGATGGGTTACTTACTAACCCCTTTTCCTGGGCTAACCCTTGGCATAATTTTGAATGAATTTTCCTTTGTCTTTGACATTAGTACCTCTTTCTAGGCACCCATTGCTTCCATTGGTGCCCCAGCCAGCCTTCAACTCAGGCCTATCCAGCTCTTCACCCTCCTCCCACTCCCAGTCCTCAAAGGGCTGTGGAATCTAAATTTAAGAGATAAGTGGGAGATAATTTATCTCTCATATCTCTGATTAAGGTGTGCTTTGTTCTTGACCTGCAAAGTTCTTGACTGAGAAGCTGTCCGGGTTATAGCTGTCTCTGACTTTATAAGCTTTACAACCAATTGTCTTAAGATAGTTCTCCATACCCAAGTTTGAACACACATGACTTAATTCAAAAATATTTTTTGGGGACAGGTTACTAGCGGAGGCAAAGAGGAAAAAGAAGTTAGTTTACTTAGTTTGCTGGGGGTGGGAGTGGGAAGGAGGGTTCTGTGCTTAACATATTTACAAATAAATAAATATAAGGTAATTTGAGGAGATATGAACACTAAGAACAACCACAAATGAACAGCAAAGGTTTGCTAGGAAGGGCTGGCATTTGACCTTGATCTTTGAAAGAATATTCACACAGGCAGAGATGGGGACCATTCCAAATAAATGAAGGCAGATAAGGCAATATCAAGTAACTGCTCAAGGAATTACAATCCCATTGATAAGGCAATATCAAGTAACTCCTCAAAGGAATTACAATCCCATTGACTTTTATGTAGAGACTGCCTAAAAGGGACTGACATAAAATAAGATGGGATAGTTATTTTGGAGCCTAATTGTGGCAGATCTTGAATGGCAGTTAGGACCCATGAAAAAAATTTTTTTTGGAGGCATACTATTTTCACTTTATTTTTTTCATAGTTTTTTTCCCCTTTTGTTCTGTTTTTCTTATACAATGTGACTAATATGGAAATATCTTTTATGTGATTACATTTATATAACCTATTTAAAATTCTTATCTTTTTAGGGAGGTTTCCCAGGGAATGAAGGATTGAGAAAATTTGGAACTCAACATTTTTAAAAATTGAATGTTAAAGAATCGTTTTCACATGTAATTGAAAAAAAACCAAAATACTATTTAAAGAAAAAAAAAGGAAGTCTTCCCCAATCCTCCTTAATGGTAGTATTTTCCCATTGAGATTATCACCGGTTTAGTCTGTATGTATCTTGTTTGTACACAATTGTTTGCATGTCGTCTCCTTGACAACATGAGCTCCTTGAGGATAAAGACTTTTTTTTTGGTCTTTCTTTGTTACCCTGATGCTTAGGACAGTGCCTGGCATATAGTAAGTGTTTAATAAATGCTTATCAATTAACTGACTAACTTTTATTATGTAGAAGCACATTTCTGAGCAGCTCTTGATAGACTTTGGAGCAGAGGAAATCCCAACTGAGTTTCTTTTTTTTTTTCCAAATGCTTTATTAACTTCTGATTTACATCATTCATTTCCGCCAGATTTTGAGTTACAAATTTTCTCCCCATTTTTCCCCTACCCACCGCCCCAAAATAGTAGTCCCATAGGATATCCCCTCCTCCAGTCGCTCTCTCCCATATTTTCTCCCATACCCCTTTCGACTTTTCCGGTGGATCTCTATGCCCCAGTGCCTGTATATCTTATTTCCCAATTACATGTAAAATAGTATTAATAATAGTATATATATATTTGAATATTTGATTTTAAAACTTTGAATTCCAGATTAATTCCCTTCCTCCCTTGTCACCCACCCTTACTGGGAAGATAAACAGTTCAGTATAAGATGTACATGTGTGGCTAATGCAAAACAACAACATAGTAACTATTTCCCTCCCTCCTATCCCACCTCCCACTTGTTCTACTCTCTACTTTGATCCCGTCCCTTTTCAAAAGTGAGTGCTTCCAACTTCCCTCCCCCCCAGCCTGCCCTCCCTTCCATCATCCCCCCTCATCCCCTTCCCCCTTACTCTCCTGTAGGGTGAGATACCCTGTTTAGTGTGTATTTCATTCCTTCCCCAAGCCAAATTCAATGGGAATAAGGTTGACCCATTCCCTTTTGCCTTCCTTTTCTTCCCCTCCATTGTAACCATTTTCCCTTGCCTCTTCTGTATGAGATAGTTTACCCCAATCTGTCTCTCCCCATCTCCTCTCATATTCCTCTCTCACCTCTTAATTTCACCTTTTAAGTATCATCCCTTCCTGTTAAATTGGTCCTGTGCCTTCTATCTATGTATATCTGTAAGTATATATACACACTTTTCACATATGTTTCATCATATGCCATATACCCTCATATATAGACATATATATAAATATTTCTATTCCTTTCAACTACTGAGAAAAGTTTCATAAGTTACAATTATTGTTTTTCCATGTGGGAATGTTAATAGTTCAACTTTGATAAGTTCCTTATGATTTCTTTTCCCTGTTTACCTTCTCATGCTTCTCTTGCTTCTTGTATCTGAATGTCATTTTTTCTGTTCAACTCTGGCTTTTTTCAGCAAGAATGCTTGAAAGTCCTCTATTCCACTGAATGACCATATTTTCCCCTGAAACATGATACTCAGTTTTGCTAGGTAGGTGACTCTTGGTTTTAATCCCAGCTCCTTTGACCTCCGGAATATCATATTCCAAGCCCTTCGATCCCTTAGTGTAAAAGCTGCCAGATCCTGTGTTATCCTGATTGTGTTTCCACAATATTCAAATTGTTTCTTCCTGGCTGCTTGTAATATTTTCTCCTTAATCTGGGAATTCTGGAACCTGGCTATAATATTCCTAGGAGTTTTCTTTTTGGGATCTTTTTCAGGAGGTGATCGGTGGATTCTTTCAACCTCTATTTTGCCTTCTGGTTCTAAAACATCAGGGCAGTTTTCTTTGAGAACTTCCTGGAGGATGATTTTTAGGTTCTTACTTTGATCATGGCTTTCAGGTTGTCCAGTAATTTTTAAGTTCTCTCTCCTGGATCTATTTTCCAGGTCAGTGGTTTTTCCCATGAGATATTTCACATTGCCTTCTATTCTTTCATTTATTTGGATCTGTTTAACAGCATCTTGATTTCTCATAAAGTCATTAGCTTCCATTTGCTCCAGTCTAATTCTGATGCAATGATTCTCCTCAGTGAGCTTTTGAGATTCTTTTTCCATCTGGCAAATTCAGCTTTTTAAGGCATTCTTCTCCTCATTGCCTTTTTGAGCCTCTTTTGCCATTTGAGTCAGTCTGTTTTTTTAAAGTGTTATTTTCCTCAGGCTGTTGACTCTCATTTCATAATTTTCTTGCATTGTTCTCATTTCTCTTCCCAATTTTTCCTCCACTTCTCTTATCTGCTTCTTAAGGTCCTCTGTGGCCTGTAACCAGCTCGTATTTTCCTTTGAAGCTTTTGGTGCAGGAGTTCTGACTTCACTGTCTTCCTCCTGTTCCGTGCTTTGCTCCTTTTTGTTCCCAAAATAGGAGTGTAATGTTGGAATCTTCTGTCTGCTTTTGTTTCCTTTGCCTCGTCATGTCGCCCCTCAGTCACTTGACCCCTGGGCTTTTTGCCACAGTAGGGCTCTGCCACCAGACAGGGGAGCTTTCGTCCCAAACGCTGGGGTTTTCTCAGTTGCCAGAGGTATTAGATGGGTGTCCTCTCTGAAGCCTCCACACTCTCTGGCAAGCTGGACATACACCCCAGGACCTCCACCCTAGACTGCAATCCAGATCCAAGCAGGTTAAAGCAAGAGCGATTACTCCTCAGACTGGTGCTTGGTCCCCCTACACTCTGCAGGCCAGGAGCTGAAGCTGCCATGCTGTGCTGGCTGGCTGTGCCGGGCATCTCAGCGGCTTCTCCCCGGGGGGGCAAAAGCCACGCACTCCCACTTAATGGTCCCAAAGTCCATACTGCACTGACCTCTCACTTTTTCCTTTGCATCTATGTGTTGATAATTCTGGAAACGAAATGGCCATAGCTGCTGCTGATCTGGGATCCCTCCTGCCGGTGGCTGGTCACTGCCAGCCTGCCAGGCTGTCCTCAGCAGGAGGTTAGCTTCTTTGTGTCATTTTGTGGGTTCTGCAGCTCCAAAGTTTGTTTAGAGTCTCCTTTTTACGTGGATTGGGGAAGGTGGAAGCAGGAGCAGCTGGGAGGTCCTGTTTCTACTCCGCCATTTTGGCTCGCCTCCCCCCCGCCCCCTCAATGAAAAATTTTTAAGCAGAGAAAGGAGTGTTGAAGTTAGACATAAGTCTTTTTTTGGGGGGGGGAGGCAATTTTGGGGTTAAGTAACTTGCCCAAGGTTACATGGCTAGTGTGTGTAAGTGTCTAAGGCAAGAACTGAACTGGGGTCCTCCTGAGTCTGGGGCCAGCGCTTTACTCACTGTACCACCTAGCCACCCAGACATAAGTCTTAGTAATATTATTTTAGCAGATGTGGATGTGATAGATTAGAGAGATAAAATCAACATAATTGAAAGTAGAAGTAGAAGGGGTTGCCCAGAACACAGCCTTGGGAGATAAAAGTACTTGGGGACAGAAGATGGATGAGGATCCATCAAAGGAGGAGTTCTCAGCCAGGAAGGAAGAGAACCAGAGCAGAGCAGTCTAATTGGATCCATAGAAGAATGTATATGTAGGCTTGGAAATGACCATGATATTTAGTCATTGAGAAAGTTGCTATGTTCTGAGGATGGAATGGTAGACTCAGAAGTAAATGGGTTGCAAAGAAATGAAATTGACAAATGTTTCCTTTCTAGGAATTTGTGAAAAGGAGAACTAGGGTAACTTCAAGGGATGGAGGGACAAATGAAGAGGAAGGAGAGGCTTATGCACAGCACAACCCACACACAAAAGGAAAAAAAATTTCAATACTTAATTTGCTGTGACACTGGCATCCTGGCCTCCTTGGTTCCTTATCTCCCTTCCAAACTATTGCTTACTCTGCTAGTGCAACATGATAGAATTACCTGACTAGTTTTAAGATCAAAGGGATTCAAATAGTTGCATCTGTGTTAACTGGCTTGCTTTGTAAACTGATTATTGTCCCAGTGCTCCAGGGACACTAAGCAGACTGCAGTACCTATTCCTTCCCCATCTCTGTCTTTATGCTGGTTGTTAGTTTTTCCTTTGCTAATATACAGATGTTGAGCAATTTGACCATGGCAAGGATGTCCAAGATCTTCCTTTTCTGAGTCTTTAGTAGCTGTGGCTGCTGAAGGGGTTGCAGCACCCTGGCAGAAAACTGTTACTAGGTCTTAGTCCCGTAGGGACTGTTTCCCTGAATGATGCCTGGGGAAACCTGGGCTAAAAAGGAGGCTGGTGGTCTGGGGTGTGCTGCTGATCCCTGAGCAGAAAACTATTGTAGTCTTCAGGCCTGTTAGTTTGACTGAAGCCTAATGATGATAGAGGGTTAGTAAGAAGAACTGAGATAAGCTCTCTTGAGTACTTTTTCTGGGCAGGGTAGAAGTAAGCTCAGAACCCTCCAGAAGTCACATCTTGGACAGTGGCACAATGTGAGATTATAGGTCAAGAGAATGTTGGTTATACATATATGTACTTAGCATCAAAGAAATTATTTTTGCCCCTTTGGAATGAACTGCTCCATATTTCCTATGCCTCCTCTCCATTTATTTTTTTATGACTGTATCTGAATTGTTACTATCTCATAAATTTGGAGAATTTTAGAGCTAGAAGGGACCTTAGGAGATAGTCCAACTTCTCTTCATTTTATAGACTAAGAAACAGTCAAAGAAGTTGTGTTTTTGCCTAATAAATGATGGTTGACTAAGTTTACCTAGCTAGTTAGTGGCAGAACTAGAACCAGACATTTTGCTGTTATTTATTTCATCCCCTTTTCCATCTGTAACATTGCTTGCTTTTATTTTTGTTAATGATGGCATAACAATGTTATTGCTATAGGGTGGCATGGAGAGGAGGCAGCCAACATGTTTCCAACAAAATTATGATCTGTAGGTACTTAGGGTCTGAGATACATAAAAGAGATTGAGTCCGACAGTTTCTTTTGCAGACTTTTTTTCTTATGTTTTCCTTAATTTGTCCCCTCCAAAACTTAAAAAAATAGGTATCAAAATAAATTTAAAACAAAACTCCATTGGTTGCTTACAATTCAGTAAACCAAAACTCGTTCTGAAAGTTAAAATGCTGCAAAGTATAAAACTGTGGTGTCAACTCAGATAGAAGTGAGGGTCCTTAAGCCATACAAAAAGATAACTGCAATCTGCATATTAACTTAGAAAGACACATATTAGATATACTTTTTGATTGTATTTTTATTTATTTTGTTAAATATTTCTGAATAGCATTTTAATCTGGTTCACCTGCATGCTGCAGGCCTTGTGTTTTGATACCTCTGGTCAAAAAGATTGCTACTAATTAAATATGGACCCTAGTAATCGTTTTGTTTGTTTTGGGTTTTTTTGCTTTTTGGAGAGGGGAAGGTAGGGCAGTTGGGGTTAAGTGACTTGCCGAAGGTCACATGGCTAGTTTTGTGTTTAAGTGTCTGAGGCCTGATTTGAACTCAGGTCCTTCCTGAGTCCAGGGCCAGTGTCCTATTCACTTCGACACCTAGCCTCCCAGTAATCATCATTTTCAATAAAAGAGTTACTTTAATTATTCATAAAATAATTCTAGTAGTCATTGTATGGCATGGAGACCTCTATATGAGGTAGATTGCAGTTTTCAAGACATTAAAACAAAAATAAAACTAGAAGTTAATTTGAACCATTTAGAAGATGCATAAATACCACTAAACATTTAATATTGTCCTTTTAAGATTTATAGAGCCCCTTACATGAATTATTTCATTTGATCTTCATCAAAGGCATTCATTGAAGCTGTGGGAGTATATGCTATTGCCAAGGTGGAGACAGTATCTGGAGAGCAGAGGATTGGAACCCAAGCCCTGCCATTTGCTACCTTTATGACTTTGGGGGAATCCCTTTACCTCTCTAGGCTTGTTTCCTTCTCTATAAAATGAAGACTCAGGGCTGGATGTTCTCTTAAGTTCTCTCCAAGGTCCTTTCTTACTTGAAATCTGTGATCCTATGACTATCCCATCTTATTTAGAAAGGTTCCAGGTGTGGGGAACCTGAGGCCTTAGACTTACTCTGAACTTCACAGAACAAATCGCCTTAATTTTTATTCTCTAAAACTTTTGACTCAGGCAAAAGGCCACACCCAAGGACCTAGAAGGCCACATGTTCTCCATCCCTAGTTAATAAGTTCCTTGAGGAACTCTTTGTCTCAGTGTTTTGTACCTAAGAGACACTTAGTAGGAGCTTATTAAATGTTTATTGATTGATTTCTCTCTAAACCTTCCCCTTCCAAACTTCTCTGATACTGTCTAGCATGCCATTATTCTCCCAGTCCCTCAGGCTCCCAGCTCTCTCTCACCACCACCCCTTCCTCCCACATCCAGTCTGATTCCAGTCTCCCAGTTGGACATTTGTGACGTATTGAGTAGGTCCACTCTGATAGTACTACCACCCAAGTGCAGGCTGTCATCTCTTCACCCCTGGACTGTCACAATCGCCTGCTGTTTGGTCTGCCTGCCATAAGACTCTTCCCACTCTATGTCATCTTCCAATCATTTATTATGGCAGGTTTTCCTGATGTGTAGATTCAGCTGTCACCCCAATATATAGGAAATCCAGTGGCTTCCTATCTATGACCTTTGGGATCAATTATAAAATCCTCTGGCCTTCTGAGCCCTTAATAACTTAACCCCAACCCTCCCCACTTTTTTTAGTCTTCTTACACCTTATACTCCTCCACCCTATACTCCTATAGGGACTCCTTAATGCAGTAGTAACAAGCCTCCTTGCTATTCCTTGAGCAAGCTATTCTCTCCCTTACTATTTTACCCTGGCTATCCCCCAAAGCAAAACAATGCTTTCCCTCTTCCTGTCCACTTCCTAGCTTTCCTTACTTAGTTCAAGTTCAAGCTAAAATTCCACATTCTACAGGAAACCTTTCCCAGTCCTTAATTCCAGTGCCTTCTTTTAATTATTTTCTCTTTATACCACATTTTGCTTGTTTGTACCTAGTTGTTTACATGTTGTCTCTGTCATTAGATTAGTGAGCTTCTTGAGAACTAGGACTGTCTTTTGTCCTTTCTTTGTATCCCCAGCGCTAAGCACAGTGCTGACATATATAGCAGCTGCTTAATAAATATTTGAATGACTGATAACTAGAATGTAGACTTGTCACTCCTTTAAGTTATATGATTCAGTGGTTTGCATTTTAAACCTCTTTGGTGTACTTCTCTGGGTTAGGAGCTTATTAGCCATATACCAGATCTACAGAAACACAAAAATAACCTGTAATAAGCAGACTTGTCTCATCCTTTATTGTGAAAACTGATTTCATTGCCACATCCAGTCACTGTTGTCCAGAAGTGAATGGATGAGGTATGTTTAGAAGGTATTTTATATCTTAAGCTGTTTGATAAGATCTTTTTACATTCTTAAGCACATCTTTTATGATAGCTGCAAAACTAGTAAGTGATTAATACAACAAATGTTAACTGAAGAGAGTGTGTTGTCAGAGAAAGAGTATTAGTTCTACTGCTAGCTTCCTGGGTACTACTAACTTTCTTGGTACCTTGAACAAGCTGCTTAATTCTTTGCAGTTTATGTTTGCAAAGTGAGGAAGTTGCATTAGTTCAAGGGTGCCTAACCTGGGGACCCAGCAGACCCCAGGGGATCTTTGAATTTGGATGGGAAAGAGATTCCATCTTTTATTCATAAACCTCTCAATGAAATTTAACATTCCTTCAATTACGAATGTAGGCAATGAACTTTCTGAGGAGCACTCCGTAGGCTTCATCAGACTACCAGAGAGGGCCAAGGTATAAAGGTTTAGAACTCTGATCTCTAAGAATCCTTCCAGGTCCCAGATTAAATGCCTACAAGATTAATCAATTTGGACAACTCGTTTCACTGTAATAATGTTCAGATTACTTTAGAAATTATTGAGGCATTTATCTTGTAGAATTAACTGCATTGTAAGCAATATTGAGGAGGCAGGAGCAACAATGATTATTTACTAATAGCCCAAGGAAGGCACTTGATGCCTTTAGAAAAAGAGAATTTTCACTCAAAACATTTGAATGTGTAATATGAGCTTGCCACTTTCCTTCATGCTACATTGAAGTACACTTCAAATAGCTTTTTTTTCTTTTTAGGGAAAAATAATTTTTAAAGACTGATTCTTTTACAGGGGCTGGGGGGATTATTTGGAAGGAAGAGATAGTAATTAAAAAATCTTTTTGTTTGAGTTTTTGAGGGGGGTTTTGTTTTGTTTTGTGAATCTTCTGTTGATTTAAGGTGAATAGCTACTTGTAATGACTCTACTAAGAAGTATTTTGACTGCCACCTACATTCTATTACTGTGCTAGATACTCATTGTTGGGAATATAAGAGACTTGATTTCTGCTGTCAAAGAGTGCTCCATATTGTTGCCAAAGTAAAATGTGTATATCTGATACCATATCAAGTACCATTAAAGCTCAGAGAAAGGGGAGAGATCTAATGTTATTAGTTGGAAGAAACATTTTGGAGAAAAACCCTGAAAGATGGTTTGCATAAATAGGTAAAAGAAAAATATTGTAGTATTTAGTGAATTGGAAATCATAAGGTTGTAGAAATGCCTTTTTAAAAAAATCCAAACCTTTCAGCTTTCCCTTCAGTTTATATTAGCTTTGTTTTCACGTTGTATGCTTAAAAGATTTCTTTTCAGTAATGTTGTATTTGTAACATGGCTTCTGGAATGGCATCATTTTGGTAAATTAAGTTAACATACATATAGATATTATAAGTGGTGTGGCACATAAGTTCAATAAGCATCAAGTATCTGCTTTGTGTAAGATACTGTGTCAGGCACTAAGTAATCTGATTTTCAAAACAATAAGCCGTTCTCCTATTATTTGACATGCTCAATATGTAAACCAAATCGTTCTGTTGATAGTGGGAGGAAGGAAACTTGAGGCCTACTCCTAATGCTGCCACCCCCTAGTTCTATGACCTTGGGCCTTAATTTCTTCATATGAGATGAGGAAATTGAACTATATATCCTCCAAGGTCCTTTCCACATGTGGAATTTTAAATGCACGAGTAACATTCCTCAAAACCCATTTTTATTGTTATTCCCCTATTAGATAAGTCTGTAGTGACTCCCTAATGTCCATTATATTAGACCCAAAACTCCTTTGCTTGTCCCTTCAGTGCCTTCTACTAGTTGACCTTCAGTTTCCACTTTATTTTTCATTGTTGTCCTACCTGCATTTTCGGCATTTAAGCCAAGTAAATCTGCTTATCATCTCCTAGCTAATTTATCACTTTTATTGTGTCCTTTTTTTGTGTTCAGTTCCCCTAATAATTTGAATACTTCCTTTGCTATACTGCCCTTACAAGGCCCATGGTTAGTCCTACTTGACAGATCACATCTCCACTTTGGTTCCTCTCATCCCTTTAATACTCATTTTGTTTGTAAGGGCCCTTCGGTTGTATTCCTTTTGCAACCAAACTATAAACCAAATAAAGGCCTATCTGCCTTCTGTTTCTATGTATTCCACCATAGGTAGACCCAGTGCTCTGTATATCATAAGGACTCTAGTTGTTTACTGAACATTTTTTAATTTACCAGGAGTAACTTCTCTAATTAGAAAGTTGTAGAGAAATAGCTACAAAAAAATTTCTTACTTTAAGATTATTTTACTTCCTTGTATCTTAAGACATTCTCAGATCCCCGGGGGGGGGGGGGGGGGGGGAATAAAAAGAAAAAAGTCTCATGGTGAATCAGTGAATTTTTTCCATAGCACTTTTTTAAAAATAAATTTTAATTGGCATCTTTTGTTTTTACATCATCCCAATTCTCCCTGTATTCCTCTTCCTCCCAGAGAGCACTCTGTTGTAACAAATAGTTTCTGTCATAGTGCTTTAATCAACATTTTTGATCTTATTTCTGTTTAGTATATGAAGAATTTATACCAAGCCCCTCCCCCAAAAAAAGAGTCTGTGCTCTGTAAAATCTAATTTTTTAGTGCTTTTTTTTTTAACATCACATTTGCTTTCCAGTAATTCTTTCCCTCTCCTGACTTCCAACCTGGGATGGCTGTATCAAAGAGTAACAATTGAGTAACTTTTCTTAATTCCAAGTTTTGTTTTGTTTTTCCTGGAGAGTTGTATTGATTCAGAACTTAGCATCGTTGTGTTAATGTGCTTCTGTTCCCGTTAGTGCCCTTGAAACTGCTTCCATCTTTCAATTTTATAAGTATACACTGAAACCTCAGAGTTGTTTCAGTTAATATTTTCCTTATTAGTGGTTTAAAATATTTTTTCATATGGTTGTTGACAGTTTGCTTTGCTTTTGAAAACAGTTTGAAATTGATTTTTAGGGAATTAATTTTAGTAGAGCTAGAATGAACTAGAGATCTTAACAGTCCAGTCTCATTTTATTGATGCAGCAAAAAAAAAAAAAAAAAGAGCAAGGAGGTTGAGTGACTTGATCCAGGTGATGTGGGTAACATGAGACAGAACTCAGATTCAGATTTAGCATACTTACCACCTTTTTAAAACATACATCAAGTCACAACAGCCAATCCACTTTAAAGTATTGATGTTATTTGTCTAACAAAATCAGTATGGTTCATAGGATCTCTTACATTATGATGGGGTAACTTTGTTAAGATTTTATTGCTGTCTCTTGTACACTAGAGTGATTCCCTGTTCCTTCACCCTGATATTGATCTTTGCAATTCATATGAATTAGATGTCTTTTAGTGTCATGCTTATTAAAATTGTACATATCTACATAGTTTTTCTAGTTCTGCTTTCACTGTGTCAGTTTAAAAAAGTTTTCTTATGTTTCTCTGATTTCCTTCATAATTTCTTTTAGTGCTGTGTTTCTTTAGAGTACTTCCATTTGTTTAGTTTCATTTATAGAAATGAATGTTTAGTTTCATTCACTTAGTTTCCAGTTTTTTTGTTTGTTAGTGGTTCCACCACCACCACCACACAATGCTACTTACTATATGTTAACATGTTTATACAATGTGACCAGTATTTCAGGTTGTATTTTACTTGCTTCACATTTCTATGGTATACTGTGAAGCAAACCATAATCTTTTTGTTTCTCCTGTTAGCATGAAATAGTGGAATGATCCCTAAATTTGTATTTAGAAGTCCTGTTTTCAAAACCCACTCTTGTTACCTATTACCTGTGTGACCTTGTTGGACCTCTCTTTCCTAATCTCTAATCTTGAGGGGTTTGAACTATATTATCTCTAGGGACCCTTCCACCTCTAAATCCTGGGGACAGGGACTTTTCTGTAGTCTCAGACTAGATTGATGATTGATAATTAGCACATACTAAACTATTTTATTTCTATAAAAAATTGACCAGCATAATTTTTAATGTCAGATACCAACAAAGGCTGTAGGCAGAGTTGTTAACGTATTGGCTGTTTAAAGGTTCTCATCATAGCATCTTGCCTAGGCCCTTCTGTCTTCTCCAAACTATCCTATGCTCTATAATTACCTCGAGCACTCCTAATTCCCTTATATAAACAATTTACCTTGCAGAGTATTAGGACTACTTTTCCATAGATATGTATGTCTTCCCTTAAAAAAAAAGTCACTTTGGTAACTCAAATTAATTTGTATGTGGTGGGAATGTATAAAGAACACACTGTCTCCCTTACAAATTTCCTTCTGTCTTGGACTTTATTTTTCATTGGGGAAGATTTGTTCCTTTCCATTAGTAGAATGGAGTTCTATAGGGCCAACTCTAAGGAGACAGAATGAAAATCTCTGGCTTGCCCTTGCAGTTCCCATTTTCTATTCCTCTCTTAGCTCTACTATACCATCTCCTGACTTGGTCAGAAGTTCATTGAAAATCCAAGGAAAGGATCAGCATTGGGACTTATGGCCTCAGATCCTAATTCAAGTATGCCATTTTCATAGACATCAGTGAAGCTTGTTTTCTATTCCTTAGGGAAAGACATCCCAGGAAGGATAGATTGTAGCTACAAATAATTCTGCTAAGAAAATGAGAGTTTTTCCAAAGGAACTAACATAGTTGTGTAGAGAACTCATAGATGAGCTTATTTTTTTAAAAGACACAGAGAAAATGGAAATGACACATGATGCAAGAATCAATATAAAAAGGTGGCACTTTTAAACCAGAACATCTAAAGGTCTAGTTAACATCTAGAAGAAAGAAGTGTCAGGAATGCTGCAACTCAAGATAACAAAAAGTGTTTTGTATTTAAAAGCTCTGTGGGGAAAAGAAGAAAGAAGAGGAACAGAAGACCACTGTTGAACAGAGAGAGGAAAGAGCCACCCAGCTTCTGGTTTTGCTTTTATGGTCTCTGCCAAGGAAAATGATTTTTAACTGGAAAATATAAAACACAAATGGCCAAACCCCATGATAAATAGGTAGCAAACTATGAGGAGGAAAGGAAGTTTTCCATCACTTTTTGGATTCTGGAATAGCCAGCTGCTGTTTCCTGGCCTGATCCAGTCCTGATGGACTTCCGGGTAACTAGTTATTAACATTTCGAGGGAGTTAGGAGAGGGGGGGATGACAGGGTATGTTAGGTTTTTCCTTTTCTTTTGGCAGTCTATAGACCTTTATGATGGTGAGGTGCCTATTTTTGAATACTGACTGGAAAGAGATTCTGGGCAATCATCTGGAAAAAAGGACTGAGTCAGAGGACCTGGGTTTGAGTACCAGTTCTCTCAGTTCCTTGGGTGTTCTTGGGGAGTCACCTTTTTGAGGCCTATCAGTGAAATGTGATAGAGTATGTAGATCCCAAGTACAAAAGTAACAGGCAAATTGCTGGCCTACCATCAGGGGATGAAAAGATCATAGAAAAAGGGAAAAGTGCCATTGGAGAAGGGCAAATATCTCAGTTATCAAAAAAAATCCATGAAAATAGAACCTGCAAACTCTGTACCAATGAGCTTAACTTTAATTGCTGGCAGAATTCTATAACATATTGTAAAAAGGGATGGGTTAGTGAACATCTGGAAAGGACAGTGGTTATCACAAAGGAGCCAGCATAGCTGTCTCAAGAACAAATTTTGCTAGAGAAACCTCATTTCTTTTTTTGAGTGGGTTACTACTCTTAGAGATCAAGGATATAACTTGGGCAGTTAAATGGTGCAGTGGATAACAGAGAGTGCCAGACCTGGAGTCAGGAAGACCAAAGTTCAGGTCTGGCCTTTGACACTTAATTGCTGAATGACCCCGAGCAAATCACTTAACCTCTGCCTCAGTTTCCTCATCTGTAATATGAAGATAACAGCACCTCTCCCTCCTTCCCCCAACGTGGTTGTGAGGATCGAATGGAAAGGTCTTAGCATAGTGCCTGGCACATAGTAAGTGCTATATAAATGTTACCTAGTATTATTATTATTATTATTACTTGTATTTACCACAAGGTAAGCTATGATTATGATCTGCCGGTCTGTAATGGCCATGTGGCCAAAGTTCAAGGAGCATAGAACATGATGGGTGAACTGGTTGAAAGAGAGTGGTTTCATTTTATTTTATCCCTCACATCTTTTTAGGACAATCTGTCTGTTGGAAAGAACCTAAGAAGCCATCTAATCCAATCCAGTCTTCTCACTATAAAGATGAGGACACTGAGGCTGAGGGAGATTACTTGCCTTGTGCTTTCTGCCAGAGTTAGGGTTTGAACTGGGGTCCTCTGACTTCAGGGCCAGTGCTCTACCTTCTTAGTAGACGCTTCATGCTTCATGAATAAACACAGAGAAGACATGTTTTCTCCTCCCTCCCCAAGGATGGAACTAGGTAGTAATGGGTACATACTGCAGAGAAGTAAATTTAGACTTTGATGAAAGAAGGAAAGGCTCCCTGTGTGCCAGGCACTGGGATGATTAGTGATATCCTTAACAGGATAGGATTGCTTTTGGAAGGTAGTGGTTCTCTCACTGCAAGACTTGAAGCATCTTTCCTTTATTTTTGTGTTTAAATATCATTCCTTGTGAAATACTGTCAAAACTTGGTTGTTCGTTCTCTGATTTTTATAGACAGTGGTTCTGAGGTACAATGGTATTTTTCAGTCCTGTATTTCCATCTTGTAAGAATGTGTGTTCTCTTGACTATCTCCCTGAAGAGAGAAAGTTTCTTTTAGTAGTTTCTCCTGCAGAGGAATTTGGGTTTAGAATCAGCTGGTGATCAGATTAACATGCTATTAAGGAAGTGTTTCCAGTATACCCAGATAAATATTGTGGCTTGGACTAGACAATACAAGCCCTGGGGAAAATGAAACTTGTTTATATGTTAGGATAGTTGTCAGAGATAGTCAAGTTTTCCTTAATGGCACATATTGGCAGCTACTTAACTTAATATCTTGGACCAAGTTTATGATTTCATCTGTGTGAAAAAAACTCCCGGTGAGGTTTTGATTTGCCAAGGGTCACATAGCCAATATATAGCAGAAGCTTCATTTGAACTCATTGTATTGACTCAGAAGTTAGTCCTTTAGTCATTACACCACAGCTGCAAACTTGATATTGACAAAGTAAAATTGTAATAGCACAAGAGGTAATAAAATGTGGCATTTACTCGAGAGTCTAGTAGAGACAATCTTTAACTGAACATTGGAACATTCATTTATTTGAACCCTGAATGAAACTTGGCTGTCAAGCATTCCTTTTAAAACAATTCATCCAGAACCTCAAAAGAGAGCATTTGACCTCTTAGTAGGGTACCAAACATTGTGCTAGGCACATTGAAACTGGATAGTCATGGTCCTTAAAGTCAAGATGCTTATAATGTGATTAGATAGGAGTGCAAGTGTGAATATGTTCCTATATGAATGTAAATGAGACATTAAAAAAAATGTTGACTATATATGCATATATACATACACACACTCTTGTGTAAACACGTGTGTGCTCTGTGCTTTCAAGGTGATGAGGTCATGCTGAACATTCAAAGACAAGAATGACAATAGCCCTTGCTCTCCTAGAGTTTATGTGCTAGTGGGGTGACCGATCCAATACACAAATGAGTAAGAAGCAAGGTAGTTTGAGAGAGAAAAGAGTACTAATAACTAGGACAGCCCAGAAGGCCTCACAGCAGAGGCAGCGTTTGGATTGAGCTTTGACAGTATTCGATTCTGAGGCCCAGAAGGCTTGGCATGAGTGAAAGCAGAATGACAAGAAATGGATTACTAAGGTTAAGAAAAAGTCTCTAGTCTAGTTTGACAGTGCTTAAAGTGGATGATAGGAAATCAGCCTAGAGACAGAGCAGAACCAAAAAGTAGAGAACTTTAAATGCCAGACTGAAGAGTTTATGTTTTCTTTTGAGGGAATAGGGGAATCACTAAAGACCAAAAGAAACAAGTGCCACCCAAATTAAAATCACCTATGGAAAGCCTCTTTGCATAGATTCTGATAGATCCCAGCTCAGGACCCTGAGCCTTGCAAATAGCAGTGTCTTCCAAATGACCAGACAGACCTGCTTCCAGCCCAGCCCCCACAGCCGTCATTGAGGGGAGAAATCATTGTGGATAGAGGCCCCATCTTCCTTATAACCAGCAACAACTGCTGACCAACTGCCACTAAAAGTCAGAGAGGGCACAGGAGATCTGGGAGTGGGAGCACCCATAGATCACTGGGCTTGCTTCCAGCCCAGCCCTCAAAGCTGTTATCTGGGGGAGCAACTTCTGTGAAGAAGGACCAGCTGCTGACTAACTGACACACACAAGGCAGGCATCCTGGCCTTGCTGATGCAGCAGTTCATCTTGAGGGAAAGAAAGGACATGGCTGGTGCCAGTCAAGTCAAACCACTACCACCACCACCCTGGCCAGACCCTGATGGAGACAGCCCAGGATCGCAAAATCAAGAGACTTTGGAAGATTTATGCTTCTCTCACAGTGCCTTGGCCATCATCCTGGGAAACAAGTCCTGTGGAGATACAGCCTAATGACTATTCCTGGGGATACTATCCAGAAAGGAAAGTCCTTAACACTGGCAGATCATTCAACGTCAGAAACTGATAATATTTTATCAATGGAAATGACAGCAAGGAAAAGGTACTATCAGCTGTTTTTGCACCCTAAGGACCAGCAGATCTTTCCTTGTCATCTGCATCTGAAACCTTCCTTCTGTATATCATCTCATCCAAGGTGAGCTCTTGGAGAGAAAGTACTGTCTTTTCTCTTTTATATCCCCAAAAAGTGTTTAATAAGTGCTTTATTTATTAATTTTTAAACAGGAACATGGCATGTTTGTAGTATGTATTTTATATATGATATATGTGTAGATATACATATTTAAAATACTCCAAAATAAGAAAATTCGATTTCTGATTGTCCCTTTATAGCCTGTCAGTTAGTTGTATGCTAGTCCCTGCCTTGAAGCCCTCACTTCAGCAAACAAGCTTTCTTGAGCTAATAGCCCCTGATAATGTTTAACTGTTTTGTGTAATGTCTCTTCCACTTGTGGTTAATTGGGTGAGTACTGTTGTGTTTTTTATTTTATTCTTTCATTACTTTAAGAAATTGCCCAACTGTGTCTCTTCACCACGTTCTTTCCTCCTTTTGTCATTACTTGTTTCACCAAGTGTTGTATTCTTTATTTTTCCTCTGCTTTTCATATGTCATATCTCAAGCATGAGAGTAGTGCTAGTGATACACCAGAATCAACCTATATGCTTTGAAATCAAAGAAGTATAGTTGCTATCAACCTTTACAAGTTATGTCCAAAAGTGTCCAGAAGTCGCCATCAGAATTTCTGCAAATCTTGATCTGCCTCACCCTCTCAAATTAAATCCTTTTCACCATTGACATATGGTGAAAATATGGGTATAGGTGGTTTAATTTTATTCCTCTACATTATTTCTAGTTTTAAAATAGTTTGTATATGTGGGGTTTTTTTTCATTGAAAGTGTACAGTATTTCAGTTTACACATTTTTTGTTTTCATAGACATTGGTGTACTAGCTTGAGAATCCAGTCATCATTCATAACATTGTTTCTATAGAAAACAATTACTTTTTCCAAATAACCTACATACCAATGTCCTTTTTGATCACTATTCATTTTGAAGTTTAGAATTTACTGTACACATAAAAATGTAACTGGTTATGCAAGGCAACATATAATGAGGGCCAAATCAAGGGAACACTTGAGGGCCTTAAAAGTTCAGAGAAGCTAGAAATCACTTATTTTGGGGGAGATCAGAATGATTTTCAGGAGTGAGATTTAAACCGGGCCTTGAAAACTGATTAGTTAAGCAAAGAGGAGAATGTCGGGGGATGATGGAGATGGTGTGATGGGGAGAAATGGTGTGAACAAAAGCATGGAGGAAGAATGTGGAAGGAATGGTTGAAAATAAGGAATTCTTCATGACAGTATTGGAAGTATGTAGAAGGTTTACAGAACAGGGAAGTGACATGATGAAAGTGATTCTTTTAGGATAATCAATCTTGGGGTGGTAAGCAGTAGGTTGGTGAGACTAGAACTGGATCCATGTAGAGAGGTCCTTTAGAAAGCTGTTCTAAATAGTCCACGTCTGAAGTGATGGGGCCTGAACTAGGGTGGTAGAATGAAAAAGGAATATTCAAGAGAGAACATTAAGGCAGAATTGATAGTTTGTGGTAGAGAAGAATTTGAAGGTCATTGAGATTTTTGAGATAGGATAATTATTTGTACCATGAGCAGAAGTGGCATGGGTTTTTGGGGGGTCTGTGTCTAAATTACTTACCCCTAAGTTAAAGATAGATAAATGAGCTAGAGACATTGAAGATAGTCAGCTTTCCAGGCACTGGGCACTTAATCATGTGTGGGGCCCGTCTGCCTCAGGAACTCATTAGCTGTGTGACCCTCTGCAAGTCACATAATCAACCACCTGAAATGAGGGGTTGAACTTGATGAACTTACGGTCTTGTTAAACTATAGATCTGTGAACCTATCATTTTAATGGTATAGGGAACACCTGATGAGGAAACACCCTCAACCAATTCAAAACTAAAGGCTCAGACAGTTGGTTTCTTACTGTAATGTTACTTGCCCCAGGTCACATAGTATGTGTAAGAAGCAGGACTTGAACCTGGGTCTTCTGGCTCTAAGCCAGCCTCTTTACTACAACAATTGATCATTAATTTCTTCTTCTTCTTTTTTCTAAAGTAATTGGGGTTAAATAACCTGCTCAAGGTTACATGGCCAGTTATTTCTGGGTGTGGTGCTAAATATCTGAGCCCAGATTCGATCCAGGTCATCCCGACTCTGGGGCCAGTGCTCTTACTCACTGCGCCACCTGGCTGCCCCTAAGCAATTGGGGTTAAGTAACTTGCTCAAGGTTACACAGCCAGGTGTTTCTGGGTGGGTGCTAAGTGTCTGAGCTAGGATTCGATCCCAGGTCATCCCAACTCTGGGACCAGTGCTCTTACTGTGCTACCTGGCCGCTCCTCATTAATTTCTTCTATCAAAACTTTACATTAGAATTTACAGTGGTCATATAGATCTTTTGGTGAATGCATCTGAATGTGAAAAGTGGCTATAGTTGAAAGAACGTTGGAATTAGTCAGAGGACTGCCTCTCTCCTTACTATCTGTGTAATGTTAGATACCTCCCTTTACCCCTCTGGGCCTTAGTTTCCTCATCTGAAAAATTAAGAGCTTGGACTAAGATACTATCTAAGTGTCTTCTAGCTACCTGGGAGAGATGACTCCTAGGAGAGCATTATAAACAAATCTGCTAAACACTGGAAATCAAGAAGCCCACAATTTGTTGTTTCTTTCTCTGTCTAAATAGTTGGGTCCAAGGACTAAGTTGCCCCATTGTGTGTATGGTCTTCTGACGTTTTTTGGTCTTGAGCTCCTTCTGATTGATGGTCCAGGTGTTTTTTTGACAGACAAGGTCTCCCCTGTTTACTCCTGTCAGTCTGACTTGTGAACTTCCTTATTTATTAGGGGGTCCTAGAGAGACATTTTGCCCATCATTCTTTCTGTTTTTGCTTGATTGCAAGGTTTTGTTCTTGGAATTTTGTGGGGGGCTATCATGTTGGTGTGTGGTTCATTGCTGGGAAAAGAGAGTTTTACATTGGTATTGAGGTACCTCCTCAGCTAGCCACCCCATGGATACAGCTTAAATGATGTTGGACAAGTTGTACCTTCTTAAATTCAAAAAGCATTTGAGAGCTAGCTTTGCAAAGCCTTGGGGACCCTGAAAAGACAACAAAAGGGAAGCCTCTACATCCATGGAGCTGGTGTTCTCACAGTGGCAGGAGTGGACAGGCTGGATCGGGGAAGCTCTGTGGGAGAGATGGGATGGCACTCGAGTGAGTGTAGCCTTGAAGAAAAGAGAGGCTGAAATGCCACCTGCCCTTTGGAGAGTGGGCAGTGCAATGTTGGATTTAGGAAAGAGCCAGATGGCCAAATATGTTCTATCTTGTCAGGAGTGACCACTGAAGTACATTTGGTGTTCTTTTGTCATGCTCCAAATCAGTTAAGCCCTGAGATGCTTCTCTGCAACATCCCTGTTGTGTTCTGTTGGCTTTTCTCTAGCCAGTCAGCCAAGGTGCCTTCTGCAGTGGTGAATGGATATTTCACAGATAGTTTCATACTCACTTAACCATGAGACTGCTAGTAGAGAGGAAGAGCATAGAGATAGCCACATTTAGGGAGCAGACAGAGAGGGAAAGAGTGGTCACAAAGGTAAGAGGACCAGGATTGTATGGAAAAGCTATAGGACCATTTCCTGGAAGAGAATTTCATTGATAGATTTAATTAGCAAACACTCTTGTTAGGTGTGCTAAGCACTGGAGTGTATCAAATGTCCAGGGAGAACTAGCACCTCTGGTGTGGGTGCCTGTCACACCCTTTTCAGTGCTGCTCATCCATCTTTGGTGTCCATTTTCACTTCAGCTCTGACCTGTGGCTCCAAGAAGCATAAGCCTCAGTGACACCCAGGTGAAACTGTTTCAGCAGATGGTCTAAACGAAATTGGGGTTAACAGTGGTCCTCAAACCCATTGTTGAGTTAGGGCAGTGTCTACTACTCCAAGCTTGTGAAGACCTCCCCCAGGGGAATGGGAGGATGAGAACTTTTTGTTCCAGTGGCCATGAGGGTGGCTAAACCGGTGCTGTGGAGCACTTAGAGCTTGGTTAGAGGTTATCCACGGAATCCTGGGCCATTGTTAGTCATCTTGATTTTAGTCCTGCCACTGACTGGTGACTTCATCCAGCTCTGCTTCATTTAAATCCAGTTCACATGCAAGTCAAGACATAACTCCATACATTTGTAGGGGCAAGCACCCCAGCATCCCCAGGGTGGCTGCCAACACAGGTTCTTAGATCTGCTTTTCTAAAGGAAAGCAACTCAAAATGGGTTAACAGTCTTGCTTTAATCAATCAAATATATCATTTACCTTATTCAGGGGAAAAAGTCAGCACCCTGAACTTCAGAGTATACAGACAGAAGCTACAAAGCAGAAGTTATAAGAAAACAGAAAAACGTATCAAGCAGACAAGCCTCCAACTCTCTTGACCATTATTACATCCATACCTAGTCAGTTACCAGAGAGGGAAGCATCAACATTTGGGTTTTTCAAAGCCAGGGGGTTCTCAACGGCTGCCCAGAGTCTCATCTGGTCAAATCACACAACACTTGTCAAAGTGAGCCCCCCAAACAAAGTCTCACAAATGGGATTATATAGCCTTCTCCTGGGTTAGAGAATGTAACAACCCTCTTGACCCACTGCCCAATCACAAAGTACTAAGGTGTGGGTGTTCCTGAAAAACAAGCCTCCAACCACAGGCTCGTGGCACACTTAACCTAGGGGCAGTAAAGATCTTAAAAATTTACATTCCTATAACAACACTTCATCCTGATTCCAACATTTTGAAGTCATTCCTCCTCTTCTAGAACAAAGAAGGAAGAACAGCTAGGCACTGGAGATTTCTTTGAATTTACAAAGCATGAAATCATCCCCACTCTTAAATTCTAAGAGACTTAGAATATGGCTAGACCAGTGCTGGCCTCCTACTTATATATGTCTACCGTGTTTCCCCGATAATAAGATCTATCCCGAAAATAAGCCCTCCCCTTACTGTGTAAGATTCTTCTAAAATAAGCCCTCCCCCGAAAATAAGCCCTATTGAGATTGCTACTGTAGTGAAGGTGATCTCCTGCGCTGCACGCTACATTACGGTACCCTCTGTATGCACCATGTCCCCCCCCCCCCGAAACGCACGCTGCACTCCAAGTTGCATCCAATCAGAGCTGCAGCAGTGAGCACATCATCCTGTTCTTCCCCAGTGATTTGCTTATTGAATAAAGGTACTTTTTTTTGTTCACATTTACCTGTTTATTAAAATTGCTGTCAATGTTCATTAAAATAAGCCCTCCCCTGAAAATAAGCCTTCTGGTGTTTTTCTGTCCAAAAAAAATTAATAAGACAGTGTCTTATTATCGGGGAAACACGGTAAGTACTGCTTTTTGGGAGCAACTTTACCCAGAACTTGAGAAATGCTTATTGCACTTCTTCCTTGCAGCTTCATATTAGCATTTTCCCATCACAGAAGCTAAAATCCTCCCCACTAGACCATGCAACTTGGCATTTAGGTGAGGGTCTTGGGAATTCATTTAGCTTCTCATCATTGCTCTTATTATACTCTGGCTCAGCCTTGGGGTCTATTTCCTGTACCCTCTGGAGGGAAGGGATTCACTATGGACTCCATACATGGTTAAGAAAGATGTTCCTGGCCTCTAGCTTTCCCCAGAAGATCCTTTAATATGGTTTTATCGATCATTTTTGGGCAGGACCTCTAATTTCATTGGTGTAGTGAAATGGCAGAGTGGACACATCTTCTCCCAAGTACAGATTTACTGAGAGAAGTTTTCTTGGGCAGGGCTGTGATTTGCCTGGAGGTCATATACCCAGAATGAAGCCCACCTTGATTGAGAGATTTGTTGGAAGGGACTTCCCAGGAAACTTGGTGATTTCCTGGTTGTTTTGTTTTGTTTTGTTTTGTTTTTTTAGCTAATTTTCATATGATAAACTTTTGAATTAATTGAATTTGTGAAAGCTAAATTTTTTTCCTTCATCTACAAAAATATATGGCCGGGGCAGCTAGATGGTGCAGTGGATAGAGAGCAATGACCCTGGAGTCAGGAGGACCTGAGTTCAAGCCAGCCTCAGACACTTACTAGCTGTATGACCCTGGGCAAGTCACTTAACCCCAGTTGCCTCCCTCCAAAAAAAAAAAAAGAATACAGCATACTTTTAGCTTTCCTTGAGTAATTTAAATTTTTGCCATTATACACCTTTTCTTCCCCTTGGTAGTTTCTCCCTTTAGATTTCAGGGTACAGAGCAGGGGGTTTGAAGGTCTTCTAGCCCAGGGATTCTTAATATTTTGTGTCTTGGCCTGCTTTGGTAGTCAGGTGAAGCCTATGGTCTTCTTCACAAAATAATATTTTAAAGGTACAAAATACATAGAATTGCTGAGGAAATCGATTACACTGAAATACAGTTAAACCCTCCCCGCCCCCCCAAAAAATGTTTACACACCCCAGATTAAGAACTTGTGTAAAATTCTATCCTAAGGAGCCAACTGAGCTACCCACTTTTGAAAAACTTTTTTTTTCTTTCAGTTTTTCTAGTTAAAAAAAAAAAAGTTTATTTTTTTAAATGAATTAGTAGAAGAACAAAATGAGTTAAACTATAAGTAAGATGTTATTCTCCTGGGCTGAAAAATTTTTACTGATATAATCAGTAAACTTAATTTCCCAGTATATTCCTAACAGAGCCATCTCTTTAAACAAAGACTAAAAAGGAGGGGGAAGGAGAAATTCACAGGAGCAAAATTGACACTTCAGCCACATCCTACAGTACTCCATACCCAGAATCTCCTGCCTCTGCAAAGGAAGAATACGTTCATATTTAATTTGAGGTCAAGCTTCTTATAATTACAAAGCATGCAGTTCTGATTTCTTTGTTGCTCTTTCCATTTATATAGTTTTAATCATATGTATATTGTTTTCCTGGTTCTCTTTCACTCTATATATCAGTTTATGTAAGTTGGTCTTCTCATATTATCTACCCCATATTCTTTGTTACAATACAGTAATATTCCTTTACAATTAGGTATTGCGATTTGTTTAGTTGTTTCCCAGTTGATAGGCACATGTTCTGTTTTTTTGTTGGTTTGTTTTTGTTTTTTTCCGCCATAAAAATGCTGAATATAAATCTTTTGGGTGTTTAGTTTATGGAACCTTTGTGTCTTTAACCTCCTTGGTATATATCTAGAATTGGGGTTTCTGAATCAAAAGGTATATTTTAATCACTTTGTTGTGTAAATTGCTTTACAGAGTAGTTGGACCATTTCATACTTCTACCAACAAAACATCTTCTCCCAAGTATGAAGCAGCCACAATGCAAAGAGTGCTGGGCCTGCAGTCAGAAAGACCTGAGTTCAAATCCAGCCTCAGACACTTAACTAGCTAGTTGGTCCAGGCAGATCACTTTACCATTGTTTGCTTCAGTTTAATCAGTGGAAACGTGGGAATAATAGCACCTACCTCCCAGAGTTATTGTGATGATCAAATGAGATAATTGTAAAGTGCTTAGCACAATCCCTGGCATATAGCAGGCATTATATAAATGCTAACTAATATTATTATTACTATAGCCCCTCTAGTACTGGCCATTACCATATTTAGTCATCTTTTCCAGTTTGCTAGATGTGAGGCAAAGCCTCCGTCTTTCTAAAGTTTAATTTTTTAAAAAATTATGAGTTTGACAAATACCAACAAAAATTAATATTTTGATATGAAGAAATAAAAAAGGATTATATATGAAACAGCTCTTATACAAAATTTTTAAAGTGTATATTATATATAATATGACAGTAACAAAACTTAGGCATCTAGGAAGGCTGAGGTTCAGATCCTACATCTGGCACATTGAGCATGTAACCATGGGCAAGTCAAACAGGAAAGAGGACTGTATAAAATTCTGTTAATTTTTTTTAAAGAAATATTTATATCAGTTATATTACTGCCTTGTATTTATGACCTCCTTCTGTACTTTCTTATTCTATACATTTCAAAAAATGTTTTATAGATGTTCTTGTTTTCATGTCTCACTACCCACGTTAGTACAAGTCCTTTTTGAAACAGATACTTACAGTCAAGCAGAACTATGTCTGAGAATACATATACTACTTCTGTACCACTAGTTCATCATCCTCACCTGACATGCTTCAGTGTCCTCATCTATAAAATGAAGATTAGACTTGATGGCCCAGCCCCTAAGCTTCCTTCCAACCCTAAATCTCACCCTCTGATGTTTATAAAATCATTAGAATTCTTAAAGTCTTCCACAGTTGTTTCCCCTCACGTTGCTATTGTGAGCATCATTTACATTGCTTTCCTAGTTCTATTCCCTTCACTTGGCATGAGTTTATACAGGTTTTCCCAAATTTCTCTGACTCTATGACATTCATCTTTTACTCTAGTTCAATAAATTTCCTGTACGTTCATTTACAATTTCTTCAGCCGTTACACCTTTGATGGTTACCTATTTTGTTTCCAGATCTGAACTCAAAACAAAAAGATGCTGCTATAAATATCCTTACATATATCACCCTCTTTCCTTGATATACTTGAGGGTGAGGGTGTACACATTTAGTATTGCTAGACCAAAGGTATATACAGATTAGTGACTGTTATTCCACATTGTTTTTTCAGAAGAGTTGAATAAGTTCTCAGCTTTAGTGACTCATGATGGAGAGAGATGTCTACATTCAGAGAAAGAACTGGAAAGAACAGAGTTTGAAAGCAGATTGAAGCAAACTACCTGCTCTCTTTCTTTTTCTTGTTTGGTTTTTGTTTCCTCTTCCCATTGTTCATTCCATCAATACAATCCTTCTTTATAACCTGACTAATGTCTAATATGAAAGTATTTGCAGATCCTATACTTGACTGTATGCTGCCATTGGGGGTGGGGGAGGGAGGGGAAAGAAGGGGGAGAAAATTTGAAACTCAAGGAATTGTGGAACTGAATCTTGTAAACTAAAAGTAAACAAACAAATTAATAAAGACCAAAATTTTTTTTTAAAAACCATTGCTTTAGTATGCCTGACTGTCTTTCTATACCCCCTTCCTTTGTCATCTTTGCCAATTTCTGGATGTGAGGTTGTAATAGTAATGGAATTTAAAGATCCCCCTGTATTGGATTGATTGTGTTAAAACCCAGAGCTTGTGAATCCCACTTGTGGGATGGACTAGTTGATGTGAAAAGAGAGTGCTGAACTGGGAGGAGCTGGTGACGTAAAATTAGAGAGATACAAGCAAAGAGAGAGGTAGAAGAACTTTTTGGAAGCAGCATCTTGGAGGCAGAGAGACTGAGAGGATTGCTGAGGGCCAATTTGAATTGCCCAGGACTTTTGAGAGCTGCCACCCAGAGCTGCCAAGGACTGAGGAGACATGGCTGTTATGCTGGTACTTTGTCTGTTTTGATGTTGTTTTGCCAGATTTGTCCACTGGTGAAAGACAGCCCTGTTGTTGCAGAGGTCCTGGAGCCTTGCTGTTGATTCAGAGCTCCTGAGACTGTTGTGCAGACAGAGAGTGAATTCTGTCCACTGGTGAAGGACAGTGCTGTTGTTGCAGAGGTCCTGGAACTTTGCTGTTGGTTCAGAAGCCCTAAAGAAGGATTTTCTTGTTGTATGTTTACAGAAATCCTGGAAGAGGGTTTTACTAATGTTTGATGGGTCCTAGAACTGTTCTGCAGACAGAGAATGAATTAATGAAGACACTGGCAGTGTATCTTGTGGCCTTGCTAAGCTTTGTCTCCCCAGGAACAAAGATTGCTGAGAACTTGCCTCTTGTCAAGATGAAGAAAAGACCTCTCTTTGGGTATTAAGTGCTGTGCTTAAACTTGTTGTAACTCTGGGGTAGATTCAGTTGTGATCCAAGGTTGGGCAACTTTTGACTTTTTTGTGCTCTGTGATTGAACAAATGAATGTATGTTACTTATGATTGGAAACTAATCTCCATTTGAGAAGAGGGGCTTTGTGATGGACTAAATGAATGTACAGCCTAGGGGTGGAGTAGTATTTAGAAGAGGGACTTTGTGATGGACTAAATGAATGTACAGCCTAAGGGTGGAGTAGTATTTAGAAGAGGGACTTTGTGATTGATTAAATGAATGTAATGTCCAGGGGTGGTACTTGATTGAATTACACTTGGTAAATGCTGTATTTTGAATTATGCTATATTTTGATTCTCTCTGTTCTTAATTTGTCACTGAATAAAATGGAGAGCACCTATGCTGGTATTTTGAACCTGGGGAAGTTGCCTTTGCTTGGCATTACAGAGGTAAAACCTTAATGCTGTTTTTATTTTCCTTTATCTTATTTTTAATGATTTGGCACATTTTTTCATATGATTGTTAATAATTTGCTATTCTTTTGAAAATTGTTGCTATTCTTTCACCATTTATCCATTGGGATATGGTGCTTTATCTTTTATATATATATACATGCATATGTATAGGAAATGCACATGTGTATATATAATATGTATCTTGCATATCAAAACTTTATCATAGGTCGTTTAAATATATTTTCTCCAGTAGATTGTTTCCTGTAACCTAATTGTATTGATTTTGTTTTGTAAAAGCTTTTCAGTTTTGTGTGATTGAAATATTCATTTTATCTTTGATTAATGCTTCCTCTAGCTATATCTGTAAAAATTAACTGGTCTGGTTCTCATGTAATTTTTCTTGTGTTTGTTAATATTTAATTTACATATCCATTTTGAGTAAATTTGTCATATAAAGTGTAAGATGTTTGTCTAAACCTCATTTTTGTCAAGGGAGCTCCTTCCATTGGAGAAACATCTTGACTGGTCCAGACTGTCTATGATTTACTTGTCTCTTCATCTGCCAGTTACTTTGAATAGTGAGTCATGTTACCCCAGAAGCATTTTTTGATTAAATTCTTGAACTTTGGTCTACCACAGTTTAAAATGGCAAAAAAAAAAAAAAAATCACAACTGCTTCATTTCATAATTCACAAATGAGAAAGAGGCAAAGAAGTTACAAAACAACCTTCTGCAAAAATGTAATGGAATAGAGATTATTCTGCCCTGAGGTCAGAACTAGCCCATCAGCAAGAATCTGAGTCTCATATAAAACCTATCCCCTGACCTTACCATCTCCTTACATGGAGAAAACAGTTTCAAGAACGAATGACTTGTCCTGAAACAAGGGTGCTGCCTGTGTCCCTTCCTGTGGTCCTCTCTCTCACCTCCATATATTCTGTGATCCAGCCATACTCTGGCTAACTTAGTGCTCCTCACAAGAGATTCTCCATTTCTTGTCTCTCTGCCTTTGCATTGACTATTGTCCCTCACACCTAGAATGCTCCCTTGCCTTACCTAATAGAATCTTTGGCTTCCTCCAAGACTCATATTACATACCACCCTTCAGTAGGAGGCCTTTCCTGGTCACACTCCAGATACTGGGGCAATCTAAAGTTACTTTCACCTACTTTTTATGTATCCTGTATTTTCCTATTTAGTTATGTGTTGTCTCCCCCATTAGAATGTAAGTTCTTGGGTGTTGGGACTGTTTTTTTCTTTCTTTGTATTACCAGCCCTTTCTGTATAGTGCCTGGCACATAGAGTAAGGGCTTAATAAATGCTCCTTGATTAATTCCTCTATCCTGTGTCTTCTCTCCTGTGTTTCTCAGATGTTCAAATACTAGAATTAAATTTAAAAAACAGGTTTTCTAAAAATACAATTCATGTTTTTCACCTAGAAGAATAAAACACTAAGATTGTTGGTTTGTCTTAAAATCTCAGAAAATATTACCAGCTTTATCTTTGTAAGCTGGTAAAATGAAATAATAAGCATCTTGTTTTCTATAAAGCATTTAAACTTAAATCCTTTTGAATTGTCAGGCTAGAACTAGCCCATAAGAGCTGAATATAGTCAGCTGGAATAGCTGGTTTGACATCTATATTCATATTCACTTTTATCTGTTGAAGTGGGGGCTCTATTTTTTTTAAGTGTTGAGTTCCAAATTCTATCCCTGTCTTTGTCCCTCCCCTTTCCCTTTCCTGAGACAGTAAGCAATCAAACATAGGTTATATATGTGCAATTATGTCAAACTTTTCCATATTAGTCATTTTGTACAAGAAGACTTCAATAAAAGAAAAAAAAATGAAAGTAGAAAATAGCATGCTTCATTCTGTATTCAAACAATATCAGTTCTTTTCTCTGGAGGCAGATAGTATGCTTCATCATTAGTCCTTTGGGATAGTCTTGAATTGTTGTATTGCTTAGAATAGCTAAGTCATTCACAATTCTTCATCAGTGTTGCCGATAGTGTGTACAGTGTTCTCCTGGTTCTAGTCACTTCATTATGCATCAGTTCATGTTAAGTTTTTCCAGGTTTTTCTGAAATCATCCTGCTTGTTGTTTCTTATAGCACAGTGGTATTTATTCCATTACAGTCATATACCACAGCTCTTTTAGCCATTCCCCAATTGATGGACATCCCTTTGATTTCCAATTTTTAGCCATCACAAAAAGACCTGCTCTGAATATTTTTATATCAGTATGTTCTTTTCCCTTTTTTTAAAAAATGTCTTTGGGATATAGACCTACTACTGGTATTGCTGGATCAATGGGTATGCACAGTTTTATTGATTATAGCCCTTTGGGCATAGTTCCAAATTACTCTCCAGAATGGTTGGATCAGTTCACGACTCCACCAGCAGTGCATTAGTGTTTCAGTTTTCCCACATCTCCTCCAACATTTTCCTTTTTTATCATATTAGACAATTTGATAGATGTGAGGTGGTACCTCAGAATAGTTTTAATTTGCATTTCTCTAATCAGTAGTGATTTAGAGCATTTTTTCATATGACTATAGATAGATAGCTTTGATATCTTTGTCCAAAAATTGCCATTTCCTTTGACCATTTATCAGTTGGGGAATGACTTGTATTTTTATAAATTTGAATTAGTTCTCTACATATTTGAGATATGAGAGTTTTTTCAGAAATACTTGTTGCAAAACAATTTTCCCCAACTTTTCTGCTTTCCTTGTAATTTTGGTTGCATTGTGTTTTTTGTGCAAAAACTTTAATATAATCAAATGATCTGTTTTGCATTTTGTAATGCTCTCTCTTTTCTTTGGTCCTAAATTCTTTCCTTATCCATAAATCTGACAGACTGTTCCATGCTGTCTTTATTTATGGCATCACTCTTTATATGTAAATCATGTACCCACTTTGACTTTATCATGGTGCACCGTGTGAGATGTTGGTATATACTTAATTAGTTTCTGCCATACTGTTTTCTGGTTTTCCCACCAGTTTTGTTAAATAATGAATTCTTATCCCCAAAGCTGGAGTTTTTGTGTTTATCATATACTAAATTACTGTGGTCATTTACTATAATAAAATTTTTACTTAATCTACTCCATTGATCCACCACTCTGTTTCTTGGCCAGTACCAGATTGTTTTGATAATTAACAAGTTTAGACCTCCCTGCCTTGACCTGCTAAAATGTAACACCATTGAAACTAGGGGATGATGGCACATGCTGTAGGCTCTTCTCCTTCACTGGACACAGTTTGTCTTTGGATATTAGCTGAATGGAGATAGAATTGTATCCATTCACACCAGTAACATTATTTGAAGTTGTAATGTCAGTACTACATTTCTCCAAGGTTAGCATCCTAGGTCCTGGGATGGAGCAGGAGAAGTAGAAGATGGGGTAAGTTAGCCCCCTGTTCTAAGGGGATAGGGGGCCTTTTCAGTGAAGAAGAGAGGTACAAATGTTAGCCAGTCCCCTACATACCTCCTGGTAAAAGCAGAGGCAGCAAAGACAGTTGTTTTCTCCTCCATTTCAGTTTCACTGTTTGACAGCTTTTGTGATATTTGGAAGTTATTACTCAGAGCTTTAGAGTTTCAGAATAACAATTTCAAGCCAGGGCTGCATCCATTTCAAGTGAGAATCTAGAAAGACTTCCCTCCATTAACTGTCTAATGAATGATGTAACAGGGCTAATTAATTACCAGCTTTCAGGCAAAGCTGGTGCAATGTAAATATCCTTGGATTTGGAGTCAAGAGACCTGGGTTGCGATTCTGGCTCTACCTTGTGTCCCAGCGATAAGTTTTAGTCTGCACTAAGACTTCTGGGATACCTTCTGTCTGCATTACCTTGGGCAAAAATCAGTTAACTTTTTTTTGTGCCAGTTTCTTCATCAAACCCCCAAGTTCCCTTCTTCTAACCCTAAATCCAGGCTTCTATAATTGTCAGTATTTGGATGGAATCCCTGATACTGGGTACTATTGATGGGTCACAGTGTTACCTTATCCTGTGTGGGTTTTGTCTATTTTATATTTCATTTTTGTTATTTCATAAATTCTTCATAGAGAATTTTTCCTTCCTCTTTTTCTTATATTTTTCATGAGTACTACTATAGGATGCTGTTCGTTTTTTTTTCATCTCTTACTCTTGCTTGCTGTAAATGGATTCCTTTTAATGAAATGGGTTCATCAGGACTAGAAGAAATTGTACTCTAACACTATTAAATTGAGTTAATTTTTGGTGTTGCCAGGCCTGCAATATTCTGTTGACCTGCAGCCAGTATTGGATGTTTGTTCTGTTTTTCTTGTGCCCTTTCCTAGGATGGGACAATGCTGTGGGCTGCTCAGTGTCCAGCACTTGGCATGATTTGGAGACATGAATAAGAAATGATCAGGCCATGTGGGTAGTTCAAGGAAGAGCGATGAACACCATTTATTGATTCTTAAGACAAGGTTTTTATAGAGCAATGAGACAAAGGAAGGGGACTCAAGTTTTCTAATCATTACCTAGTCTGTTGTATCCTGGAAGTAGCACAGAATAGATAATTTGATAAAGATTCCTTCTCTGGGTTCAAGAGAGTCTTAAGAAGAGCCAGTTAACTCTTCATAAGCAGTCACATTACAAAGGAAGCTCTTGAGATCTTGCTTCAAGGCTGGAAACCAAAGACACATCATCAAGTACATCTGCATAGGAACTGACCACCTAAGAATTCAAATATTTTGGTTTTGAACAACTAAAGTCTTGGGGCAGAGCCTCTTGGTCTCAGAACTCAAACAACATCCTTTTAAGTGTAATGCATATCAAAAGAACTCAGGAGCTAAGTTGAGGAAAAGTAGCATCTCAAAGAGGTCTTTGGTATTTGGGTCCACTCTCAGTGGGTAATTATCTGAGTCCTGGATCAGGCCTCTTTGGCTCCCCACAGGACAATTGCTAAGGAAGCCACCTAGCAGTTCTTCTGCCATTTTTATCTGAGTGATTTTTTAAGAAGGTAGGAGAAGAGGCATTGGATTCTCCATCCCAAATCATGGTCTTTCTCAACCTCAAATTGAACAGGAAAGCCTAGATCAAATTTCTGAACCCTTCCCGAGAACTCAAAGAAAACAAATGAATGCATATCAGGTGGACCAAAAGCTTTTTTAAAAAAGAAAAAAAAAAGGTGAGGGGAAAGTGAAGACTAAAACAGGAAGTTCTGAATTTGAGGCATGATTCTGTGAATGGTACTGGAGCAATCTCTCAAGCTTGAACGTAAGAGTATTAACATAAGCTATGTGATACATTAAGAAAGGGATGAAATGCAGTGATCCAATAATGGATTCGTCATGTATAAATTGTAATAACATGGAGAAAGTTGAGCGTGCGTTTATTTGGATTTTCAGTGTGACAAGTAATACCTATGGACTGCCTTGTGATTTATGAAAACTTCAAGGTAATAGAAGTCATTTTCCAACCACAACAAAATGAGGGTGGTAGTGATTCCAATGTGGTTAGTTTAAGAAATGTAAGGAGGTGTATTCAGCCTAAAGGAAAATTATCAGTAAGACCATGAAATAATGGGGGATGATCTGACCTAGCTTTTTAAAATCTTTAAGGAAAAGAGTTACAAATTACTGGAATAGATTCTCAGTGCAAAGAAAATCATCATGTTTTGGAAATCCCTGTCAACACACAACTGTCTTACTAAGGAGAGGAAAAAAAACTTCAGGCTTTATTGACACTAAAGACAAGATCAACTCTTTTCCACCAAATTAATTCTCTGGGTGACTGAATAGTGAAGCCTACGTACAGTGCCCTGCATCTTACTCAAGACATTAACATGCAAGAACGAGCACAACTTTCTGGCCTTGTGGCAGTCTAACAGAGTTCGGTTATGACTGGTTATTGTGGGACATTGGACTAGTTTTGGCAGAGAGGTTAACAAAAATCTAGACTCCAAAGAACTGTTCTTTGAAGTGCATGAATAGTAATAGTAATAAAAAATGCTGTTCACAGGCTCTACAGTTTTCCCATCCTGATATGAAAGTTGTTTGGTGACTGACTAAATGAACTTTCTCCCATATAATTTCTTTACCAAGGTAGAATTAGAACTTCAGAAGTTCTAAAATTAAATTAATTAAATTTAATCTAATTTAATTTAATCTAAATTAGAGGTATATTAGAATGATTGGGGAGAAGGGGGACTTCCTATTAGTAAGTGATGGAAGGCATACTAAGTTGATGGTGTTCTTTATATTTTTGATTATCAGTAAAACAAAACAACTATAACTATAAATATGTTAGAGGAAGCTGTGGAAGGAAGTAACTAATGATTTCACTGAATACCCAATGATAAATGTGGAGAGAATGGCCAGTGACACTAAAGAAAGGTGGAGGTTTGAAAATGAGGAAATATTGGGAGTTTAAGGACGGATGTATCAGGCTGAAAAATTGAAGACCTTGCAAAACTTATGACAAACTCTGAAAATGAAAATTTGAAAAACCTACTTTCAGTTTAAAAATACTGTCTGTTAAATATGTTATGGTAGAGCATATAGCTTATTAATGGGATGTTTCAATATGATTCATTTATGTAAAAGTGAGAGAAATTGAAACCAATAATATCTTACAGTGAATTCTTTTTTTTTTTCCCAAACCTCTGGTTTTTCCAGCCTAGCCTTTCTCTGTAGGCTCTTCATTCCCTAGGTATATCCTTTTCTCCTACCCTGTTTCTTTTCTGGAAGGCTCCCGTATCTAGAATCTTTTAATGATAGACATTTGTGGTTTCCTTTCCTAGACTGACCTGAGATGGAAAAATGGGTCTGCCTAAGAATTAGGACTCTCTTATTTCCTGTAAAACACCCAAACAACCCAGATATTAGAGCTGTTATGACCCCCTTCTCTGCACACCCTCAGCTCATCTGAGTAAGCTAAGACGTCTTACCCTGAGTCTTAGTGCTACTTTGAAGCACTGACCCAGACAACATCATCAACACATTCTGCCTGCCATCAACTTACTATGTTAAAGGTATGACATACTGATTCTCTAATCCCACTTTGGAGGTGTCAGTCTTGGCTTCAGAATAAACCAAAGAGTTAGTGGGTTGACCTAGAATCCATCCCTTGTTTTCTATACCTCCTACTTTCTTTAGTTAAACCACATGGCCTTCCATTTGAGCCTTACCTTAAACAAACCAGTTAAAGATGCCAATTACTTTCAGCCTCCACTGACTCAAATTCCTCTTCAAAGCCCCTTTTGGTCCTAGAAGGAATTTTGACAAAGGCTTTAAAAAATAACCTGTATGTGTTAGGTACTTTGCAGATAATGATAACAGCTAATATTTATGTACTGCTTTCTTAGAAATGATTTTTTTATTGATACATGTGTTTACACCTACATTTCTCCTATCATCTGTACCAGTTGCTGGTTAAGACAAAGTAGGTAACAGTTGTAAAGGATTTTATAATCTAATAGAGAAAATTCCTTTACAAACCTTTTCCTGACAAGTGCTTTGTCCTTGGACTGGCATTTTTTCTTGAGATAGAAACATGTATTTAAAAACCATTTAGACATTTTTGATTAGTAAAGGATTTATGCTGTACATGAGGGAAATGGAAATAAGAAGTTTTATAGTTTTAGAATATTTAGTGCTCCAGTATGGAGCAGTATTTGAAATGGTGGAATTACACTTAGTTATCATATTGTGGTCTAAAACTTGCAGCCACTCCATTAATGTTGGAGGAAGGCTAATGAAAATTAGAAGCAAGGTGAATTTTGAGTTGCTTTTGAGGATCTCTTTCTCCTCTTTTATTATGCTTGTCAGTACTTGAACATCAGAGTTCCACTAGATGTTAAAGAGATCTTGTGCCCTGTAAGAATTATAGTACAGGTGCATTAGATCATACTTTAGCCACTAGACAATAAAAATGCTTATGAAACTCATACACCTAACCCAAGTTATTTTGGAAATTTATTAAAACTGCATTTTGACTTTTGTATATTTTATTTATGGGTGGGGGGGGTTGCTTACTTATTAGTAACTTTTTTCAAATTAACACTTGTTTCTGTAAAAAGAATCTGTAGTTGTTCTTGTCAGTATTGAATATTTGATGAGTGTCTTTATGACCAATGAGTTAGTACTGCTATCTTTTTGTGACCTTTGTAAAGAAAAGTTAATTTAAGAATAGTTTCATAGTTTAGGAGACTGAGCATTGACTAGTGGTCAGAACAGAGGAAACCAGTAGTCAGGAAACTTAAATCTTCTTTTCTTTCACTTGCAAGCTTGGGTGAAACTAAATCCTGCTTCTATCTTAGTTTATATAGGTCACTCTGTCTATGTAAAAAGTTAGCCAAAGAAAAACTCCTCAGGACATTTGTTGTTACAGTGTGCTATAGTATAAGTCATCTTTATCTAACCTAAGATTATTTTCTCCCTTCTCCTAGTTTTTTTTTAATTTTTTTTCCAAATGCTTTATTAATTTCTGATTTACATAATTCATTTCTGCCATATTTTGAGATACAAATTTTCTCCCCGTTTTCCCCCTACCCAACTCCTCAAAATAGCAGTCCCACAGTATATCCCTTCCTCCAATCTGCTCTCTTCCATATTTTCTCCCATACCCCTTTCAACTTTTCCAGTGGATCTCTATGCCCCCAGTGCCTGTATATCTTATTTCCCAATTACATGTAAAATAGTATTAATAATAATATGTATATATATATGTAAACATCTTATTTTAAAACTTTGAATTCTAGATTCACTCCCTTCCTCCCTTGTCACCCACCCTTGCCGGGAAGATAAGTAGTTCACTATATGTTGTATATGTGTGGCTAATGCAAAACAATAACATAGTAGATATATTGTAAAAGACTGACTATATTTCCCTCCCTCTTATCCCACCTCCCATTTGTTCTATTCTCTACTTTGATCCCATCCCTTTTCAAAAGTGAGTTCTTCCAACTTTGCTCCCCCCTAGCCTTCCTTCAGTCATCCCCCCTCTCATCCCCATTCCCCCCTACTCTCCTGTAGGGTGAGATACCCTATTTAGTGTGTATTTCATTCCCTCCTCAAGCCAAATTCAATGGGAATAAGGTTGACCCATTCCCTTTTGCCTTCCTATTCTTCCCCTCCATTGTAACCATTTTCCCTTGCCTCTTCTATATGAGATAGTTTACCCCATTCTCTCTCCACATCTCCTCTTATATTCCTCTCTCACCTCTTAATTTCACCTTTTAAGTATCATCCCTTCCTGTTAAATTGGTCCTGTGCCCTCTATGTATACCTCTAAACATATATACACACATTCACATATATATTCATATGCCCATATACCCTCATATATAGACATATTTCTGTTCCCTTCAACTACTGAGAAAGGTTTTATAAGTTACACTTTTTCCATGTAGGAATGTTAATAGTTCAACTTTGATAAGTTCCTTATGATTTCTTTTCCCTGTTTACCTTCTCATGCTTCTCTTGCTTCTTGAATCTGAATGTCAAATTTTCTATTCAACTCTGGTTTTCTCATCAAGAATGCTTGAAAGTCCTCTATTCCACTGAATGACCATATTTTCCCCTGAAACATGATACTCAGTTTTGGTAGGTGACTCTTAGTTTTAATCCTAGCTCCTTTGACCTCTGGAATATCATATTCCAAGTCCTTCGATCCCTCAGTGTAGAAGCTGCCAGATCCTGTGTTATCCTGATTGTGTTTCCACAATATTCAAATTGTTTCTTCCTGGCTGCTTGTAATATTCTCTCCTTGATCTGGGAATTCTGGAACCTGGCTATAATATTCCTAGGAGTTTTCTTTTTGGGATCTTTTTCAGGAGGTGATCGGTGGATTCTTTCAACCTCTATTTTGCCCTCTGGCATTAAAACGTCAGGGCAGTTTTCTTTGAGAACTTCCTGGAGGATAATTTTTAGGTTCTTACTTTGATCATGGCTTTCAGGTTGTCCAATAATTTTTAAATTCTCTCTCCTGGATCTATTTTCCAAGTCAGTGGTTTTTCCCATGAGATATTTCACATTGCATTCTATTCTTTCATCTGTTTGGATCTGTTTAACAGCATCTTGATTTCTCATAAAGTCATTAGCTTCCATTTGCTCCAATCTAATTCTGATGCAATGATTCTCCTCATTGAGCTTTTGAGATTCTTTTTCCATCTGGCAAATTTGGCTTTTTAAGGCATTCTTCTCCTCATTGCCTTTTTGAGCCTCTTTTGCCATTTGAGTTAGTCTGTTTTTTAAGGTGTTATTTTGCTCAGTCAGGGTGTTGACTCTCATTTCATAATTTTCTTGCATCGTTTTCATTTCTCTTCCCAGTTTTTCCTCCACTTCTCTTATCTGCTTCTTAAGGTCCTCTATGGCCTGTAACCAGCTTGTGTTTTCCTTTGAAGCTTTTGGTGCAGGAGTTCTGACTTCACTGTCTTCCTCCTGTTCCGTGCTTTGCTCCTTTTTGTTCCCAAAATAGGAGTGTAATGTTGGAATCTTCTGTCTGCTTTGTTTCCTTTGCCTGGTCATGTCACCCCTCAGTCCCTTGACCCCTGGGCTTTTTGCCACAATGGGACTCTGCCACCAGACAGGGGAGCTTTCATTCCAAACGCTGGGGTTTTCTCAGTTTCCAGAGGTATTAGATGGGTGCCCTCTCTGAGGCCTCCACACTCTCTGGCAAGCTGGACACACACCCCAGGACCTCTACCCTAGACTGCAATCCAGATCCAAGTAGGTTAAAGCAAGAGCAATTATCCCTCAGAGACTGGTGCTTGGTCCTCCTACACTCTGCAGGCTAGGAGCTGAAGCTGCCTTGTGGCACTGGCTGGCTGTGCGGGAGTCTCAGCAGCTTCTGGGGGGGAAGGGGGAGGCAAAGCCACACACTCCCACTTACTGGGTCCCAAAGTCCAGACTGCACTGACCTCTCACTTTTTCCTTTGCATCTATGTGTTGATAAATCTGGAAATGGCCATAGCTGCTGCTAATCTGGAGTCCCTCCTGCTCGTAGCTGGTCAGGCCCGCCCTGCGGCTAAAGCCTTGGCTTGGGGCTGGACTCAGCTCCCAGAGCGCTGGGCTCCAAGATTCCTGTTGGCCTGCTGGGCTGTCCTCAGTGGGAGGTTAGGTTCTCTGTGTCACTTTGTGGGTTCTGCAGCTCCAAAGTTTGTTCAGAGTCCCCTTTTACATTGATTGGGGAAGGTGGAAGCCAGAGCCACTTGGAGGTTGTGCTTCTACTCCACCATCTTGACTCCACCCCCCGGGAATCAATTCCTTCTCCTAGTTTTAACACTAGAAATGTCATACCAGTGCTGATAATAGAATTAAAATTACGCTTAAGTTAAGACGTATCTATTTGAAGAGCTATAGTTTCCAAAGATATGCAAAGAGTCCAGGGAAAAGCTTTGGTCTAGAAAACAAGCTAATAAGAGAGTCCTCAGCTTTCATGGGGTTAATGCTCCTAGAAAATGACACAAAAGTCAAAAGCAAATTTTGATGATTGAGTCTATGGTAAATTTGGGGTTAGGTTCCCACAACCACCAAAAACTGGAATCTTTAGCTAGAGATTGCTCAAAATATACTTTTCTGCATACATTTCTTTATAACAAAACATTAATTCTGATGATGTACACTTTTCCTAATACAGCAATCATGAAAAATAACCTATGAAATACAAAGGGAAGGAAAAGCAATGTTGGAAGGGACTGGGCAGGAGTCCAAGGGCTGTGCTGTCAAAAAAATCCTGAGGTAAAAAAAGGAAAAGGGGCAGCACTTTATCATCTCTAATCTTCCTTTCAGTTCTGTGATTGAACTGTTCCCCAGTGAAAAACACATGTCTGGGGGACTCCTAGTCTGAGGTCATTGGCCCCACAGTTCTCCTCTGGCTGGATTAAGATGTTTGCTGGCAAGGGGACAAATTTAACTACTTTTATATTTTTTTAGTTTCCTCATCAGGCACTTGAAAGGTTACTTTGCTACTTTCTGGTGCAGATACACAAACATTTTTACAAATACTTCCCTCCCTTTTGCACCTTCATTTTTTTCTCTACTGCACATAGCCACTGATATGTGTGGTTGCCGATGTGAATGTGAAAAAAAACACTGATCAACTTTTTTTTTTAAAACAATGCTAAAAAGTTTAAATGACTACCATTTTTTAGTATATGTGTAGTGTCTGGTATTGCTAGGTCCCCTTTCTCCTTTTTTGGTCATTATTTCCCTTGAAAATATTGATCTCATTTTCTTCTCCCAGATAAAATCATGGGAATGCATAAAGTCACAAAAGTAAGAATGTTGTAGATTGACTATACTTTAAGAATAATTTGTCTCTGAAAGTCAAAGATCTGTGTGACCCTATAAAGTTCCTGGGTATCTTATTTCAAGAAATCATAGAGGAAAATTGCTCAGATCTGTTATCTAAGAAGAATTTCAAATACCAAGGAACCATAGTCAGGCTTATCCAAGATTTTTTTACAGCTGCTCCTGTCAAGGAGCAGAGAGTATGGAATACAATATTTCAGAAGGCAAAAGGCATAGGCTTACAACCAAGATTAACTTATTTATCAAAACAAAGAATAAATGCTACAAGGAGGAAAAATAAATGAAAAGAACAAATAGAGCACTTCTAAGCATTCTTGATGAAAATATCAGAGCTAAGTATAAATGTGACAGACACCGGAGTCAAAGATAAACATTAGAAAGGCCATATATGAGTAGACAACAGCAAGGTACTTTTATTATTCAAGAATGAAATGTTTACATTCTAAGTAGATGATACACACATCCTCTCAGAATCCTAATGTCATAGAGGGAGTAAAATATGACAGATCCACCCAGTTGTTTTTGTACATCTTAATGACTTTAAAAGAAGAAAGATAAGAGAGGAAAAGAAATATACTAGGGAAGAAATAGGCAAGATGAATGAGAGAATTTACTATCTAAAATAACAGGATGCGCAAGAAAAAAGGTTAAACGAGGAATGATGGAGGGAGCAGGTGACACTTGAACATTATTTAAACCAGTCAAAGAGGGGAAACACACACACGCGCGCACACACACACACACACACACACCCCTTAGTGTGGAAATACATTTAACTTATGCAAAAGAGAACAGAGTAGTGGTTGGGGAGAGGGTTGTCACAGAGGGAAGGTAGATTCAGGGTGGGTTGTCAAAAGAGGGTTTTTTTTGGGGGGGAGAAAGTATATGGGTCTTAATGGAGGAAACAGAAGAGGGATAGTGGTGTAGAAGCAGGTTATATCAAAGGAATAAAGGGAAATACATCATTAATGATTATGGTTGGGAATGGGACGGATGCACCCATAAAACAGAAAGGATAGCAAGATAGAGTAGGAAACCAAATCCCACCAATACTTGAACCATGAAAATTCATACGGAGTTAAAATAAGCTATAAGGTTAATTATGCTTCGGCAGAACTTTAAGAATAAAGGGGTATATAATAAAGTGGGTAGGAATCATCTGGGGCAAGACAATAGCAAGTTTTTTTTTGTGTTTTTTTTTTTTTTTTAGTAAAAAGCCAATAGAATGAATGATTCACAACTAATTCAGAACTTTACCCACAATGAACTGTAGTGGCTGTATTTTTACAACCCCTTCAAAAGTTGTCTTTTTGTTTTTTGTCATCTTTGTCAGTTTAAAATGTGTGAAGTAGAACCTCAGCTATTGTAATTTGCATTTGTTTTATTGGTACTTTGGAGCATTTTTTAGATGACTACTGATCTTTTGACTTTCTTCCTTTGAGAAATAACTTCATATTCTCTGACCATTTGTTGGGAAGTGGCTCTTGATATATATTTGAATCAATTCCTTATATATCTTTGATATGAGAGGTTTATCAAAGAAACTTTCTGGAAGAATTATTTTTTCCCTCAGATGTTTCCTTTCTGATCTTGATTAATTTTATGGGCAAAATGTTAAGTATTTGTAGTAAAATTAATCTATTTCCTCTTTAGTGGTATCTTTTACTGTTCATGAGTTCATCCCTGATAATTGCATAGCTATTATAAGCTATTTTCTTGTTTATGATATCAGGGCACATTATTATGGTAGGTAATGTGAGATTTTAACCAAAACTTAATTTCTACCAGATTTCTTTTCAATTTTCTCAGCAATTTTTATGTTATTTGAGTTTGTTGAGCATTTGCTACTTATTATGTTCATTTGCTTCTCTGTATTACATACTTTTATCTGTTTCACTGATCAACTTTCCTTTTTTTTTTTCTTTTTAAGCAATGCTAGAAAGTTTTAATGACTACCATTTTTTTAGTATACATGTACTGTGTTATCTGGTACTGGTAGGTTCCCATTCTACTTTTTTTGTCATTGTTTCCCTTGAGAATATTGATCTCTGGGGCGGCCAGGTAGCACAGCGAGTAAGAGCACCGGCCTCAGTGTTGGGATGACCTGGGGGATCGAATCTGGGCTCAGACACTTAGCACCCACCCAGAAACACCTGGCTGTGTAAACTTGAGCAAGTTACTTAACCCCAATTGCTTTAAAAAAAAAAAAAAAAGAAAGAAAGAGAATATTGATCTTATTTTCTTCCTTCAGATAAATTTTGTTATTTTTTTTTTGTTCTCTAAAAGTAATTATGTCATAGTTTGATTATATGGTACAGGATAAATAAATTTGGGTAGGATTTTCTTTTACTTTTGTTTTTGGCACTGCTCAACCATAGGCAGTTAATTTCTCCACTTATTTGTCTGTATTTCTGTAAAAGTGTTTTGCGTTATTCATATGATCTCTTCTTGCATTTTCTTGGTACTGTGTTAAAAAGGCTGATTTGTACGGCTTATCTAAAATCTTATCTGAAAGTTATTGTTTCAATGAAGAGACTTCTATGTAGATTATATCATCATCTGCAAAAGACAATTTTGTTTCCTCTTTTCCTGTACTTCCTCCCTTAATTTTTAAAAGTTTATATTGTTTCTATAGTGGTCAATGTCCCTTTTTTAAAACCCCAGATGTTATTGGAAAGACTTACAGATTATTTCCCTTAAATATGATACTTATAGCTTGAGATATAATTTACCACTATTAGGAAAGTCCCTGTGCTTCTAAGTATTTTCAAAAGAAATGTGTTTTGTCAGCATTTTTTCTATATACATATAAATGCAGATTTAATTATGATTTTAATTGATTTTATGTATATACGTTTTTAAAAAATTTTTCATTTCATATAGTCCTTGTAAACATGTAAATATCCACATACAGCACAGAGTGCTTGGTCTTTGATAGATAAAAAATCCCTGGTGTTGTCCCATTATTTGTTCATGGTACATAGAAGAACAGTTCCTTGGCCCCTGTCTTTGTTATTACAGAGATCCTCAATTTCTATCATGTAATGATGCTCTGTTTGCTTCATTTCTCTACCTACTTCCTCATTCATTATCTCAGAAATATATTGAACTCTCATGGTGGTTTATCACTATCTTCTATTATAATTATCATATTAACATGATTCTACACTGTAATTAAGTACAAACTTACTCAGAATTTATTTTCATTGTGTAAATGGTTCTGTTCACCTCACTCTTCATCAGTTCATGCAATTCCTCCTAATTGTATCTTATTTTTAAAGTGCCCACATTTTGGTAATTTTCTATGTAACAGTTTTAAGATCATTTTAAAATCTTATTCCTTAACAGAATGTCCATTTTTCAGAAAAGTTAACTGTGAAGTGAAATTTCTTCTTTTGAACCTCCTTTTTTCTATGAATTCTCTTTAAAATGTAGGAATCATTCTAGTTACTAGCAGTTGTGAGTGGCATAAAATCAAGAAGAGATTGACTGTAGGAATTTTAACTTCTTATTTTTGGCACCACTATCTCATTCATGTGGAGTCTTCTTTGATTCTCACTTATTCACATCCAATCAGCTACAAAGTCCATTTCTACCTTTTTCATATGCAGATTGTTCCTTTCCAATTAAGCCGCAAGCCTTTATTGAGACATTGGATTAACACTGGGGATACAATGACAATAAGCATTTCCTAAGGGCTTCCTAAACTGATTAAGCTAGACAATGCTCAATTCTGGGAATACAAATTAAAAGAAAGTACCTTGCCTCAAAGAGTTTACATTCTCATTGGAGGAAGACAATGCCTATTAGGGGAGCAGATAACAAGAGGTGAGGGAAGTGGTAATATGCTCTGGAGGGAGAGCCTGATGAGGAATAAATGAGTAAAAATGGCAGGCCTGGACACCTTCAAAATGGAGGTCCTGGGAAGAGCTAACCAATGATATAGATAGCAAGGGGGATGCAAAGGTGGTAGGATCTTCCAGAGCAAGAAGGAAAACTAAGGCATTGTGGTATAGTCTGGAGGTTGTGGAGCAAAAAAAAGAATCCCTTACATCAGAGAATTTACATTCTAAGACTAGAGGGAAGGGGGCTAAGTGTATACAAAATAAATTGGTGGGGCCTGTAACAGCCCCAGGGGGAGACTGGAAAGGCCTTATGTAAAAGCTTGAACTGTTTTGGATGTTACTTGTTCATGTTGTTATAATAGTTTCCTTAGTGGTTTTCCTGCTTCTAGTTTTCCTATTCTCCAGTATTTCCTTCAATCAAGTGAATTGGATTTGTTTTCAATGAATGACACCCAGCAGTCATTGCCAGAGCTTGTATTCTAACAAAAGCTTATTGAGATTTTAGCAAACTATATGACAAAGCTTCTTTCCATGTCTTTCTTGTGTACAAAATGTAGTGTTGTGAGCTAGCTAATACAACTAGGTGGATTTGAACCTGGTTGTAATTAATAGAACAGTGTCAATTTATTTAATAGCTCCTTTGCCATTTAAAATTTGTACCATGGTTAAAGGAATGGCCAGTCAGATTTGCAGATGATGTAAGCCAGGATGTAAAATTCACGTGTTGGATGACAGGACCCTAAAATATCTCCATAGCCTAGTAAAATAAAATTTAATGTCCTTTATTTAATATATAAAGTCTTGTATTTAATTAAAAAAAAACTCACATCAGATACAAGATGGGGGTGGCATGGTTAGATAGTATGGAAACTATCAGGGAGGAACTTCTGGGATGAGAACTTTGACAAAAACTGCTGGGAAAACTGGAAAACAGTATGGCAGAAACTAGACATAGATCAACATTATACACTATATACTAAGAGAAGGTCAAAATGGGTACACGATTTAGACATAAAAGGTGAAACTATAAATAAATTAGAAGAGCAAGGAATAGTTTCCCTGTCAAATTTATGGAGAAGGGAAGAATTTCTGACCAAGCAAGAGATAGAGAACATTATGACATGCAAAATGGATAATATTGATTACATTAAATCTAAAAGTTTCGCACAAAGCCAATTGATAAACGATCAAAGGATATGAACAGGCACTTTTTGTTTAAAGAAATTAAAGCAAACCTATGGTCATATGAAAAAATGTTCTAAGTCACTATTGATTAGCGAGATGCAAGTTGAAACAATTCTGAGGTACTACATCATACCTTTCAGATTGACTGACATGACAAAACAGGAAAATGATAAATGTTGGGGATGCTGTGGGAAAATTGGAACACTAATGCATTGTTGGTGGGGTTGTGAACTGATCTAACCATTCTGAAGAGCAATTTGGAACTGTGCCCAAAGGGCTATAAAACCATGCATACCCTTTGACCCAGCAATTTCACTTCTAGGTCTATATCCCAAAGAGATCATACAAATAGGAAAAGGAGCCACATGTACAAAAATATTGATAGCAGCTCTTTTTGTGGTGGCCGAGAATTGGAAATTGAGGGGATGCCCATCACTTGGAGAATGACTGAACAAGGTGTGGTATATGAATATAATGAAATACAACTTGTTCCATAAGATGGTGAGGAGGTGGATTTAAAAAAAACCTGGAAAGACTTACATGAACTGATGCTGAGTGAAGTGAGCAGAACCAGAAGAACATTATACACAGTAACAGCAACATTGTGTGATGACCAACTTTGATAGACTTAACTCTTCTCAGCAATGCAATGATCTAAGACAGTTCCAAAAGACTCATGATGGAAAATGCTATCCATATCCAGAGAAAACTAAGGAGTCAGAGTGCAGATCACACTATAGCATACTATTTTCTCTTTCTTGTGTTGTTTGTTTTTTCTTTCTTATGGTTTTTCCCTTTTGTTCTGATTCTTCTTTCATAACATGACTAATGCAGAAATAGGGGAGTTAGACTATATTGCCAACAATGTTTTAAGACAGTCAAATGGGTACATTTGGAGTATTCCATTCAGCTCTGGGAGCCACATTTTAAGGATATGTGGCAAACTGGAAAGGTACAAGTAGCAGAAAAATGCAACCAGGCTGCTGAAAGACTTAAAGTACATTTGGGGTTGAGGTTGAGGTTGAAGAAACTTGAAATGTTTAGCTTGAGAAGGGACAACTTATGAGACCAAACTCTCTAAATATTTGAAGTTCTGTTTTGTGGAAGAAGGATTAAAGTATTACTGCTTGGTTCACCAAATTTAGAACTAGAAGCAATGGATAAAGCAAAGAGGCAAATTGTGGCTTTGTGTAAACTAAAGCTTAGCCAAATTTGATGAGCTATCTGAAGATGGAGTGGACTTCCTTGGAAATAGTGAATTGCCTTAACCAGAGAGCTTTCAAGCAAAGGCTTGATAATCACTTATTAGTTTGATATATTTCTTGTTGGGTTATGGTTTGGAAAAATGGCCACTGAGGTCTCTTCCTACTTCAAGATTGGGATACTGTGATATTATGTGCTTTCTATCATGGGAGTGCAAAAGATGAATAAGCTGGTGTGTCTCTGACATCTTTTCATTGGCATACTATAGATAAATATTTGTTCACCAAATATGGCATGCAATATTGTATATATTTTACCTTTGAGACTAAAATATTTCCATGAATTTTGTTGCCAATAAATACTGTGTTTTACAATATTAATGGAATTACCTTGAATTTTTTAAGGTTAAATTTGACTGCCTCTTCAAAGTGGCCACTCTTTCCTCTCCTGGTTCTTTTGTCTTTTCATTCTCTTTTTGCTGAATCATTGATCCAGCCTTACAACTATTCTCCAAAACTGGACTGAGCTCACTTCTCTTTTCTCTATATATTGTCTGCTTCCAGTGGGTTCAGTTATCTATCATGTTTGATACATGAGACTCCCAAATACCTCTCCTCAAACTCCAGTCCCACTTTTCCAAACTCCTAAAAAACTTGTCTAAGCCTAAACTGACCCTTCTCCAAACCTTGCCCTTTAACATTTTGTTCAATTTCCCTTACTTTTCCTTCTAGTCACTAAGGAAGGATTCATTGAAGATAATCTTCACCTCTTCTCCAGGGCCTGCTTGTAGGTTGTTTTTTGTTCTTTCCATTTATGCTGTCAGTATGTTTTTCCTGGTTCTGCTTCATTCAGTGTCATTTTGTGGACATTTTTAATTCATAATTATTGTTTCATATGGCAGTGTATATTCTTTTACATTCCTGTCCTGCAGTTTGTTTAGCCATTCACCAGTGAATTATTGCTACTTTTTTTTTTTTCCTATTAAATAAAGTGCTGCCATGAATATTTTGGAAGTGGCACCTGTTTTTCTTTATACATGCTCAACAGTGGAATTTCTGGGTCAAAGTGTATGGATGATTTAGTCACTTTCTTAACATAATTCCAGATTGTTTTCTTAAGTCATAACTCCATCAACAGCATATCAGTGTGCCTGTCTTTCCAATACCCTTACAACACTGATGATTCTCATCTCTTTTTCATCCTTGCCAATTTATTGGTTAAGTTTTCATTCTCTTTTCTCTTATTAGTGATTTGAAGTAGTTTGTTTGTTAATAGGCTGTGGAACAGAACAGAGGGGTGTGTGTGGTGTGTTGATATACATCATACACATCTGCCTGCGCTTGCTTCTTAACATATGACCCTTGGAGTGCTAACATTTGTTTTACTTGAAAATGCTTTTGTTAATGATTTCAAACCTTTTCTTTTTCAGATTGCACATCTCTTATGATTAATGTGGATAAAAGAAACTAGGCATGGGCCAAAGTTCAAGAGACATCCATGGAAAATGTTGCTACTGATGCTACTTTACAAATTCACATGATAAGTGTCTATTTTGAGGATGATTTTCATATTTAAACGATTTTCATCTTGGAAATATATCAAGTGAAAGAAATTTGTTCCTTTTGGAAACAATTTCCTCATAATAAAAATTATACTTGGAATGGGCGAGATGGCCAACAACTCTGTTGCATACAGTGGTGTGAAAAACTCTTTGAAGGAAGCTAATCATGATGGAGATTTTGGAATTACACTTGCTGAGCTCCGGGCTCTCATGGAACTCAGGTCCACAGATGCATTACGTAAAATACAAGAATGCTATGGGGATGTCTATGGAATTTGTGCAAAGTTGAAAACCTCTCCCAATGAAGGTAAAATATTTTTTATTTTTGACTTCTTTTGATTAGTCTTTTCTACAGAGGCAGTATTTTGTCTTTGGTTTATTAAATTTAAGGTGTTTTTTTTTCTTTTTATTAGAAGGATTGTGGTTCTGTAAAAATTTTAGTAATTAAAAAGATGTTTGTATAACCCAAAGAATAATGCAAACAGCAAGATTAGGATCACTTGATTATTGTTTTAATATATCTTAAATCCTATTTTGTGTTTGTATATTCCATATATGTAAGATTATTCCTGCACATATTATTGTATTTTGTTGTCATTTTCCATGTGTTTTTGATGTAGCTAGGGTGAAATGGAGAGAGTGCTGGACCTGTAGTCAGGAAAACCTGAGTTCAAATCTAGCCCCAGAAACTTTCTAGCTGTGTGACCTTGGGCAAGTCACAACCTCTGTGTGCCACAATTTTCCTCATTTGTCAAATGGGGATAAGAGTAGTATCTACCTCCCAGGGTTGTTTTCAGGATCAAATGTGATAATGTTTATAAAGCACTTTGCAAACCTTTTAAAGCAGCTGTAATTATTATTGTTGTTATTATTACTATTGACTTAGATTTTTTTTTATTAATGCCTTTTATTTTTACATTTGTTCTTAATTACAAAGCTATAAATTTGTTTTTTGGCTAGCTACTAGTTGTCAAGGCAGCTGACAGTTCCTAAAGGTTTTGTTAGAATTAAGCCACTGGAAAAAAAAAAAAGAAAAGAAATAAGCCACTGCCCCATTCGGTTTCATTCAGTTTGATGCCTGAAAATATAAAATAGTGTTAATGTTGTCAACAACTGGATAAGCCATTTTTAGCCGTGGGGTTAGACTATACTTAACCTAGGTTTTGAGAACAAAACTCGGACATTTCTGAAGGAAATTAAATGGGGTGTGTGGCAGTGACAACTTTTAGCCCTAATAGCTATTTCCTTAGGTTTAAAAGTATTTCAGGTCTTAAATAGCCACGTAGAATCCTACATGTAGATAGGACATCTTTTGATTTCATAATGTTTTAATATTAATTTTGTATTTCATAATGGGAGGGCTAAGAAAAATGTATATCTATACTGTAAGGATTTACTTACTGTAAGGCAATACAAAAATCTGATAAAATTATCTCCGAAGCAGTATTTGCACTATATTTATTTGCTAGGTATCACTACCTATCACTGTTACTAATAGTAAAACAGAAAGTAGCAAGATTTTAGAAAAAAATGCTGTAAATTTAGTTCGACCATTGTTTATTAAAAGCTTACTTTAGGAAAACCATGGTTGGATAAATCACAGAGGAAAATCTTTGATAGACTTCTCTGGGTACACTGTAGAATATCATTGTTGTTTGTGGTTACTTTATTAAGCATTGTTTAATATGGAAAAATTATTTTGAAGTAATGGTCATCAAGATCATACTTGGGGCCTTAAAGGAGACATTGAGAAGATTGAGACCATTTGATAGATGCTCTTTCTTTTCTACACCTTGACACTTTTTCAAAAATATTACCTATTATCTGTTGCTGTATCAGGAAATATTTCTTAGTCCATAGTCTTTCTTCTACTTGTCCTTTTGATTTCATTGTTTCCTATCTCCTGGACAATGATTCTTTCTCACATATACGTCATCGTTCTACACCAGGGGTAGGGAACCTGTGTCCTCAAGGTCCTCACATGTGGCCCTTTGACTGAATCCAAAATTCACAGAATAGATCCTCGCAGTAAAAGGATTTATTCTGTAAAACTTGGACTCAGTCAAAAGCCTGCCCTCAAGGACCTAAAAGGCCACAGGTTCCCCACCCCTGGTCTATATCCTTCTCATTTATTTATAAATATTTTCAGTCCTTCCTATCTCCTTGATATGTTGAATTATTCTCTAAAAGAAAAAGCCTTCTTTCAGTTTTCTATCTCACCTAAGTAATCTCATCTCCCTCTCCTTCATAACCAGATTACATGAAAAAGTTGTCTCTATACCCTCTCTATCCTTTCCTCATCCTTTTGTAATCTACCATCCATCTTCACCATTCTTCTTGAAGCTTCTCTGGGGTCCCTGGCCTCATAGCCCAATGCAGTGGGTTTTTTAATGTCTTCTTTCTTTAGGCTTCATAGGATCATTAGAATCATCCAGCCCAACCATTTGATTCTACAAATGAGTAGGAGCTGAGTTTCAGGAGCATTAAGTAACTTGTACAAGTTCACGTAACTAGGACATTGCAGAGCTAGAAATCATACCCATACTCCATGTCCAGTGCCATGGCGCGATGGAAATAGTGCTTTAATAATCCTAGAATATCCTACTTTTCCCAGAGTTCACCAGTGCTCACCTTACAGTTAGCACAGCCTTTTGGAAAGAGCATTAGATTCTAATATTATTATCTAATATTCTAATAATAATTCTGTGTCAGAAGATCTGGGTTTCAGTCCTGAATGACTTCTTTTGCTATACCTGTGATCCTATGAGTTGGGGTTTTTTTTGTTGTTGTTTTTTAATAAGTCGTCCTCCTTATTGAGCTGTGTACTATTTGAAAAAGACCTACTTCTCAGATGTTCTTTCTTCTCTCTTTAGTCTTAGATATTGTGCTCCTCAGTTTCATTTTCTACCTCTAAATCCAGTATTTTTTTAGTTTACTCCCACTTCTTTTCTCCCTGAATCCTTATAGTCTGAGTTCTCTCAAAAGTTCTTTTCTCATTTTGTCTTTATATATTCTTTTCCTTGGCAGTCTCCTTCATTTCTGTGGCTTTGGCTTAATCTTTCAGTACAGATGACTGAAAGATCTCTTTCTAGTTCTTCCTAGAGCTTAGTCAAAATTTAACCAGTGTCTCTGGTACCCAGCTAAAAATATCTCAACCTGGATGTTTCATTAGCAACTCAAACACAACATGCCTCTAAATAAGCTAATCTTTTCCTCCAAATCTCCTGTGGTTTTGATGGCTTTATTTATGTATTAACCACTATTTGCCATTAAGTGAATGGGAGAAGCGGCAGAGATGATCTCAAAGGTATGAACATGGAAGATAAGAGTGAATGTGGGAGTAATGGATACAATTTTCTGTCTTCATAACATTGACCTCTTCTTTGCCTCTTCTCCATTGTCTCTCCCATTCATCTAATTCCATTTATCAAGCAGTGACTTCTCAGTCTGGTACTAGGGGTACTTACTCTTCTGTATAGCTTATGTTCTACGGGGGGGAAAACCTATACATATATCAGATGATCCAAAATATATTCAGTTATAAATCCAAAGTAATTTCAGGGACTTGGGAAAAAGTGCTGGGAATCAGGCTAGATCTTAGTTAAGAGCTGGAAATGGAGCGGAGTATTAAGTGAAGTGAGGGACCAGTTAAAGTAGAGAAGTAAAAAGAGCATTTCTAGGGGCAGCTAGGTGGCACAGTGAACAGAGCACCAGTCCTGGAGTCAGGAGGACCTGAGTTCAAATCCAGCCTCAGACACTTAACACTTAATAGCTGTGTGACCTTGGGCAAGTCACTTAACCCCAATTGCCCTGCCTTTCCCCCTCCAAAAAGAAAAAAAAAAAACAGCATTTCTAGTCATGGAGGAGAGCCTTCCCTCAATCATGGAGATGAGTTCATGGACCTGTAAGTCTATTTTGATTGGAGTGTAAGTGTGTAAAAATACACTAGTCTAAAAAGAAATGTTGGGGCAAGGTTGGAAAGGGCTTTAAATGCCAAACCAAGGAATCTATCTATCCCTCTGTCTCTTTTTGTCCTATAGGTAGTAGGGAACACTCAAATTTTTTGAGCAGGGTAATAACATGGCCAGACCTATACTTTATGAATATCAGTTTGGCAATTTGGTCCATAGGAGAGGTGCTAAGGTCTAAATTAGGTTTATAGCTATGTGAGTAATAAGACAGAAGGGTACCGCTGCAAGAGTTATTAAAGAGGTAGAGTTAAAAATCTTTGGCAGTTTATGGAATGATGACAACTCCAAGGTCCTGAAAACTAGGGATGAAAAGGTGGTTAGGCTCTTGACCAGGGTTCCTTGGCTGTGTGTTGAAATTGAGATGCTTGTGAAACAGCCAGGTAGAGGTACATATACAGCAGGCAGTTTTCAATGGAGAAGTGGAACTTGGCTTGACAGAAATATAAGATACCACCACTTAACAAGAGGCATTCCCAATCCCCATTCCCATCCCCATCTTTGAGTTACTGTGAATCTCTTTTTTATGTATTTATTTTTACAACTTGTCCACCCTAATAGAATCTTGGAAACTGAGGGGGGAAAAAGTTATTAAGCGCTTAATAGAAGTCAGACGCTAAACTGAGACCTAGAAATCTCACAAAAGTAAGATGGAACTTTTAGTCTGCTGGGAAGGTAATAGGGCAGTCTCTGCTTATCGACTGGCTCACATCCCACTTCCTGCCAAAGCCTTTTTTCCTGCTCCAGGCTTCCTAATCCTCCCCCTTTTGAGATTTCCTTCCATTTACACTTTATATGTCCCGCATATACATAGTTATTTGGATGTTGCCTCCCCATTAGAATGGGCGCTGCTTGGAAGCAGGAGCCCTGGTTTTGCCTTTCTTTACATTCCAAGTACTTGGCACAGTGCCTGGCACATAGTACGCATTTAACAAATGCTTGTGGACTGACATAGTGTACCACTCTAGGTGTTCACATTGCCATATTGCAATGACATAAAAGTGGGGACTAGGCCCTGAAAATTTTAGGGAATGCTCAGTAATGAGGGGAGCCATGTTTTGTCCCTGTCATGACAGATGGTACAAATGGTAGGATCCAGATAGTCTAAGAGAAACCCTTTTGTCTTCAAAGTGACACTTCTTGGCATCATACCTACAATACGATATTCTATATCAAATTAGTACTCTATTGCTTTTTTAGTCCAAAGATTATTATGCCAGCTGTATAAGCTTATCTGCAACTGCATTGTTGGAAATTTCATTTTTTTAAAAGTTAAATTTGTAGGTTCTTAGCCTTTAACCAGAGTTCATCAGTAACAATATGGTGTTGTTTTGAAGAGCACTACATGTATTTCCCCTTACAATTGCCCATCAGTGATTTTATTATTCATTGAATTTACAAGGGTTCTAATGCTTGAACATTCCTATCTATTTCTAACATACTTTTGTTTTTATGGATTTGATTTTTAGTAGGATTTTTTTGATTTGTAGAATTACCAGTGATATCTAGGAAGGTGTCTAGGCATTCTGCACTTAAGTTACTTACTAAATTTATTTATTTTTTTCAAATGCTTTATTAACTTCTGATTTACATCATTAATTTCTGCCAGACTTTGAGTTACAAATTTTCTCCCCATTTTTCCCCTACCCACCGCCCCAAAATAGCAGTCCCACAAGATATCCCCTCCTCCAATCTACTCTCTCCCATATCTTCTCCCATACCCCTTTTGACTTTTCCAGTGAATCTCTATGCCCCAGTGCCTGTATCTCTTATTTCCCAATTTCATGTAAAATATTATTAATTATATATATATATATTTTTTTTTTTTAAACATTTGATTTTAAAACTTTGAATTCCAGATTCATTCCCTTCCTCCCTTGTCACCCACCCTTGCTGGGAAGATAAGCACTTCAGTGTAGGTTGCACATGTGTGGCTAATGCAAAACAATAACATAGTAGATATATTGTAAAAGACTGACTATATTTTCCTCCCTCCTATCCCACCTCCCACTTGTTCTATTCTCTACTTTGATCCTGGCCATTTTCAAAAGTGGGTGCTTCTAACTTCCCTCCCCCCAGCCTTCCCTCCCTTCCATCATCCCCCCTTTCATCCCCATTCCGCCCTACTCTCCTGTAGGGTGAGATACCCTAGTTAGTGTATTTCATTCCCTCCTCAAGCCACATTCAATGGCAATGTTTTATGGTTGACCCATTCCCTTTTGCCTTCCTATTCTTCCCCTCCATTGTAACCATTTTCCCTTGCCTCTTCTGTATGAGATAGTTTACCCCATTCTGTCTCCCTCCATCTACTCTCATTATATACCTCTCTCACCTCTTAATTTTACCTTTTAAGTATCATCCCTTCCTGTTAAATTGGTCCTGTGCCCACTATCTGTGGATACCTGTAAACACACCGTGTTTCCCCGATAATAAGACACTGTCTTATTATTTTTTTTGGCCAGAAAACCACCAGAGGGCTTATTTTCAGGGGAGGGCTTATTTTAATGAACATTGACAGCAATTTTAATAAACAGGTAAATGTGAACAAAAAAATGTACCTTTATTCAATAATGAATTCAATAAAGAACAGGATGACGCGCTCACTGCTGCAGCTCTGATTGGATGCAGCTCGGAGCGCGGCGTGCGTTTCACCCGGCGGGGGGGAGATGGTGCATACAGAGGGTACCGTAATGTAGCGTATAGCACAGGGGATCACCTTCACTACAGTACCATGTTTCCCCGATAATAAGACACTGTCTTATTATTTTTTTTTGGACAGAAAAACACCAGAGGGCTTATTTTCAGGGGAGAGCTTATTTTAATGAACATTGACAGCAATTTTAATAAACAGGTAAATGTGAACAAAAAAATGTACCAGCAAGCAAATCACTGGGGAAGAACAGGATGACGCGCTCACTGCTGCAGCTCTGATTGGATGCAGCTCGGAGCGCGGCGTGCGTTTCATGGGGGGGGGATGGTGCATACAGAGGGTACCGTAATGTAGCGTGTAGCGCAGGGGATCACCTTCAGTACAGTAACAATCTCAATAGGGTTTATTTTCGGGGGAGGGCTTATTTTAGAGGAATCTTACACAGTAAGGGTAGGGCTTATTTTCGGGATAGGTCTTATTATCGGGGAAACACGGTATATACACACATTCATATATGCCTATATACCCTCATATATACATATTTCTATTCCCTTCAACTACTGAGAAAGGTTTCATCAGTTACAGCTATTGTTTTTCCATGTAGGAATGTTAATAGTTCAACTTTGGTAAGTTCCTTATGATTTCTTTACCCTGTTTACCTTCCCATGCTTCTCTTGCTTCTTGTATCTGAATGTCAAATTTTTTATTCGACTCTAGTTTTTTCAACAAGAATGCTTGAAAGTCCTCTATTCCACTGAATGACCATATTTTCCCCCTGAAACATGATACTCAGTTTTGCTGGGTAGGTGACTCTTGATTTTAATCCCAGCTCCTTTGACCTCTGGAATATCATATTCCAAGCCCTTCGATCCCTCAGTGTAGAAGCTGCCAGATCCTGAGTTATTCTGATTGTGTTTCCACAATATTCAAATTGTTTCTTCCTGGATGCTTGTAATATTCTCTCCTTAATCTGGGAATTCTGGAACCTGGCTGTAATATTCGTAGGAGTTTTCTTTTTGGGATCTTTTTCAGGAGGTGATCACTAGATTCTTTAAACCTCTATTTTGCCCTCTGGTTCTAAAACGTCAGGGCAGTTTTCTTTGAGAACTTCCTGGAGGATGATTTCTAGGTTCTTACTTTGGTCATGGCTTTCAGGTAGTCCAATAATTTTTAAATTCTCTCTCCTGGATCTATTTTCCAGGTCAGTGGTTTTTCCTGTGAGATATTTGACATTGCCTTCTATTCTTTCATTTGTTTGGATCTGTTTAACAGCAACTTGATTTCTCATAAAGTCATTAGCTTCCATTTGCTCCAATCTAATTCTGATGCAATGATTCTCCTCATTGAGCTTTTGAGATTCTTTTTCCATCTGGCAAATTTGGCTTTTTAAGGCATTCTTCTCCTCATTGCCTTTTTGAGCCTCTTTTGCCATTTGAGTTAGTCTGTTTTTTAAGGTGTTATTTTCCTCAGGCTGTTGACTCTCATTTCATAATTTTCTTGCATTGTTCTCATTTTTCTTCCCAGTTTTTCCTCCACTTCTCTTATCTGCTTCTTAAGGTCCTCTGTGGCCTGTAACCAGCTTGTGTTTTCCTTTGAAGCTTTTGGTGCAGGAGTTCTGACTTCACTGTCTTCCTCCTGTTCCGTGCTTTACTCCTTTTTGTCCCCAAAATAGGAGTGTAATGTTGGAATCTTCTGTCTGCTTTGTTTCCTTTGCCTGGTCATGTCACCCCTCAGTCACTTGACCCCTGGGCTTTTTGCCACAATGGGACTCTGCCACCAGACAGGGGAGCTTTCATTCCAAACGCTGGGGTTTTCTCAGTTGCCAGAGGTATTAGATGGGTGCCCTCTCTGAGGCCTCCACACTCTCTGGCAAGCTGGACACACACCCCAGGACCTCTACCCTAGACTGCAATCCAGATCCAAGCAGGTTAAAGAAAGAGCGATTACCCCTCAGACTGATGCTTGGTCCCGCTACACTCTGCAGGCCAGGAGCTGAAGCTGCCTTTTGACACTGGCTGGCTGTGCGGGAGTCTCAGCGGCTTTCCCCGGGGGGGGGGGGGGGGGGGGCGCAAAAGCCACACACTCCCACTTACTGGGTCCCAAAGTCCAGACTTCACTGACCTCTCACTTTGTCCTTACACTTAGTTACACTTAGCCTCCAACTGCTACTTTCGTTTAGAATTTGGTGAGAATTTTTCTTGGAAGATTTTGGTTCAAAAGAATTTAACCTTTCTGCTTGTATTCCTTGGTATTGGTATGAATGTTTCTTAGTATGTCTTCTGTAGCTATATATATGACAGAATATAGAGGTGCTTTCTATATTTTAGGCTTAGACCAGCCTTGGTATTCAAAAAAATTTAACAATAATAATAATAAAGTCAAGAATTTCCATCTCCTCGTATGCCTTATTTTACTCTTTTTAAAATATAACTTGAATTTTTTAATGAAGATGCACAAGGTTCAGTGTGCAATATCAAATTTTACAAACTTCTTAACCACAAACTGTGCAAAAACAGTAGATATGGCTTTTCATTGAGCTATACTCAGAAACATTTTTATGAAAGGGACTTTGGAAACCATCTAGTTATATGTAGATTTTACTTCAGATCTGATTTTCAGTTGCCCAATGCCAAATAAAATGACATTATTTTTGACTATATGCTTTAACTGGAACAGGACATTTCTAAAATAGTGGAATTTGGTGGGTTTGGTTTTGGTGGGGGGGGGGCAGGGAAATTGGGGTTAAGTGACTTGCCCAAGGTCGCAAGGCTAGTAAGTATTAAGTGCCTGATGCAGGATTTGAACTCAGGTCCTCCTGATTCCAGGGCTGGTACTCTATTTACTGCATCACCTAGCTGCCCCAGAATTTTTTTTTTAAGCCTATGTGAATCCATTTGCCTAGAGTCAGATTTTGAAATGGGATGTCCTTCTTTCTTTTGTACTGAAGCATTATGCTTTAGAGATCATGATTGTAGTTATTCATCCAATAAATATTAAATGCCCGTGTGCAATAGTTTAGTGTGATTTGGTTTCCCCCCTCAGTCTTGAAGGTAATACAAAGAAATAAATTACCATTCCTGCACAAAAGGAACTTTAAAACTTCTGGGGCAAATGAAGACACACGGACATGAGAGTATAAAATGCTGTGAGCTTTTGTGGAGGATGCTTTTGCTGGAACTTAAAGAATATACAGAGTCTGAGATAGGTGGAGAACAGTGGAGTAGTGTCAGCAGTGGAAACCTGAATCATGTTTGGAGAATGGTTACTAGCCCAAAGGTGCAGAAGTGTAGGTATAGTACATGGTGAGGAGCAGCGTGAGAAGACTTAACATTTCATAGTGATGAGGTGGTAGTATAAATAGAGAAACCGTTGGATAAAGGTACTTTTTACTCAGTTGATTGAAGTGTACTCTGAAGTTTACCTTATCCAAGAACTTCCCTGCTTAGTAGGAACTTGAGGTCATCTGGTGCAATGTATGTAAATAAAAATTCTACAGCATTCCTACCTAAGTCTCACTAGTCATGTTGTTTCTCCCTTCCGTCCTTTCCCCTCCCCTCCCTCTTCACTCTGATAGGCACCAGCCACATTGGGACAGGCCTTCATCCCCTCCAGGTGCTTCCCTGCATCAAGGTCTTTCTACCTTGTCTATCCTCCCCTCAGTTGCCAGAGGGCTTTTCCTAAAATGCAGCTCTAGTCTGATCATATTACCCCTTCTAAACTCCTGTGGCTCCCCATTACCTCTAATATTGACTGTAAAATCCCTGGTTGGACAGTTAAAACCCTTCAATACCCTGCCCTCTTCTGCCTTTACCATCTTCTTATACTTAACTCCCTTCCAGACTACACTGGCCCACTTGGTGTCCTTGCACAAGATTCCATCTTCTGAATTTATGCCTATTAACTGGTTGTCCTTCCTGTCCAGAAAGCTTTTCTCTCTTTACCTCTGACTCTGACAGGCTTCCTTGACTTCCTTCAAGACTGCTCACAACCCTGGGGCAGTTAGGTGGTGTAGGGAATATAGCACCGGCCCTGGAGTTGGGAGGACCAGAGTTCAAAATCGGCCTCAGACACTGTGTTAACTTACCAGCCATGTGACTTTGGACAAGTCACTTAACCCCAATTGCCCTGCCTTCCCCCCTCTAAAAAGCAAAAAATAAAAACATAAATTGGGGATGGGGCAATTAAAAAAAAAAAGACTGCTTTCATCCCATCTTCTGCCTAAGACCCCTGTCATCTCCTGACCCTCCACAACTCACCCTGGTGCCTTCCTTCTATTATCTTCCATTGACACTGTATGTATGTTATATATATATAACATACATACACACATTTGTGGCATTTTGTGGACATGAGTGGCTGGTATTGCTGTTCTTTATATCCCATATGCACAGTGTCTGCCTGCCTGCCTGGGACAGCCATAAAAGTGTTTAATAAATGCTGACTGACTAACCCTTATTTGGCATATTCTGGATTTTAGTCAAAGGTCATAGTTACGTTTGTCACGTACACCGATTTGTTTTAGAATTCCATTCTCCTCCATTTGGGGGGTGGGGGTCAGAACAGCTGGTCCTTCCCAATCATCTCTGCCTCTCCTAGTGTTCCTTGAACTTTCAAGGGCCGCTGGTGGCTCAAGAATCCCATCTGCCAGGCCTTTCAGGAAGACCTGAGTTTAAATGCCTCACTTTGGAGCAAGACACTTAACCTCTCCTCATCTCTGTTTCCCCATCTTTAAAATGGAAATAATATTACCTACCTCACAGGGTTATTGTTACGTTAACATACAAAGTGCTTCATAAACCCTTAAAGCTCTCTGTAAATGCTAGCTATCACAAATCATGGACTCTGACCATTATAGCTTAGGATTTTTAATGGGAAAGCAGAGGTAAGAATTCATGATTTTGGAAGAGCAGGGTTTCAGAATTAAGAGGAAAAACTTGATATTAGTTCATATTGGTTTCCCTGAAATTATTCCTTTCATTATTTTTTATAGTACATTCATATTCATAATTTATTCAGCTTTCCCCGTAAGAGGATACAGCTTCTTATTAGTTTTTCATTTTTGCCACTACAAAAAGAGTTGCTTTTTTTTCTTTTTGTGGAAGTAAAGCCTTCTCCTTTTTCTTTGATCTCTTTGGGATATACACTGTCAGTCAATAGACATTTATTAAGGCATTGTGTTTTTCACTGGGGATAGATACTAAGAAAGGCAGATGACAGTCCCTGCCTTCAAGGAGCTTACAGTCTCATGGGGGGGGGGGGGTGCAGCAGCCATGTACAGACCTTAATTAACCTATACAAAGGATAAATAGGAAGTAATCTAGGGAAGGCAGAATCTAGAATTCAGAAAGGCTGGGGAAGGATTCTTGTAGAAGATGGAGCTTTAGTTGGGAATTAAAGGAAGCCCAGTAAACCAATAGTGGGTATGAGGACATTCCAGGCGGGGGGAGATTGGAAAAATGCCTAAAGCTGAGGGATGCAGTGGCTTGTTTGTGCAGTAGCCAACAGGCCAGTGTCACTGGATTGAAGAAGATTCATCCAGGAGCAAGGTGTAGGAAGACTGAAAAGGTAGGGGGCATCTAGGTTTGAAAGAGCTTTGACTGCCAAACACAGCATATTGTCTTTGATCTTGGACGCAGTAGAGAACCTCCAGACTTTACTGAATAAAGAGATGGCGATCTCTTTGAAGGCTGAATGGAGGAATGACTGGATTGGGTAGAGACAAGGAGACCCTTCCCAGCAGGCTACTGCAGTTATCAAGGTGTGAGGTGATGAAGGTCTGCACTAGAGTGGTGGTAGTGTCAGAGGAGAGAAGAGGGCATATTTGAGTGATGTTGTGAGATCAACCAACTTTAGCAGCAGATTGGGTGGGGGGGTATGGATGGGAGACAATGAAGTCATGTCTAGGTTGTGAGCCTGAGGTACTGGGAGGATAGTGGTGTTCTCTCCAGTACCTGGGAGGGTTGAGGAAAAGATAATGAGTTAAGTTTAAAATGTCTACTGGATATCCAGTTCCAGATGTCTGAAAGGCAATTGGAGATGGGATTGGAAGTCCATTGAGAGTTTAGAGCTGAACAGAAGGATTTGAGAATCATGGGATCTAATGAGATCACCTAGCATTTGTATCACTCAATCAAAGGATATGCAAAGTTTTCTGACTCTGGGAGTGTAATTCCACATTGTTTTCCAAAACTGATATAAAAATTCACATCTATGGTTCATTAGTTTACCCTTTTCCTTAAGCCCTTCCAACAATATTCATTTTCCCTTTATTAAAAAACATTTTTGCCACTCCATTATAAGGTGAACCTCACCAGTTGCTTTAATTAGCATTCCTGTGATTATTAGTGATTCCCCCCCACGGTTGTTTTTTAGCTTGGATTTCTTCTCTTAAACAGCATGTATCCTTTGATCAGTTATTCTAATTGGGGAATCGTTCTTGTTCTAATAAATTTGAATTAGCAGGAATTTTTTATATTCCTGCATGTATATCTTAGAAATGAAATCTTTACCAAAGAAGCTTACCACAAATTCCCCCCCCCCCAATTTTCTGTTTTCCTTCTAATTATAACTGCGTTGGTTTTGTGTAACCTTTTAAATTTTATGTGATTAGAATCATCTACTTTATGTTTTGAGATCCACTCTATCCATTGTTTGCTATGAACTCTTCCTCATCCATAGTGGCAAAAGTTATTTTCTATTGCTCCTACTTTGTGTATTTTGTATTTTTTAATATTTAATTCATGTATGCATTTGGAATTTATCTTGTGAGATTTTTTTATATATCCAATTTATGTTAAATTGCTTTCCAGTTTTCCCAGCAATTGTCAAATGATAATAAAAGTAATTGCTAGCATTTATATAGGACTTTAAAATTTGCAAAGCATTTTACATACATTACCTCGTATGATCCTCATAAAAACATTATGAGGTAGATGCTATTATTTTCCCCATTTTACAGAGGAAGTGGAGACTAAGAGAGCTTCATTGACTTGCCCAGGGTCACATAGCAAGTAAGGGCCTAAGGAAGCATTTTAACTCAGGTATTCTGCACTTTGTATTCTATTGATTTCACTGTCTGGCTTCCCCTGAATAGGTGATGTTTACTGCCAATAGCTGGCTATCTTTGGATTTATTAAAAACTATGCTGCTTTTCTTTCTTTTTGCATTTTTATAGTGTGTATCAAGTCCACTGATACACTTCTTTATTTTTTGACCAGTGTCAAGTAGTTTTGATGATTACCACTTTGTAATATTGTTTAAGATCTGATAGATCTTATTTTGTACTGCTTTTTTCATATTTCTTGATATTCTTAATCTTTTGTTCCTACAGTGAATTTTGTTATTTTTGCTAGCCCTCTGATGTAATCCTTTGGCAATTAGATTGGTATGTCATAAGTAAGTTAATTTAGTTAGAATTGTCTTTGTCATATCCATGAGCAATTATTTCTCCCGTTACTTCTGTCTTTATTTCTAAAAAGTATTTTGTAGTTGTACTCTGAGTTCTGTGGTGTATCTTAGATAGGACATTCCCCCCCCCCCAAAAAAAAATATATATATACACACACACATACACACACATAATACATTCTGTAGTTATTTTGAATGGAATTTCTCTTTTTATTTCTTCCTGCTGAGTTTCAGTCTTTCATTTTTATAGATAGCCAACCATCTACCTACCTATCAGTGAGCACCATTTTTTAATATATTTTACACATATTATGTAATCTTAGTCACTTATATTAATACAGATGCTAGTGTTACTTATGACTTGTTCACACAATATCTAACATGCTTTATTATATTAACTCAGTGTGGGAGAATTTGGCTCTTAAAATTATTGACGTCGTTAAGTTCAGACCCTAGCTTGGTCTAGCTCTTTGTTAGTAATTTCTGTTATTCATGAATTTTTGACACTTTTCTATAGCTACTAGAATCCTTTCTTCTCTTCTTTCCCTATAACCATGCCTATTCCTTCCAATCCTTGTCAGTGGTTTCAGATTTTTTAGGAACTAAAGTATACTGAAGATTTCTCACTCAAATAATTTTTAGGAGCACTTGAATCCTTTTTAGTGCCGTTCAACTGTAGCTGTTTGGTAGTAACTAACATTGTTTTTTAACCTCTTGTACAGTAAACAATTGGTGTAATTTCCTTATAATTTTTAATACAACCGTTTCCCTTTTGGTTAAGTCCCTCAACTATTAGGTACCTTCATGTTAACTTAATTTCCCTTGCTTTTTAAAGAGTAAACTGCAAGCTCTTACCTTTGTGTTTCCAACCTTGAGTAGTATCTGATCCCTTCTTCTTTCACTCCTCTGGCATAAATTCTTGCTCACAAACCTGTTTCTCCATGTATCTTCCCAGTTTACCATATTCACAAATGTGTTTCAGTAAGTAATGAAGAAAGACATAATTCTCTACCTTTGTGATTGTTATTTATTAATTCCATATTGATTTATACAAATTTTTAATATTATACACATATTAATACTATACTAATTAACAGTTCCTGCTAATAATAGCAAGATTGAAAACAACAATAATAATACAGAAACCATGTGACTCGCAAAGACTCCTTTAAGTGGATTGCTCATTTTCCTTATTAAATCAGACTACATGCTAAATCAGAGATAGCTGCTTGTTTGCTGCTGGTTTATGAAGAACTAGCCTACATTCTAAGTGTCAGCCTCCCATCTTTCCTTAGATTTTTGTCTGCCTCTTATTTGGCCCTAAGTGAATGCTTGTCTCGTTCTCTAGTGCTCCTCCAGCTCCATGTGGACTAAGCAGCAGTGAGCTGAACTGGGCAGCTGACAGACAGAAAGGGGATTATTAAGTTTAATGTAGGAAATAAGTCCCAGGGACTTCCTGGGACACTGAGGTTTAGTGATGTGCCCAGGGCCATATAGCCAGTGTCAAAGGATTTGAACATAGGTATTCTCCACTCCAGTCCTGGCACTTTATTCGCTATATGCTATGTTGATTTTACTTAGATAATTTCTTTTTCTTTCTGTTTTTGGTACAGACATGTGATTCCAATGGTGTGGACAACTCCTGGTGGGGTAACTCCTTTCATTAATACAGATCTCTAATTCATCTGTAACTTAGTTGCAACTGTCTTAGTTGCTTTAGTAACCTGAGAAGTTAACTAGCTTGTCTGCTGTAACACAGCTAGTAAGTGTCAGAGAGATTTAAATAAAGGTCTTCCTGACTCCAGGGCCACCACTTTATCTACTAGACTCCTCTACTTCTGGCAGAAACAGATATAGAGATAGTAGAAAAGAAAAAAATACTGAAAAATTCATTTTAAACTAAAAGCTTATACTTAGTTTTCTTAAATCATATAGTCAACTTTTCCTTACAGGTATTGACATGGCTATTGCTTTGGTCTGTTATTAATAATGATTTCAATAGAGCCTTATGCATTTGAATTTGAGGAGGTATAGGTGCTAGAAATGAAATTAAGTTTTTAGATTAGCAAAGACCACAACTGTTGACATACATGTTTGCTTCTTTTTTTTTTTAACAGGTTTAAGCGGAAATCCTGCAGATATAGAGAGGAGGGAAGCAGTGTTTGGGAAGAATTTTATACCTCCTAAAAAGCCAAAAACATTTCTTCAGTTAGTATGGGAAGCATTACAAGATGTTACCTTAATTATATTAGAAATTGCAGCCATAGTATCATTGGGCCTTTCTTTTTACCAACCTCCAGAAGGGAACAATGCAGGTAAGTGAACTGACCCCCAAAATTATTTAAAATGTAGCATCACCTTTTATAAGTAATTATTACATGGATAATACTGAGTGCTTTACTGAAGAATATGAAAGCAAAAGACAGTGGAAAAGGGGTACGTTTCTATTCTCCAGTTGTTTTGAATCTTTTGATATCAGCATTTTGACAAGAACTTAGATACTTCGAAAGTATTTTGTCAAATAGTTTGTTTTTTCCATTTCTGCTTTTCTTTTATAAGTATTTTTGTGTATATGGGTGTTTGTCCTCTTTATTTGGTCTCTTAGGGGAGTAGTAGTGGTGTCTGTGTGTGGCAAAGGATATGTACAGTTTAATCTTTTTAGGGGCATAGTTCTAATTGTTTTCCAGAATGGATGAACTATTCCATTAACAATGTTTTAATGTACCTATTTTCCCATAACCCCTCCAACATTTTTTTTGTCAACTTTGCCCATCTGATGTGTACAGCATGAAACCTTGGAGTTGCTTTAATTTCCACCTCTTTACTTATTAGTGATTTTGGACTATTTAAAAAATATGTCCTTTGACTTTTTATCATTTAGTGATTCTTGTTTCTTTTAAGAAATAAATTAACTGTTTAAGAAACTGTTTTTTATCATTTCAGAAAATAACTTTGTTAAAGAGATTACAGTGTTGATTATTTTCATACATTATTTTATTCCTTGCCTGATTGAATACCTGTTACATTCCCCACAGTATTTGTTCCAAACATTCTCTTCTCTCCTCAAACCATAAGAAACAACTCCCTCCTCATTGTTTCATAATTTACTAAATAAAGTGAGGCTTGCTGTTACAAACTCCTTCTTTTCTCCTATTCTACACCTCATATCCCCTCAGGAACCTACCCATTGTCTGTTCTTTTGCTCCAGTCTCAGAGCAAAAGATTTTTCTTTCTGCCAGGAACAACTCCAATACTTGTGCTTTGAGCCTCACTACTTCATCTGCTCTGGGAATTTGCCCCTTTGGTATCTCCTCTCTCTCCCTAATCTTAAGTCTTTATCCTCTGGCTTCTTCCTTATGGCCCACAAACATAGCCAGATCTCCTCCATTCTTAAAAATAAATCTTCATTTATTTGATAATATTGCTACCTACCTTTCACTTAGAAAATCCTAGAAAAGCTTCCTCTTCCTCATCTCATACTTCCCAACCTCTTGCAGTCCCAACCCAGCAAGTGTACAGACTCCAAGATTACCAGTAATCTCTTTCGTTGCTAAATCCAATGGCCTTTTCTCAGTCCTCTTCCTAGACTTCTCATTGACACTGTTGACTATCCCCCTCCTCTTGGATAGGCATTCTTCAGTGAGTTTTCAAAATAATGCTCTCCCTACCTGTCTAACTGTTCCTCTCTTGTCAGTTTCCTTTGTTGCATTGCTTTCTATGTTCTGTCCTCTTTTCATCTTTTATCTCAGCACTCAGCACAGTGCCTGGAACATGGTAGGAACTTAATAAATGATTGCTGAATGATTTCTGGAAAAAGTCGGCAAAGTAAATTTCGCCCATTCATCACCCTTCCACCTTTCACAGAGTCAACTGTGCTACTCTTTTCCTGCTTTAGCCTTAATTTGGATGTTTCTGCTTACTCAGAGTGTACAAAAGCAGAAGAAAGCTCATCTGGAAAGGAGCAAGTGAATTAGAGTGAATACTTCTAATAGATTAAAATGTAAGACGATATCTAGCTTTGTTGACTACAGTCATGTTATTATATGTAGTAAAAACCAAAAAGACCTTATCAAAGGTTCTGTTCATCATTTCAGTGAAGTTTTACACTATCTCTTATCCATTTCTTCTTATATGCTACTGCCAGGTTAAGTTGAGACAGTATCATTACTAAAAAAAATACAAAGAAATTGTGTAGGAATGAGTCTTGAATCAAGTTATCCCATTTTCTTTTTAAGCACTGTGTTTTCAAGTTATATTAGTACCAAATAACTGACTTAAAGCCTTTCTTGCCATATTTTTAAGATCTTGAAGGCATACTAGAACCTAGTTGAAAGAGTGCTTAGAAATAGTAGAATCATAGGGTTAGGGTATGAAGGAACCTTAGGAGTCATCTTATTGAGGCCTAATTTGAGGTTGGGCTGATAAATGGGAAACTTGAAACAAAGCTTGGATATTTAATATCAGAAAATGTGTTTCTTTCCCCAGGAAGATTATATTCCTTTTGAGGATTGTTTTCTTATGAAGTTGTTCCTTTACATTAATCTGCAGAGTTAACTGTGTAGGACCCACACAACTGGTCCTCTTTCTGCTCTCTGTGGTCAAGCTGAATCAATCTAATCCATCCTTATGAAAAACCTGCAGGTATTTGAAAACTATGGTTATGACCTGTCTGTCTTCTCAGCTCTGGGCTACACATCTCTGATTCCTTTAACCAGTCTTCATGGCATGGGTTTAAGTGCTTTTACCATCCTGATTATCCTCTTCTGGATGTGCTCCAGGTTGTCAGTGTCCCTTTTAAAATGTGATATCCCAAATCTGACACTTTGAGATAAGATCTGAACTGGGCAGATTATTCTCCTTTCCTCATTATGATCACTGCTTTGATTAATGCAGCCTAAATCACTTAACTATCATTAACATATTTGATTGACATATTATCTGTCTTCAAGTGTTGTATAAAAATATTAATCTTGTGCTTTAAATCTGGCAGCCAGTTAGAGACATTCAACTCTCTTGTCCACAGGGATATCACATGTCATATGCCTTGCTTAAATCTAGTGATATTGTATCTGTAACTTTATTGACAAATCTACACTTGCTAATGATGACTATGTTCCTCTTTCTAAGTGCTCAAAAATTATCCTTTTAATAGCCCCTTCCCTGGGATTTTGACTGGAATGTCAGATCACTAGCCTGACAGTTCTCAGGGATCTATGTTTTGTAAAACAACAATAAAAATTCGGTTCTGGCACCCTTCTCCTGTTCTCCATGGCTTAGCAAAAGATTGTTATCACTGCTTTAGCAGTTCCATGCACAAGCTCTGTTTCAAGGATCCTGGCATGCAGTTGTTAGGAACAGGTGATTAGAACTCATGGAAGGGGGCTAGGAGTTACCTTACTACCATTTCTTCACTTAGCTAGATTTTCATTTGTCTCTCACCTCGTTTCTGTTCTGTCCTTCCAAGTTTTAGGATAATTCTCTTTAATAGAGAAGACAGAAGCCAAATAAGAGTTGGGTAGTTCTCCTTGTTTATGATCCATCACCATTTTCCCATCCCATCCAAATTTCCATTGTAACAAAGCTGTTTTAAATAACCCCAGCATTGTTCATAACATTTTCACATTAGTCTTCTTGATGGAACGCTTACAGGATTTCTTCCATTCTTGGTGCTGTGCCCCCCTTACCTTCTGAAAGCTCCTTTTTGAAATCTCTGCTCTGCAGATTTTCCCCATGCAGTCACATTGGTTTCATTAGCCACTTCCTCTGCTCCAGGCCCTATTCTTCCAATTCTCAATCACTTTCACTATCAAAATCTTTCTTGGGAATCTCTTGTCTGTCTTATCAGATGGATTAAACACAACAAATAGGAAGCAAGAGGTCTAGGCACCCCTAATCAATATAAAGTGTAGGCAGGACTTGGTCACTGACTTCTGGAAGGATGAAACAACCACAGACTGCTTTATGTTAATAAATGTTAATATGGCAAAATACAAAGCACAGTTCTTACCAATTGGGGGTTATTTTTATAAGGACTTCATTTAGAAGATAGATTGGGATTTTAATGGACATTTAGGGATTTATCAGACAATGACCAAAATGGAGGGAAGACATTCTAGACAATGACAGCAAGGCACCTAAGTCCTTTTTAGAACCTCAGACAGTGGGGTCATAACCTATTATCTTCCAGTTTTTTGAAAATCTGCTTTCTTCAAGTAGATGTGTATTGTCCTCTAAATCTCGTATGCTCTAACAAACACTTTCACCAAGTGAGTGACTGGTTTCTACTTTACCAGTTCAATTCTTTCTTGGTCCAAATTAGGTTCTTTGCTTTTTTCTTTTTCAGAAATAGTATTAGCAGACCAATCCAGGAATGCCTTTAGCAGAGACTTCTGATTGATGCTTGGGATGTTGAGAAATCCCCCATCAACATAACATCCTGTTTCTATGCCAGCTTTCTGACCTGACTTTTTCTCTGGCTAGACGTGATAAAATCTCATTCCATCCTCTCACTCAGATTCCCTCCAGCATACTTCCTCCTTAGGAGGTCTAACACTGCCCTGTTTAAGAGGCAACTGAATATAGAATTCAGATTTGACACCAACCCTTAAGTGACCATAGCTTTTAACTTCAGAGCTCAGTTTCCTCATCTTTAAAATGGAGAGAATACCTTGCCTACCTAATGAGTTTGTCATGAGGATCAAATAAGATTATCTAAGGTATTTTCTAACCTTAAATGCTATTTTGTAATTGCTGTGGTACTTTTTTTCTTCTTTATGTTGAAAACCATGAATTGAAAAACTACACATGTGATGAAGTAGTTTGAAGGAAGCATCAGCAAAACTTCCAAGTCTCAGACTTGTGCAGCTGCTGGAATTAAACATCTCAGAATGGAAATGAATTTCAGATGAAACAATGTAATACCTGGCAGAGGGCTCATAACAAAGTATTAGCTGCCAGATCAGAGGGGGCCATGCAGAGACTTAGAGTTCCTTGGTTTTTTAATTAATCTTTTTAATGTTTTTAGAAAAAAATAATGACATTATTATAATTAAATGTTATTTTTTTTTAATGCACACACTTCTGTGGCATTATTATCAACTTTCATCGTTTTTTGAAGATTATTGAATGTGAAAACCATTCTCTTGGCCTCTTGGCATTGTGGAAGACTGACTGAAATGGTGAGAGACTCAAGGCTGGGAGACCAATTCAAAGAAAGTTTTTTCACTAATCTAGGTGAGAGGTGATGAGGGCATGAACATTATAGGGCATGAGGGCAGAAATGGTAACATTTGAAAACTGGTTGAATATGTAAAGCAAAGGAGACTTTAGAGTCCAAAGAATGCTTAAGTTACAAACCTGGGAAACTGGAAGAATAGTGGACCTTTTCACAGAAATGGAGAAATTTGAAAGGAGTAGATAATGAGTTGTGTTTTGTGCTTGAGCAGTCTATAGAGCATCCCTTTTGAAATATCCGGTTGGCACTTGGTAGTACTAGATTGAATCTCAGGGAGACACTGATGGACATCTGTCTGTGAGTAGTCTGCAGAGGCATGACAGTTAAATCCATGGGAGCTGATAGGGTCACAGTGAGATAGTATAGAAAGAAGAATAGGTAGATCAGAGCCTTGGGAAACACCAACAATTAGAGGCCAACAGAGGAGGCTGAGAAGGAGCTGTCCAAGAGATAGGAGAACCAATGGGTCCAGGAGAAAAGACAAGGGGTCGGTAATGTCAGATGTAGAAGAGAAGTCCAGAAGGTTGAAGGCTAGGAAAAGACCATCAGATTTAGCAATTAAGAAATATGAGATCATTTTCTACTGACTAGTTGGTTAGATAGGTAAATAGGTCAGTGAATGAGAGAAGTGGAGGCAAGAAGCATGCATTTTCTTGGGAGTTTGGCTGAGAAAGGGAGAAGAGAAATATGGGGGAAGTTTGAGGGAGAGAGTGTTTAGTGAAGGTTTGGGTTTTGTTTTGTTTCAACATTTAGGATAGAGATTTGGGCATGGTTGAAGGCCATAGGAAAGGAGCCAGTAGATAAGCAGAGGTTAAAAGTTAGAGAGATGGGATAATTGGGGTTGTAATCTGTTGGAGAATGGGAAGGGATGAGATCAAGGGCACAGGTAGAGGAGTTGACCTTGGCAAGGAGGAAGGCCACTTCATTTTCAAAAGACTAGGGAAAAGGAAAAGAGTAGGTAATAATGTAAAGGGGTTTTGAGATGAGAACAAGGGGGAAAGAAGGAGCTCGGGGTGAGTAGAGTATTTACTCTGTAAAGTAAGAGGTCCTGAGAGAGGGACAAGACATTTGAGAAGCAAGGTTTGGAATAGCTTTTGTGAAGAGTCCCCTTACTCTTTTTGTTGTACAGTCATTTCTCTCATGTCCTACTCTTCATGACCCCATTTGGGATTTTCTTGGCAGATACTGGAGTGGTTTGCCATTCCCTTCTTCAGCTTACTTTATAGGTGAGGAAACTAAGGCAAAGTGAAATGACTTGTCCAGGGTCACACAACTAGTAAGTATCTGCAGCTGAATTTAAACTGAAAAAGATCAGTCTTCCTGACCCCAAACCTGGCACTCTGTGCACTGTACCACCTAGCTGCCCATAAAAGAATAAATTAGATGGAAATAAAAGGATTGCCTTGCTGCAGGGAGAACTCAGCCAAAGTTGGATCACTTGAAGAAGTTAGCTATTTGCAAATTACTTGACATGCATTCTAATTTGATTTTCATAAGAATACTTTGTGTTTGGTAGTAAAGTGTTGTTAGCTTTATTTTAAAGTTGAGGAACTGGGAGCCAGACACTTCACTGACTTGCCAAAGGTTACACAAGCCAAGTCAGTGGGAGAGCTGGGGTTTAGATCCAGATCATCTCATTTGGTATTCAGTAAAAATCGTTCAGTTACCAAGATGAAATTCAGAGCAATTTGATATAAAATAGATTTACAATAATTTTGTTGTCAGAATAAAAGTTAATAGGAGCATATTCTTTTGACATTCAGTTAGTCAAGTTGTATAATCTGAGTTGCATATGTGAATATGTTGCTTGAAATTTAGTGTTTCTGAGCAGCTAGATGCTGCTAGAAGAAGGTACCCCAAAAAGCAATGTTTGAACGTAGGGTAGACTTCTGTCAAACTACTACTGGACCCTCACTCTGCTGTTGGACATTACTTTTATTCTACTTGTCATGACTCTCCTGTTGCCCGCGGGGGTTATTGATAGACTATCATCTATCTTTCTTTAAGCTCTTAGCCTTCATTTCAGCAGAAATTTTGCCTTATACTTATTGAGATGGAATCTGGTCCGAAATGAATTCCATCAGTGCTCTTCAGTTTTTTGGCCTTCCCTTCACGTCTCCTCCCTTTGGACCTGTTAGACCTTCTTGCCAAAGCCAACTGCTTACCTGTGCACGTTATCATTCGTCACATGACCTTTTCATTACTCCTTGACTGTTCCTCTTTTTATAAACATGACTGAGGTCTTTCCTATTTAAAACAAACAGAAAAACCCTATCTCTTGATCTCTTTTTGCTTCTCTCTCATCATGCTCTTCAGATGTCTGCAGCTTGGCTTCTTTTTCCACCCTCTAATTGCTCTCTCCTTATTTGCCAAGGGCTCCTCTTATCATTAAACCCCACTGGTATTCATCCTTCTTGACTACTCCATAGCACCCAGCATTGAGCTCAACCTTCTTGATACTCTGCCTTGACTGAAAGGACCCTGCAGTTTATAACATAACATACTATTTATATTGTGCTTTCATTTGATTTTTGGAGGCAGTATAATATTATGGACAGAGAGCTGCCCTCCAATCAGGAAAGACTGGGTTCAGGTCCCACCTTCCACATATATTGGCTGTGTGACCCTTCAAATAAACTCTAGGCAGTTCTGTGACTATATATTGGAAGAGAAGATGCCATCCTGCTTTGGGTAGTTCTCTATGTGAGTAAAATCCCAGGTCTAGACTCTTTCCTTTTTAGCTCTTTAATATGGGTGAACACAGCTAAGTGGAGTTTCCTATGGTGGTCTGGTCCTATTGCCATTGATTACATACAAGCATTTGGATGCCACATAGAGAGGGCTGGGCTTGGAAGGCCTGGGCTCAAGCCTTGCCTCTGATACAGACAAGCCCTGTGACACTCCACTATGCACTGAACCCTTAAGGGCTGCAGGCCAGAGGAAGGAACATTCTGTCAATCAGAGTAAGTTCCTTACCAGGAGCTCCATTTTGTGGGTATTTTTGTGTTTTTTAGATCTACTTATATATGCGATTCTTTTCATATATCTTATTTCCAGTTTTCAAATACAGTCTTGAAGATCTGGGATTTATCTTTTTTCTGTTTTTCCTTTTTTGTGTCCCTCATGATACTCTACAAATAATAGGAAAGTAATAAATTTTTAGAGAATGATTTCTTTTTTTTTTTAAAGCAATCGGGGTTAAGTAACTTGCTCAAGGTTACATGGCCAGTTATTTCTGGGTGTGGTGCTAAGTATCTGAGCCCAGATTTGATCCCCAGGTCATCCCGACACTGAAGCCAGTGCTCTTACTTGCTGAGCCACCTGGCCACCCCAGAGAATTATTTTTTTACAAACATTTTGATTAGTATGGAATATTGAGCTACTAAATAAATACTCCCACCTTGAGTTATTTCCTAGAGTAAGAACTGTCTTTTGACCTTTGTATACCTAGCATTTAGCACAATGCCTGGCACATAAAAGGAGCTTTAAAATAATAATAGCTAAAATTATATAACTTTTTTTTTTTTTGCCTTTTGGAAGGCAGTTGGGGTTAAGTAACTTGCCCAAGGTTACACGGCTAGTTTTTTGTGTGGGTGTTAAGTGTCTGAGGCCAGAACCGAACTCAGGTCCTCCTGACTTCGGGGCCAGTGCTTTACTCACTGTGCCACCTAGCCACCCCCAAAAATTATATAACTCTTACAGTGTGCCAGGCCCTGTGCTAAACACTTTACAACTATTATTTTATTTGATCCTTATAACAACCTTGGGAGGTAGGTGTACTGTAATTGCCAAGGAAAGGCAACTTCCCAAGGTTCAATATACCAGCATAGGTGCTCTCCATTTTATTCAGTGACAAACCAAGAACAGAGAAGGTCAAAACATGATGTCATTCAAAATACAGCATTTACTAAGTGTGATTAAATAATCTCCAAGTACTACCCCACCCCAGGACCTTCCAATCATTCAATCAATTACAAAGTCCCAGTTCTAAATACTTCTCCACCCCTAGGCTATACCTTCATTTAGTCCACCACAAAGCCCCTCTTCTCAAATGGAGATTAGTTTCCAAACATAAGTAAAATACATTCATTTGCTCAACCATAGAACACAAAAAGGTCAAAAGTTCCCCACCCCTGGATCACAATTGAATCTACCCCAGAGTTACATCAAGTTTAAGCTCAGCACTTAATACCCAAATGGAGGTCTTTTCTTCATCTTGACACCAGGCAAGTTCTCAGCAATCTTAGTTCCTGGGGAGACAAGGCTTAGCAAGGCTACAGGATACATTGCCAGTCTCTTCACTAATTCATCCTCTGTCTGTAGAACAGTCCTAGAACCCCTGAAAACATTAGCAAAACCCTCTCCCAGGATTTCTGTAAACGTACAACAAGAAAATCCTTCTTCAGGGCTTCTGAACCAACAGAAAGGTTCCCAGACCCCTGCAACAACAGCACTGTCCTTCACCAGTGGACAGTGTTCACTCTCTGTCTGCAGGACAGTCTCAGGGCTTCTTAACCAAAAGCCAGGTTCCAGGACTTCTTCAACAGGACAGTCTTTCACCAGTGGACAAATCTGGCAAAACAACATCAAAACAGACAGACAAAGTACCAGCAAAACAGCCATGTCTCCTCAGTCCTTGGCAGCTCAGGGGGCAGGTCTCAAAAGTCCAGGGCAATTCAAAGTGGCCACCAGCAATTCTCTTAGTCTCTCTCCACGAGGTGCTGCTTCCAAAAAAAAAAGTTCTTCTGCCTCTCACTTGTCTCTCCAAATCTACGTCACCAGCTCCTCCCAGTTCGTGTCTCTCTTTTCAAGTCAACAAGTCCATCCCACAGGTGGGATTAACAAGCTCTGGGTTTTAACACAATCAATTTGAAAAACTAAGCCAATACAGGGGAATCTTTAAATGCCATTACTATCACAGTAGGTGATGTTGTTCTCTTTTATGGTTAAGAAAACTGAGGTAGAGGTTAAATGACTTGTCCTGTGCCACACAGCTAGGAACTGAAGCAGGATTTGAACTCAGGTCTTCCTGACTCTAGGCCTGGTGCTCTGTGCACTATGGCTTCTCTTAGCTGCCTCACTTTATTTACTGACTAACATATAGCCATGGTAACAGCACCAATTTGTTTTGCCTTTCTCTATTCTTTTCCTTCCATGTAGTTTGTGGAGAAGTTTCTGTTGGGGAGGAAGAAGGTGAAGGTGAAACTGGCTGGATTGAAGGAGCTGCCATCCTTTTGTCAGTAGTGTGTGTTGTGTTAGTGACAGCTTTCAATGACTGGAGTAAAGAGAAGCAGTTTCGAGGTCTGCAGAGTCGAATTGAACAAGAACAGAAGTTTACAGTCATCAGAGGTGGACAAGTCATCCAGATCCCAGTAGCTGACATTACTGTTGGGGATATTGCTCAAGTGAAATATGGTAAGTATCCTACGAGAAAGAGCACTTCAGCCCCAAACTTGGTAACAGTCTCATCTACAGAACACCCCTTCTTTGATTGATGTTACAGGTGATCTTCTTCCAGCTGATGGTATACTTATTCAGGGAAATGATCTCAAAATTGATGAAAGCTCACTGACTGGAGAATCTGATCATGTTAAGAAGACGTTGGATAAAGATCCCTTGCTTTTATCAGGTCTGCATTCTTTATAAAGATTATATAAATTAGAAATTGTAAGATGATAACGTTATACTGTCATGATTTAAAAGGCAGTGTAGCCTAAGTAAGAATAGAGTTCTCCACAGAGTCAGGAAAACATGAGTTCAAGTCATTTAGAATCTCTCAGGGCCCAATACAGCTTTAAAGAATCCATTGTAGAATATTTATTGATCAACACTGGATAAGCAGTTAACAAACATTTAAGTGTCTACTGTGGGTTAGGCAATGAGGATAACAGTATGAAACACAAAACAATCACTACTCCAAAGGAGTTGAGATAACATCCTGTCCAGATAAACCACATATAGATAACAATCGAGTTCATAGCAGTTGGGGTGAAGGCAGGTCAGCTTCTTATGGAAGGTGGTGCTTGCTTGAACTGTCTTAAAGGAAATATGAAGGATTCTGTATGCCCCTAGGAGACAGCCACAAAGGTGAAAGATGGCAGGTTGTGTTTGAGGAACAGAGAGAAGGTAGGGTGGGGTGAGGATGTGAGGTGAAATGTCCTACCCTGATCATAGACCCAGTCCAAAAAGAAATGTCTTTTAAAACTGTTAACCTGTTTTAAAACTTTGTACTTTTCTCCTCGTTTTTGCACATTATATTTGAGTGTCTAAAAATTAATCTATCCAATTAAGCAGATTAAACACTTATTTTAAGCATATTCTGGGATTATGGAAATAGAGACTGAGCCCAGTCTCTGCCTTAAGGCAGCTTATTATAAAATGGAACAATTGAAACATATAAAAAATAAATCTGATGCAAAGGACAGATAGAGGTTGTAATGTAATGCCAAAAGAAGGCAACTTCCCAGGTTCAAAATACCAGCATAGGTGCTCTCTATTTTATTTAGTGACAAACCAAGAACAGAGAAGATCAAAACATGACATCATTCCAAATACAGCATTTACTAAGTGTGATTAAATAATCTCCAAGTACTACCCCACCCCAGGATCTTCCAATCATTCAATCAATTACAAAGTCTCTGTTCTAAATACTTCTCCACCCCTAGGCTATACCTTAATTAAGTCCACCACAAAGCCCCTCTTCTCAAATGTAGATTAGTTTCCAAACATAAGGTCAAAAGTTCCCCACCCCTGGATCACAATTGAATCTACCCCAGAGTTACATCAAGTTTAAACACAGCACTTAATACCCAAATGGAGGTCTTTTTTTTCATCTTGACACGAGGCAAGTTCTCAGCAATCTTAGTTCCTGGGGAGACAAGGCTTAGCAAGGCCATAAGATACATTGCCAGTCCCTTCATGAATTTATCCTCTGTCTGTAGAACAGTCCTAGAACCCCTGAACACATTAGCAAAGCCCTCTCCCAGGATTTCTGTAAACATACAACAAGAAAATCCTTCTTCAGGGCTTCTGAACCAACAGAAAGGCTCCCAGACCCCTGCAACAACAGCACTGTCCCTCACCAGTGGACAGTATTCACTCTGTCTGCAGGACAGTCTCCAGACCCCTGCAACAACAGCACTGTCCCTCACCAGTGGACAGTATTCACTCTGTCTGCAGGACAGTCTCCAGACCCCTGCAACAACAGTACTGTCCCTCACCAGTGGACAGTATTCACTCTCTGTCTGCAGGACAGTTGCAGGCCTTCTTAGCGAACAGCCAGGTTCCAGGACTTCTTCAACAAAAGGACAGTCTTTCACCAGTGGACAAATCTGGCAAAATAACATCAAAACAGACAGACAAAGTACCAGCAAAACAGCCATGTCTCCTCAGTCCTTGGCAGCTCAGGGGGCAGGTCTCAAAAGTCCAGGGCAATTCAAAGCGGCCACCAGCAATTCTCTTAGTCTCTCTCTCTCCACGAGGTGCTGCTTCCAAAAAGATCTTCCGCCTCTCTCCAGTGTCTCTCCAAATCTACGTCACCAGCTCCTCCCAGTTCAGGACTTTCTTTTCACATCAAAAAGTCCATCCCACAGGTGGGATTAACAAGCTCTGGGTTTTAATACAATCAATTTGAAAACCAAGCCCAATACAGGGGAATCTCCACATTCCATTACTATCACAGAGGTACATTAGAAAATTGAAGGAAGGTGAAATCTTTCAAGGTCATGGGATAAGGGAAGGTTTGCACAAATGAGATGGCATTTGAGTTAGATGTTAGGGGGGGAGATAATTCAGTAATCATTCATTAAATGCTATAATATAAATATATATAAATAATATAAAATGTATATCAGACATTGTACTAAAGTGTTAGTACAAAGTGTACAAAGACAACAATAAAAGTTCCTCCCCTCTGGGAGCTTCTATCCCTGTCCCCTTTAGAAGGATTTTCAACCTCAGGCAGAGAAGTGTAACTGATCCATTCTAGCTCTGGGGAGTGGCCTTTGTGCATATACTGAGGCTGTGTGTGGGGTGTAGTGATGAGCTGGCAGGAACCAGGTTGGGCCTGTACTAAATACCCAACTGAGTGCTTGGTGTTCTCTTAGAGGCAGCAGTGCAGAGCCACAGCAGACTTTTGAACAGGGAAATAAACATAGCATTCAGGAGATTGATTGTAGGGTGGTGTATAGAGTTGTAATTTGAGAGAGAAGCTGAAGGTTTATGGCTTTAAGAGGATTTTATACTAGTTTAAGTATAAGGAGGCTCTGAATTAGATCTTTGGCATCTCAATAGAATGTAGACTTCTTAAGAGAACAGATTGTTTCCTTTTTCTTTTTCTTTCTTTTTTTTAAATTTTGTAACAGCAGCCACAGACAAAGCCTGATACTTAATGAGTGCTTGTTGTTTGGCTGAGTGTGGGTTGGGGAGGACTGAGGCCAGATTGCAAATGTCTGAGGAGTAGGGAGGGGGTGAAGAATTGGCAGCTTGTCTGTTAATTTGAGCAGTGAATGAGGGAAAATGATCCAGGATGATAACTTGCTGGGGGGAGAAAGATCAGAAAGATTTTGTGGGCTTTTTTTATGTGTGGTGTTTTTTTGTTTTTTGCTTTGGGGAAGCACATTTAGAGACTCAAGACAAGGGAAAATGGCCAGAAGAGGGGAGAGGAATAGATCAAGTGTGTGAGCTTTTAGGCGATTAGTCAGAATGGGAACCTTTAATCACAGATTTAGAGCTTTCAAAGACCTCTGCACACATCAAGTCTATCACTCCCCATTCATTTTGCAGATGAAGAAAGTTGATAGTAAATGACTATTATCTGAAAACAGCTCTTCTTCTTTGGAGTCAAGAGAGAGAGAGAGAGAGAGAGAGAGAGTTATATATGTATACTTTATCCCGCAATCTAGAATTGATCAGGCTACTTGGATCTAAGCTATAAAAATTGCCGAGCTGTTTGTATTCAGACATTTCCATTCACCTATTTATGCTTTTATACAGAGTATTTTGTTTACCATTAATTTTTGTGTCTAAGAAAAGTGAAGTTTAACTAATAAGTATCTGGTTTGAAAGTACTTTGAATAATTTACCTCTATTTAATAAAAATCCCTATTTCTTAGGGATTGAGTGCCTACAATTCAGAGATTTATCTTGATTACTCATCTGCAAAAATTTTTAGTAATTACATTTTCTTCATTTTTAGTAAAATGTTAGTTTAACAGTTGTTATTTAATAGAATCAAGTTTACAATGAAGAAACTAGATTTAATGTTGTTGCAGGTACCCATGTGATGGAAGGCTCTGGAAGAATGGTAGTTACTGCTGTGGGTGTGAACTCCCAAACTGGAATTATTTTTACCTTACTTGGGGCTGGAGGTGAAGAAGAAGAAAAGAAAGATGAAAAGAAAAAAGAAAAGAAAAGTAAATACAATAATTTGATTCATTTTTTTAAAAATAAAAACTTATTTATATTTGAAAATGGTTGTGGGAGCTGGATTAACTTTTAAAATTGATATAGCAAACATGAAGAAGAAATTTGTTAAATTGCCCTTTTAGTGTTTATATTCTATAAAATGCACAGTACTTTCTTTAGAATATAGAACTGAGGAAAACCCATTAAACATTTTAATATGAAAGAGGTATGGAAGGCAGTGGGGAGGGGGAGGGAGGTGAAGAGTAAAGATCTTTTGACCAAAAGCTTGGCTCTTCTTACCAAGGCTCTCTATAACTCTTAAGCCCATTTTGCCTTGTCTCTAGTGTGTCCCTACAATTATCCCCTTTCTCTCCTTAATTCTTTTCCCTGTTTACTGATTCCTTCCTACTAGCCCATTAAAAAGCCTTCACTTGACCTTCTTCCCTCCCCTCACTCCTCCCTCTTCACCTCCCCTCCATGCTGTCATGCTGTCTGGGCTCACTTTTCATTGCCAATAATCTGTCTGCTTTCATTGCTTATACTTCCTTTCTTCTCACTTCTCATCTACCCCTTGCTATTTGGCTTCAGACTTCATCATTCAGCTGTGAAAACTGCAGTGATCTCCTAATTGCCAATTCTGTTGGCCTTTTCCCAATGCTTATCTTTCTTGATTTCTCTGCAACATTTTTTTTTTTTTGCTGTTGACCACCCTTTCTCTGAAATCTCCTGTCTTTTGTTCTCACAACACTGCTCTCTCTTCCTCCGATTCACCTGACTACTCCATAATTGACTTTGCTGAATCTTCAGCCCTGGAACAGTAAGAAGACCAGTTCAGTTGGACCACATGGGAATGATAGTAAAGGTCAAAGGGTGGGTTGGGGTCAGATCAGATCATGAAGGGCTTTCAGTTGCAAACAAGGGAGCTTATATTTAATCCTCGAGGTGACCAGGAGCCACTGGAGTTTGAATAGAGGAGTGACCTATCAGGCCTCATGTTTTAAAAAAATAACTTGAGCACCCACTTGGAAGCTGAATTGGGGAGAGACTTGAGAGGCTGGAGAATAAGTAAAAAGATTGCTGAAGAAAAGAGGAGTGTATGAGTTCAGCCTAATGTGTATCATATCCCTATCACCTTGTTTTTTGCTAACAAAACTTGGGTTTGAATTCTGATTCTGTGCTACTTTAGACAAGTCATTTAGCTTCTCAACGTTGAATTTCTCATCTGTAAAGTAAGATTAGACTACATAATCCCTGAGATCCTTTTGATTCCTGAGGAAATCTCAGAACTTTGGCTTGAGCAGTGGCTGCTGAAATTCATTGTGAAGCCAGCAACTATATTTTAAAAAATCAAAAATGAAAAATACTTCAGGAAGGAAGGAGCCATTGAAACATTCTATATAATGCACAGAAGAGAACAGAAGTTATTTCCTAAGGAATCACAAGCAAGCAGGACAGTTGTGAAAATAACAGGGAATTTGTCTGCTTTTTTTAAAGCAAGCTGTGGAATAGACAATATCCTCTAACAGTCTATTTAATGTTATTGTTTCTATATTGAAATTATTATAGGTTCTTTTTGGTGTTAAATTCAGAATTTTTTAAAAAAGGAATATTTAATTTAATTTTTTATTGGAATTAGTTAGGCATCTCTTGATGAACAGTGAAATGCTATAATTGTTGTTAAGTCAGTACATAATCAACTATGGCATTAAAATATTGGAGTTTCGTACCATTTAAAGTTATAGTAATTAAAGTCTTGATCAGCCTAGAGTCAACATAGGCCAGTGGGAGGAGTGGGAGGAGTGGGAGGGGCACCAAGTCGGGATTTAGAGATCCTGGATTCTTTTCTTGACTGGATGTTTGACTTAAGAAAAGACCCTGCACCTCCGGGCCCCAGTGTCCTGATACCCAGTTAGAACAGTGTGAACTAGGTGATTTCTAAGGTCCCTGCTAACTCTTTTATAATTATCCATGTAATTAGACTTTTTAGAATTACAAATATACATGCAGTACAGAATATTTCTACAACCTATGAAAGAAATAATGTAGAATGTCAAAAACTTGTAGAGTATGAGGAATTATAGATAACCAAAGATTATATTCAGATATTATATTTTCATTATTCAAATCTAGAGAATAACCAAGGTCAATCATTATTAGCAAAATGCCTTAACCAAGCCATAAAGCAAAATATACTACTATTATTATTAAAGTGATAATGGTATTATAAAAGAATTTAAACCACCATTTGATAAGTTCATTTTTATAAATACTACTTTTTGAAAAGCTGAATTCCCTTTTTTTCCCCTTACAGATAAGAAACAAGATGGAACTGTTGAGAACCGCAACAAAGGTAAACTTAGAAGCCTAACACTACCAAGCCATTAGCTGCCTTGTCTTTAGGAATGCACTTGCTTTATGACCTGCCCAAAGTCTCTTCTGCTTACCTTTTGACTTAAAAATAGCATCTGCAAGAAGACATTCAGCAGTCAACAATGTGTCATAGCCACCACATTGCTAATAATGGGGATGGGCAGGTCCACAAAGGATGTGGTTTTTGAAGTAGTTGATCTATTGCCAAAGCCTAGTGATTTGTCTACCTGACTTGATCAGCATAAATATGGCTCCTGATCGTTACCTTTTTGTAAATTCATCCTTAGGGTAATATATTTGACTCCACCCAATTTTGAATTGATCTATCCTTTGCTACTTTTAATACGTCACCAACCTATTTCATACCCTGTGACCATATACTCTTCCCAGCCTATGAATTATCTTCCTTAGGTGTAACCCACTTTCACTCTAGGGCTGCTGAGCATCGAAAGAATTTGGACTGATTTCATTCATCCAAAATTCATGAGATACAACCTTACCTGTACTCTATATTCTGTTCATCAATGCTTCTTTGATCTTAATCTCATTTCTGTTCACCTAATAATCACACAAAGTTTTCCCAACCGTTTTTAAACTGTATTTTTAAGTTCTGAACTTAAGCACCAAAAAAACTTTTTCATACACAGGAGAACTACAGGGAAGAGGATTTTACATGAAACCAGGATTTTCTATTTCATACCACTTCTTTTTAAAGAATTATATTAAAAATTGCACACATTTCTTTGGAAATTTTCCATGTTTGTCTATCCTTCTGAACTTCTTTCTGGGCATTTTTTAAACTGCTTCATTGGCCCTCTTTGAAGAAATCCCTATTGTTACTCCCTCTCCCCAATTAAAAAAGGGGGGGGGAACCCTTAAATTCCTACAATGGACATTTCCACAAACAAAAGTCTCTGTATTTTGAGTCCAACCCTCTCTGACTGCAGGAGAGTAGCAAACTTCATCATAGGCTCTCTGGAGAGGGGTCAGTGTTTGGGAGTCTTTCAGAGTTGTTTTTCTGTACAGTGTTGTCATTGCATAAATTGTTCTTCTGGTTCTACTCACTTCATTATCTGCATCAGATCATATTCCAAGGATTCTCTGAAATATCTCTTTCTCCACTTCTTATGGCACAATACTCTTACATTACATTCATAAATCATAGTTTGTTCAGACATTCCACAGTTGATGGGACCCCCTTAGATTGCAGTCTCTTTAACTTTTTTCCCTTCTTCATGATCAAGTGTTTGTTTTGCTTGTGACTATCTCTTCCCCAGTATTATCTTCACTTTGCCCCCTCTTCCTATACCACCCTGTTTATCTATTGAATTTGGTGTATTTCTATACCAAACTGTATGTGTGTCCTATGTTTTGGAGTGGTCAGCCATGTTTGGCTTTGATTTGAAGCACCTGGGTTTCTGTGCTGTCCTCTGTCTTCTGGAGTTGGGGCCCACTGATCTTTTGAGATTCAGACTGCTAGAAGCCTTGGAATCCTGGAGTAACCTGGTCTGAGTGCCACTGCATCTGCACAGGCTGCTGCTTCCCCTGATGGCTTCCAGCATCCCCCACTGTGGGTTTACAGCCATTCTGGGACTCTTCCAGGGAGCCCCTCCCGGCTATTCCTGCCTTTGGCCAGATAGCCCTGCAGGGTACACATGGTTTTGGCCCAGCGTTGGTTGTGCTGGGAGGCTTCTGGCTTACCTGCCTGAGCTGGCTCTGGCTTTGCTGGCAGCTCCTTTTCCTTTAGCCTGCAGACTTCTGGCTGACTTTGTGTAGCGCTATATTAGAAGAAGTTGCTTCCTGTAGCATCTCACTGGATTTCTTGGCTATCATTAACCTAGTGCAACGTTGAAGATTTTGTATGAGTGGGTAAGGAGCAGCTGATCTGCTTGCCTTCTTTCAGGTTGCCATCTTGCCTCCCAAATCTCTTCTTTTCCAGCCATTCCTTCAGATTAGAAAAGGAAACTTAGCATCCTGATTTGCAGAGATTTGGGTCAGAATATGTGGCCTCTCTGTTTTCCTCTGTCATTCCACAAGCTCTCTCATTGTCCAAACTCTTTGTCTTCCCTACAGTCACAGTGGAATTTCTGCTACTGACTCAGGCTACACCCCTTCCTAGTGCCCCTGATCTCATAGCTTACTTTTCCTTACATTGCATTTTAAATTATTTACTCTTCTCTGGCTCCTTGTCATATAATATGTTTTGTTTCTCTTTAGTCCTAGGAAGGAAAATCTTCCTTTGACCCCATCCAACTATTCCCTTTCACTTAGAAAAAATGTCTTCAACCTACATTTCTACTTCCTCATTCCCTATTTTCTTCTCAACCCCCTGCAAAAGGATGTTTGCCCTCACCAGTCTTATAAAACTTCCTTTTGCCAAGGCCAATAGCCTCTTAAAAATGTTTAATCCTCCTTGGCACGTCTCTAGCTTATTAATACTAAATATGTTGACTTTTTTTTTCCTTTTTTGGAGGGGGAAGGCAGGGCAGTTGGGGTTATGTGACTTGCCCAAGGTCATACAGCTAGTAAGTATGTCAAGTGTCTGAGATCACATTTGAACTCAGGACTTCCTGATTCCAGGGCTGGTGCTCTATTCACTGCACCACCTAGCTACCCCTATGTTGACTCTTTCTATTGGAAATTCTTTCCACTGTCAGTTACCTCCCCAGTCTGGACTCCTGTCTCTTCCTTTTCTTCATTGTTTCTTAATAGTGGTGTTCTCTTAGTCTCTATCTCTTAGTGTTCCCACCCTTGGTGCGATCTTTGACTGTTGTCTGTCATATCCAGTCAATTACTAGGAGGAACTAGAAGTCCCACTTCGGAGACAAGAAGGATGAAGTGGGATGGGGATGGTATCTTCCAAGTAGTTCAGTGGCTATTTTTGGCCTCTGAGAACAAACCAAGGCTTTATGTAAGAAATAGCTTCTAACAAAACTCCTAATAGAAAGGATCTTCTTAGTTGGGTTTCCTCTGCCTAGAGGTCTTTGAGCAAGGCCCAAGGAGTTGTTTTGTACACTGCAGAAAGAATTCTTCCAGGTCTAGTTTGACTACATGGCCCCTGAGGGCCAACAGGTGAATGTCTCAGAAAGGCAAATTTGGGCTTAAAGGGGAAGGAACTGACTCGGGTGCATTTTCTATTATGAAAGTCTAAAAGTAGGAAATGCTGAATGTGAGTTAAATTAGATGGGCCTGGAAGTCATTTTAAACTGAAGTTCTCTGATTTTACAGTGGCTGCCAAAATAATGTGTAGGTCAGATGACTGTCACCCTTCTGCTAAAAAAAAAAATCCTTCAGTTGACTGAAGCCCTCTATTACCTGGTACCATACTGTTCTCCCAGCCTTCATTTATATTACTTTCTCCATTTATTATATACCTTAGCTAAATATGGTGCAAGTCTGCCTTCTGATCATTCACTACTAAAATTGCTTCATTGGATCATTCCAGTACAGTTTTCATGCTGGTTGCCTTCATTGAGTTTCTTTTTGTTTATTAATAACCATCACTTCCTATAGGTAGCCTTTTCTTATTTAAATTCCTTTCTCTCACCCTGGTAATGGCCTTTTTCCTTAGGACTTAGAGATACCATTTTGCTTTGTAATACTCTAGTATACTTAAATAATATTTGTGTTTTATTCTATTAGGTTTAAATTGATTCTATTCAAGATTGGGAGTGGGATGCATCTTATTAGACTTGGATTCCCTGAGGGCCAGGTCTCATCTAAATGTATCTTTCCCAGTGGTTTGTACAATAGTCTACATATAATAGTTGCATTTATTCCATTTGGTGCAAGGGCAGTGGGTTATCAACTTAAGAATTTTCTAGGGGCAGCTAGGTGGCACAGTGAGTAGAGCGTCAGCCCTGGAGTCAGGAGGACCCAAATTCGGTTCCAGCCTCAGACTCTTAACACCCACACAAGAAAACTAGCCATGTAACCTTGGGCAAGTTACTTAACCCCAATTGCCCTCCAAAAAGAAAAAAAAAAGAATTTTCTAGATTTCTACAGATTATAAGAAACAAACATGATATGTTTTTTAACTATATGTTTATTTTTAATCTTAGCAAAAGCTCAGGATGGTGCAGCCATGGAAATGCAGCCATTGAAGAGTGAGGAAGGAGGAGATGGGGATGAAAAAGATAAAAAGAAAGCAAACTTGCCAAAGAAAGAAAAGTCGGTTTTACAAGGGAAACTCACAAAATTGGCAGTTCAAATTGGAAAAGCAGGTATGAAGTAATGGAAAAAATAAGATTTTTTAAAAATACTTTGTCTGTTTTCTTCCTTTTAAAAATTGCCTGATACACTTAGCCAAAGTTTTATGTTGAGGGTATGAATAAAAAGTCATTTCTCTTCACCTAGAGGCGATAACCAAGTATAAAGTATCTCAAAAGTCTTAGTGTACCTGTGTAGGCACTCTAATTATATTGGATTAAAAATGAGATTTCATATTACTTTTTTCTGTTTAGTTGGTAATTGAGACCCAACTGCTCATAATGGCTGGGGTTAAGGAAGACTGGGTTTAAATCCTGCCTCTGAGACACAGTGGTAATATGACTATGGGCAAGTCTTCATTTGTCAGTGTCCAGGGTACCCTCTTAATGCTTTTGAAGTTGCCCAAAAGTGACTGGTGTGCATCACAGAACTAGAGCTAGCAGCAGAAGGAACCTCAAAAAGGCAGTCCCTACAACCTGCTCTCCTCACCATGACACAGCTTTGGACCCCTCCCTTGCCAGCCCCACTCCCCAGACTGGGAAGTGTTTACATGAAGCTAAAGCTGCCATTTCAGTGTCTGATTTGGACACATTGGTTTATACCATGGTAACACACTGTATTCCCAGTCCCTGCTATAACCTTCAAAATATATCAAAAGAGAGACCAGATTAAAGCAGATGGATGCTTAGTGCAAAACCATCATAGTGTCATCTCTTTGGATAAGAATACTTCATGAGTCATTTGAATAGTGCTTTGGGGGTAAAAAAGTATTTTTTCCTCAGGAATTCACTATTTAGGAGGAAACTACCAACTAATTTATATAAATGTGTATAGTTGGATGCAGTAATTTAGAGTTTTGAATGAAAGGATGGATTTGAACTGGAGACTTGAACCTACGAGATTTCATATCACCTAAAGATGTGACTTATCTTTTAATGGTATGCTAATCCATCACAGCCTGGCTTTATTTTTTTTTTCTTTACAAAAAAACTTAAAATTCTGCTTTGGAACAAAATAGTCTTAAGCATATATAAAATATGTAATCAGTTGTGTTCATACTAACAGTAATGGCATACAAGTTATATCTAAAATTGCAAATAAAACAACAGTGTGTATTGAAAGGTATTTCAGTATAGAATTTTCTCAACTAAGACTTCCCAATTTATTATAAAATAATGAAATTATCTAGAAAACTTAATTTCAATAGCTGCAAAGAAATTTAGCTTTGCCATACATTTCTCCCATTGTATTCCTCCCATTTTAGTGACTTACCACATGTTGGAGAAATGTAAAACTGCAGACTTTTGCTGAACTTGTCTCCCCAGGCTGTTTTCTGGAAAACAGAAGAGATAAGTCACTTGCTTTGGAATTTCTCTCCTTCCTGGAGAAGAAAATTTGACTTTTTTTAAGCAGTTTATGAAGTTCAAGAAAATAGGTTAGAATGGTTTCAAACTTTGAAGCTTAACTTCCACATCACAGGGTGAATTTAGCGTAGAAAATAAACATTCGAGATCAAGAGTTGATTGTATTTTTAAAATGTCTTATTTCTTAAGTAATTCTCTAACCTTCTTTTCAATGAAAGGGCTATTGATGTCTGCAATCACAGTTATCATCCTTGTGTTATATTTTGTAATTGACACATTCTGGGTTCAAAAACGACCATGGCTTGCAGAGTGTACACCCATTTATATACAATATTTTGTGAAATTCTTCATTATTGGAGTCACAGTCCTGGTGGTAGCAGTGCCAGAAGGTCTTCCACTTGCAGTAACTATCTCACTTGCTTACTCTGTAAAGGTAAGTACTGCAGAAATAACTCAGAATTGATAAATCTTTTAAAAATTTATTTGTGAAAGACTCATAAATCGAGTTTGCCCTTTCCCTCTAGACTTTGAATCACAGGACCTGAACGTAGAGCTTCAGGAGACCTGAGGTCACCTAGTCTAGCATTCTCAAAGCATGGTCCCTGGACTGCTGATAGTCCCCCCAAGACCCTTTCAGGGGGTCTACAAGGTCAAAACTTTTCATAATAATAAGATTTGAAAATTTTTCCAAATATAGTAAGTAAAAATAGCTATAACCCACATAAATATAAGCTCTCTGTGGGGCGGCTAGGTGGCGCAGTGAGTAAAGCTCCAGCCCCAGAGTCAGGAGGACCTGAGTTCGGTTCTGGCCTCACACAGTTAACACACACACACACACACACACACACAACTAGCTGTGTAACCTTGGGCAAGTTACTTAACCCCAATTGCCCTCCAAAAGGCAGGAAAAAAAAAAAATATATATATATATATATATATATACATAGTCCCAGATTATAAACAGGAATCCAGTGTCACTTATCTTTGTATATACCACAGTTACACACATTAGTTGCACAAATATTTGATAAATTGAAAAGGAAGAGTTAGGAAAAAAATCTTTGTGGCCTAAATTTTTTATTAGAAAAATGCTACACATCTATTTTATACTTGAATAAATATTGCTTTTTTTTTCTCCTTAAATTTAAGTGATAACAATGTGCTAAATAAAATAACTATAACTCCTGACCTAATGATTCTATAATTTGTAATATTCTAAAATGTTTATAGTAAATCCTGACATGGAAGGAATCTCCCTTTCAGAGGTGTTTTTTTTTTTTTAAATAGAGAAGGCAGGGCAATTTGGGGTTGACTTGCCCAAGGTCACATGGCTAATAAGTGTTAAGTGTCTGAGGCTGGATTTGAACTCAGGTCCTCCTAACTCCAGGGCCAGTGCTCTATTCACTGTACCACCTAGCCGCCCCTTAGAGTTTTTTTTCCCTAAATGTTTATTCTTCTATTGCCATGAAATGAAAATGGGAAAGATGATGAATTGGAGCTATAATTTAATTCTATTCTACTTGGATATGAAAGTTCATTTATTAATTAAAAATTTTAGAATTCTGAGCATTTAAACTAATCCCAGTGTCAGTCTTATGTACACAGTCACTAAAGATGGCTTTGTAGGTGATCAGAAAGAAAAAGACAACAGATTAATACTTTTTATTAAGTATCATGGAAGGAATTTAAAACCATTTTCTTTCAAAACAAGCCATTTTTGTTAAAGAGCTTTATATGATATAATTCCCATAATCCAAGTTTTCTGTTATTTTTCTTCATGGCATATATGTTCTTATATAACTTAACTTTTCCCCACTGATTAAACTTAACTGAATTCTATATTTGTATAAGGTCAGTCCTAGAAATTGTCTTTATTATCTTCAGTAACTATTTGTTGTATGTACTATATGTTTTGGAGCCAAAGACTGAGGTAGAAGAGAGGAAAATCCTGATTAATTAAGATTGAAAGATTTGAATCATTTTTAAATCTCACAGAATAATAACTTCTAAAATAAACTGTCCCATTCTGCCCAACTCACTATAATTTAATATGTATTCTGATTTTATTCAAAATTTTATTAGTAAATTTGTAAGGTTCTGCAACCCTTTTGACCTCAGCAGACCACTGAATACATTCTCTTAAGATGTTCCACTGGTACCCCAAACTGAGCTTAACCTCTCCCATCAAAAAAACTTACTCTTTTTCAAGCCCATCCCCTTGACAATCCAGCACTCACATTGCTACCCACGAAACTTTCCTTCTAATTCACTGCCCTGATTGTCTCTTCTCTATTCAAAAAACTTTCGCTTCCTGACACAGGAGAAACCACGGAATCTGTCCTCAGAGGCACATGCTGCTCTCCAGCTCTCTCACTACTCCATTCTATATAGGCTGGCAATGGATTCACCTCTGATTTCTGTTCTTTTATGACCCACCATGGGCATCATCTCCAGTCTGGAAAAAGACTTCCCTCACTAAATTAAAAATGATCTAGCCATCCTCAAGTTTCCAGCATACTTCACAGTCTGTTTGTATATAGGATAAAGATTTTGGAATTTGAAGGGACCATGAATGGATTTCAAAAAAATCAACCTTTTATCTTGACTGTTGTAACAGCTTGCTATATTCTCCTTACCTTAGTCTTAACAATCTATCCTTCAGATAATTGTCCTGATAATCTGATTGTTATCTCTGCCCTGAACCCTTCCTTAGATCCTTTTTGCCTTTAGGATTAAATGCAAAGTCCTTAACCTAGCTTCCCCCACCCCTCCAATATCTAACTATAGATTACATTTTCACATTCTTCTCTTTTGTGCATGCTGTTTTCCAACCAGCTAAACTCCTAATTGTTGCCTAAATGTGACATTTTGTCTCTCACCTCTATGAAGGCACAAGGACTATGTCTAATTCCTGAAACTCCTGCTGAATTTTCAGGCTTCCACCTTTCTTTCTTTGAGGCTTAAACTGAGCTTCACAATGAAGTGATTTCTGATTGCTCTTCCATTCCCCTCTCCCCACTTCGTCTCATTATTAGAATAGAAGTTTCTTGAGGGCAGCAGTTATTTAACTATATTGGGGTTTTGGGTACCCTTGGCTGTTAGCAACATGCCTTTCACATACCAGGCGATAATTGTTAAAAATAAATGTTACATTAAATGAATAAGAAGGCTTAGAATATAACATGTAAATGATTTAAGTTCTAATCGATAACTAGCCAGATATCAAATGACAATACAAGAACTGTTAGCACAAACATTTGATATTGTGCAGCTGCACCCTTTTCTATTTTAGATTGAAAAGAAAAATAAAGCTGAATTAAAATATCATTGTAGCAGCGTGTTCCATACAGTTGCTTGGTTTTTGGTTTAACATAATTCTTTACAGGAAATGACTTTGTAAGGTTCATCATAAATTGATATGAACTTGTACATGTGTGCTTCTTTTCTCCAGTGTGTTCAGGGTCACTGATATACCCAATTAAATAATGGATTAAGATAAGATTGCAAGAGAGGAAGGGTAGGTTTTTAGGTAGTAGCAAACAATTGATGGAACAAAAAGCAAGGATTTCATATAATATTCCTCAATAGGCCAGGTCACCTCATTGTGTTTTGGTGTTAAAGTTTTCAGTGTTGTTTGATGGTGTGTACTTAGGAATATTAAATATGACTGTGTTTAGTTTTCATTTTTGAAATGTAATGATGGATTTGTAAGTAACTAAATTTCTTTTTTGTTTTTTTACCCTATAGAAAATGATGAAAGATAATAACCTAGTAAGACATCTGGATGCTTGTGAAACAATGGGAAATGCAACAGCCATTTGCTCAGATAAAACAGGGACACTCACCATGAATAGAATGACAGTTGTACAAGCTTACATAAATGAAAAGCATTATAAAAAAGTTCCTGATCCTGATGCTATTCCTGCAAGCATTTTGTCCTGTCTTGTAACTGGAATTTCTGTGAATTGTGCTTATACATCAAAAATTTTGGTAAGACTTATTATACATACATTATATTATATACTTATTATATACACATTGTATATTATATATTATTATGTATTATGTAACATACATGTTGTGTGTGTGCACGCTTCTTAAAAGTGAATTTTCAAATATGTATTATACCAGGCCTAATGGTACAGGCTAATGTCACATTTGCATATTTAATGGGATTGTAAATATAGTAGTGGAAGGGACCTTGGAAGCCATTGAACCCTACTTCCTTAGTGGTAAATAAAATGCTGCCATGAAACTTTATGGAATTGTCATCTAAATGTTTTAAGAACTTGAAAGCCTAGGGGCAGCTAGGTGGCACAGTGAATAGAACACCAGCCCTGGAGTCAGGAGGACCTGGGTTCAAATCTGGCCTCAGACACTTAACACAAAAACTAGCCATGTAACCTTGGGCAAGTCACTTAACCCCAATTGCCCTCCAAAAGCAAAAAAAAAAAAGAAAAGAACTTGAAAGACTTGCTTTCTTAAAATGTAAAGGCAAGTTAAATATGTAATGTGTTCATTAATCTTTTGATAGATTTGTTATCACAAATCAGAATATTTTCCATTAGATACATTGCTAATTTCTCAACCTTTATTTTTAACTTCCTCTGCTAAAAAAAATTAATTTTATCACTTTAATCTCTCATCAGTTTTTTTCCTAAATAGCTTTATGTATTCCTAGTTATCTAAAGACTAAGGTTTTTTTGTTTTTTAAGAAAATTTTGTATCCTTCCAGAAGTAATTTATTTAAATGAAAAATGCATTAAAAGTTCATTGTAATGATATTTGCTATATTGTTGGCTTATAAACCTGTCTTAGTCCCTATACCATCTCCATAAGCTAGCCCTTGGACATTGTAAACTACAAATAACACACCTTCCGAGGGAGTCATTTACTTAATAATGCAAAACATTAATTTACTTTTAAAACATTCTTAACAAAGTTATTATAAAGAGTGGGAATGATAGACTAAAGTACAAAAGATGTGTTCCACTTTCAGCCCTGACACTGGCTAGGGGTTTCAGTTTTTAAAAATGAGTCTGAGTAAGGTGTTACTTTATTACCTGTGAAATTGTTTTGCTAAATGGTATTCCAAGTAATATGCTTATCTTATGTATATTTAAATGAAATTTATTATTAATTTGTAAATTTATATGGTATTCAGTAACAACTTTTGTATTCCCCAAACATTTGAAAACTTTTTTGGTATGGGCTTTTATTTTTTTTTAATGGTAACCTTTTTACATTTCCTTCAGTGAAGAAAGAAAGATATTTAATGAAACTGAGTTCTGATTTTTTTTCTTCTGTTACAGCCACCAGAGAGAGAAGGTGGATTACCACGTCATGTTGGCAATAAAACTGAATGTGCCCTGCTGGGACTTGTTTTGGATTTAAAACGAGATTATCAGGATGTAAGGAATGAGATCCCTGAAGAAGCTCTGTACAAAGTCTACACATTCAACTCGGTTAGGAAATCCATGAGCACTGTCTTGAAAAATTCAGATGGGAGCTACAGGATATTCAGCAAGGGCGCATCAGAGATCATTCTTAAAAAGTAAGACCAGCACAGGATTAATCAGTGTTGCTGATGATGACATGATGTAATGTGAACTACTGGGTTGGCATTGTATTTGTACATTGGTTATCTGGTGAAACTACAAAGCTGTTACCTATGTCTCAGAATGTTATTTGCCACCCATAAATTTACTATACCTTGTAAGGACCATACCAGAGGTGTCAAACATATGGCGCTCAATAATTCTGAAAGTGACCCAAACCAGATTAAAATATAACTGGAGAATAATTTAAAAAAAAAAACAGTAGAACACAGATAATATTACTATGTGGTTTTCCAAGTCAAAATACACCCACAGAGATTTTTATATACAGCTTAGTGGCCCACACACGTATTTGAATTTGACACCACTGGTCTGTATTTTATTTTTTGTTGGGTTGTTTTTTGGTTTGGTTTGGTTTGGTTTTTGCTTTTTTGGAGGGCAATTGGGGTTAAGTGACTTGCCCAAGGTTACATGGCTAGTTTTTGTGTTAAGTGTCTGGGACCGGATTTGAACTCAGGTCCTCCTGACTCCAGGGCCAGTGCTCTATTCACTGTGCCACCTAGCTGCCCCAGGTCTGTATTTTATAAATGCTTATGTCTGTATCTGATACGAAATGGAAGAGTTCAGCCAGCATCACATTGGTGATCGCTTCTTAGACAACCACATTTGGAATTCACCTTTTTACCTAAGTTACTATTTAAAGATGTGTGGCAATAGAATTTAAGACTACTGAGAAGATAAACCTGACTCATTATTATGGAAGAAATATAAATTGGAAACTTGAAAGTTTTAAAGGCAAATCGTGATCAATGTTCAGCAATACTTCAGAGAGGAAAATATTTCAGAAAAAAGAATCAGTATAATTACCAGAGCATAGAGGCTGACATTGGGCAGATTAGAACCCAGGTCCTCTGTGAATCTGCCTAGAGTTCTTTCTACTCGATACCAAGATAATGTCCTTTGTGCCAATTTCTCACATGTAAATACCATATAACCTAACTACAGCTTCAATCCAACTCTATTTTCCACTGGGAAAGGCTAAGCTGATTCCTTTCAAATGACCACAGATTTTACTGAAGATGCCTTATAGGGGCTTCAGGACTGTCAGCCTCCATGGCATCTTCAAAGTAGGAATAACAATGATAAACACAGAGGCAACTAGATGTAATAGGTAGCAGACTGGCCTCAGGCAAACCCAGCTCCTGCTGCTTGCTGGCTGTGTGACCCTCGGCAAGTTATTTATCTCAGTACCTGGGGTAATTCCCTCAATATTATAAGTTGTAGAGCTGGTATGTCAGTCTGCATATGTAGAGGGAGTTCCCTCCCACCAATTAAATCACAGATCTAAGAAAACAAAAAGACTTTTTTGCCCAGAACTGTTGAGATTTGTAAAAGGCATTTTATATTTTACTTCATTTGATCAACTGATATGATATATTATGTATGACTGGGAAAGAAGGTGTTCTGGTCATGTAGTGTGAGGAGTAGAGGCTGGATTGACAGCTTGAGTGCAGCACTAATGACCCAGAACTATCAAAAGGCCTCTAACATTCCTGCAAAAGCCACCCAGGATGAGGACTTTGAGGTGCCCTGATGGAGGGGGTGCCTACATGATCCAAATGAAGTATTAATGATGCAGAACTCTTTTAAGAAAAATTCACTTCCATTTTAGCATTGCATTAAATTCAGATCTTTGTGAGACAGATATGTCCATTTGACGTAGACATTGAAAACATTTCACAGAAAGCATGTTGAGTCTATATATTCTACATCTATATGTACATTATATGCAGATGTATATCTACATCTATATGTATTTAGAAGTGCTTACCTTTATATGCTGTATAAATATTTAAGAAGCAGAAGGCCATAAAATGGAGAGGCAGTGCTGGATTTGGAATCAGGAAGGTTGGCTGTGCATCTTGCCTTACATCCGTAGCCAGATGATCCTGAGCAGTTTCTTTATTATAGCACCCGTCTTGCTAGGTTATTGTGAGGCACCATTGACATTGATGGAAAGCATTTTGGAATCTTGAAATACTGTAGAAATGTTCGCTATGTTAAGCTGCTGTGGTAGAACACTGTTGCTAAGAGCTATCATTAATAACAGTTGTCTTTGGCCCCAGAGTGATCACTCATCTTTTATACTTTTATATTTAGATCATTGAATTATTTTATATTAGATAATTCCTAGATCACATCAAGTCTGTTGCAAGTTCCCATTCCTCATATAAACATGTTTTTTCTTTTGTGTGGTGGGCTTGTCTAAATTACAAAGGGAAATATGGTTTTCTTATTTATCAAGCTCTGATAATTATTCCATTAATATCTTTGCTGCTAAGTTTTGTAAAAAAAAAAAAACTTTCCTTTCATGTTTCATACAAGTTGGTATGAGGCACTTTTCTTTAAAAAAAATATCTTCATAAGTATAAATGTTGCAAGTCATAGGTTTATCTACTTCGGGCGGGGGGAGCCCTTATTCAAGAGTATGGCTTAGTGGTAAGCCTATTGAGAAAAACTGGTAGAATTAAAAGAAATTCTATCTATTTTTAAGCTAATGGCTGCTAACATGTACCCTGGGACACTTACATAATTTCCCCTCATTCATTGTAGAATGAGCATTGCATTTTATTAGTTAATTTCTACCTTTTATATCTATCTAGGGATAGATAAGATCCATAGTAGTAGTGATATTATATACACATTAAAAAAAATTATACTTTGTTCTGAACTTGACAGGTACCAACAAAATCAACATTTCTGTATACAGAAAAGAACAGGACTTATTACTTGTAGCTGGTATTTTTTAAATTATAATAAATTCAGCACATTAGTTTCAAAGTTGTCCCATTTGTACCTCCATTTAAATTTCTTTTCTTTGCATTTTTTAAATGTTTCAATGACTTTCTTATTGGCATCATCTTCACCTTCACTAGCCATCATCTCTCCCCCTCTCCAAAACCTCATCTTTCTCCTCTCCTGTTAAAATAAACCATTCCTTGTAACAAGAGAGCATAGATAAGTAAAACAAATTCACATGTTGGCTATCCCCCAAAATGTGTGTCTTGTTCTGTCTCTAGCCGATCACCACTCTTCCAGGACATAGATGAATAGCCTGCTTCATTGTTGGTTCTCATTGTATTGCTCATAGGCTTTAAGAGTTTCAAGGTTCTTTACAATGACCAGCCCTTGTGGGAAAGGAACCTGCCCTCTTCTCCAAATATGGACCATTTGCTAGCATCAGGCAAGCAGCCTAACTGAAGTGGGAAGCCACTTTGAGGGAGAAAATATGGTGTGGTCCAATTGAGTCGTATCTCCACCACTAGTTCCCCTAGATCCCCGTGGAGATATCCTTGGCCCAAGAGGCCGAGAGCCATTGGAATAGTGCCCCTAGACTACAACCTTTGCTTCCAGCCTATCCCAGAGAGCTATAATTGAAGAGAGCAAGCCTTCTGAGGAATAAACCCACCATCATCAACACCACCACCACCAACAAACACTGATCAGTTGTCATTGATGGGCAGGTAAGCCCAAGAGCAGCAGGATTAGCAAAACCCCTGCAGACCACTGTCAGTCATGCCTTCTCTTTAAGAGAATACTTTTTCTGGAGAAGGAGCCAGCCACTCCTGCCAATTGTTGACCAATTGCTACCAATAGGATAGGTAAGTTAGAGTAGCTAAAGCCTCAGAGCATCCTAAGAGGAGAAACAGAAAACAGCTTGTGCTAGGAATGGCCAGCCATCGCCACTGCCTTCCTTCAGACACAAAGAAAGAAGGCCCTGAGCCAAAGAAACCTAGAGACCAAACTTCCTGCTTCCAGCACAGCCCCTGTAGTGATCAGGCAGAAAGTCTGCCATGGTGGAAATGTCCACTAGGATCTGCTTTTCAAGGGCCACAGTGCTGCCTCCTCTGCATCCAGAGAAGAGAAAGTGCTTACTCTCAAGGTCTGTGGTTTTATTTGTGGAAATAACATTAAAGAAGATAAAGAATAATCTGCCTTGCCCTTCCACCTGAGGGAACATGGGGCTTTTGCAACTGCCATCTCTATGTGTTTTTTTTTTTTCATTTAGAGTGTTGGCTACTAACTAGAGAATAAGCAGACACTGTCTTCCTTTTCTATTTAGTTCCCTAGCACTTAGCGCAGTATTTTGTACATAAAATGTACCTGCTTAATAAATGCTTTTTTTTTTTCATTTTCTCATTCTTTTCAGTGTTGTAGTCATGTTGGTTATTTACTTGGTTCTGCTTATTTCACTCTTCCCAAGTTTATCTGACTTTATTCCTTTCATCATTTATTGCAGTGTGATAACAAGATATTACATACATATACATAACTTGTTAAACCATTCCTTGAGGGTCTCTCCCTAAGATTCCACAATCACAGTGACTCAAAGCCCTCAGTTCAGAAGATTTCTAATAGCTAGGCAGAGATTAAAGCCCTGGCTTCTTGGTGATGGTGAAAACCAGGTGACCAGAAACATGAAGGTAAAGATGCAGAAGGATCTGTTATTAGACAGATCTGTGCCTCCACTCTTGAAGACTGAACACATTCAGCAGTAGTGTCAGCCCAGGTTTCTCCAGGAGAATCCATCCTGGATCCATCCCACCTAGTTCTGCATGTCTCCTTCCTAACTTCTTGTCATCCTTTCACTAGTTTTCCCTGCCACACTCAAAAGCCACTGGCTACCAACTAGCCAGATGGTTTGATAAAGGCCCTAGAGCATATGATCCAGTCCCTCAGCAAACCAAGAATGAGCATCCTTAACTGATAAAGAATGGTTCTGGGCAATTCTGGGCCAGGTGGACCTGAAATCTCATCATCTTAATGTTCTTTTCTGGATGATATGAAAGTGAACAGGCACTCACTGCCTCAATAAGGTACTGGGGAAAATAGAGCTCAATGTTAGATTGGTAAGCATGGACAATGGACAGTTTGTTTTGCTTGATAATACTTGTTTACTTACTGTTACTTGGAGCAGCAAGGTGGCACAGTGCATAGAGAACTATTCCTGGAGTGGGGAAGACTCATCTTCCTCAGTACAAACTGATCTCAGACAGTTACTGGCTGTGTGACCCTGGACAAGTCACTTTACCCTATTTGCCTTGGTTTCCTTATCTACAAAATGAACTGGAGAAGGAAATGGCAAATCAATCCACTGTCTCTGCCAAGAAAACCCCAAATGGGCTCACAAAGAATTGGAACATGACTGAAAACGACTAGACAACAACAAAACTTGGGTACAGTGAAGTGGGGGACACATCATTAAGAAGTCTCAATCATATATATATAATAGAGTATCTCTTAGAAAAGAAACTTCAGGAGAAAAAAAACAACTTAAACTATATTGCTTAGAGAGCCTTGTGGAATCCCAGGCCCTAGTACATTTCAAGCATCATCCAACTGAAACCAATTTCACTTTTAAAAGAATAGAATTCCCAAGGTAGAAGGAGGCCTTAGAAATGGTCCATTTGTGGGTAAAGAAGCTGATACTCAGAAATATTGAGTGATTTGTTCCAAGGTCACATAACTAGCTAATGACTTAATACATTCCTTAAAAGTTTACCCTAACACACAGGATTTGGCTTTTATCTTTATTTATTTGTGACCCTTTTACATTTCTTTGCAGATGCTTCAAAATCTTGAGTGCAAATGGTGAAGCAAAGGTGTTCAGACCAAGAGACCGGGATGATATTGTTAAAACTGTGATTGAACCAATGGCATCCGAAGGACTAAGAACTATATGTCTTGCATTCAGAGATTTCCCAGCAGGAGAACCTGAACCAGAGTGGGATAATGAGAATGATATTGTCACAGGCCTAACATGCATTGCTGTTGTAGGGATAGAAGATCCTGTGAGACCTGAGGTAGAGAACAGTTCAGTTCATCTCCATAGTGGTTTTGCGTCTTAGGGGGGAGATTAGAGAGCACGATTAAATAATCAATTTCTAAGTGAAATTTGGGAATTTATTTAAAGCTTTTATTTCTTTGGGGTTAGGCAAAGGATGGTTTGGAAATTGTTGGTAAAAAGTTGTATCTTTTAAAGATGTTGATGTGTTTTCAATGCATTAGGGAGATTACTACTTTTTGTTTTGTTTTTGTTTTTTGCTTTTTGGAGGGCAGTTGGGGTTAAGTGACTTGCCCAAGGTCACAGGGCTAGTTTTTTTGTGTTAAGTTTCTGAGGCCAGATTTGAACTCAGGTCCTCCTGACTCCAGGGCCAGTGCTCTATTCACTGTGCCACCTAGCTGCCCCAAATTACTTCTTTTTAAGGTAATTGATGATATCACCATACTCAGGTTATGTTCTTTGTTCCATGGGTTACAAATACACAGAGATACTATTGACCCTTTTCCCCTCCTACATCATTTTTTTGTTATGGAAAACCATTCTAACTACTTCCTCCTCAGACTAAATTGAAAGGCTGTCAAGTTTATCTTGAAGTTATTAGTAGGGTACATATGCAACAACAGCCCTCCCCCCCCAAAAAATCATTTATCTTCAGAAGCTAAATACAGATGACTGATTATCTGCTTTACTTTACTGATATGGATAATCAAATTTGAAAACTGCCAAAGATTAACTAGGATAGCCATTCACATATTGCCACAACTCATTGAAAATCCCTAGGTATCAATCTCATTTAAATTTTAAACTTTATAAATCAGCTAAAATCAGGGCAAGGATCTTGAAGAACCAGTTATTCTGTATTACAAAACCAAGGTTTTATGCAGTGATTAATTTTAAATTTTCATTATTTGAGTGAGTGTTATAGCAGCAGATTTTTTTTGCTTAGGAAGTACAGGATCCTTCTGTACATACTTAATGTGAGTATCACACACATGCAATTGATATATATATATATACACATTTTGATACTTCTGTGGACCTGTTATCTCATTGAATTGGGTACTCCCTATAATAGATTTGGCTACATGTATATGTAATGATGAGATTCTTCCATGCAAACCAGGTACCAGATGCAATAAGAAAATGCCAGCGGGCTGGAATTACTGTGCGGATGGTCACTGGTGATAATATTAATACTGCTCGTGCTATTGCTTCTAAATGTGGTATTTTGCATCCTGGGGAAGATTTCCTGTGCCTAGAAGGTAAAGATTTCAACAGAAGAATAAGGAATGAAAAAGGAGAGGTAGGTTGTTTGATTCTGTCACTGAATTTATTCTTAATAATTTTTTGCTAAGAAAATGGTATTTAGCAAATATTTATTGCTACATATGGGCAGTATATTTTTCCAGGCACCACAGCGATCAGAAAGATGATTGAGACATATACCTGTTGTCTAGCATCTTCTATGCTGGTATTAAGGGGAGGCAAAACATCTGTACAAATAATGATGTTATTTTGCATAACTGATACTCTAGCTTAGGTGGGAAGGTCACCAGAGGGCGAGGTCCAATACAGTTGTGGAGTCAAGAAAGGGGCGTCATGGCAGAGGCATTTGAGCTGGAAAGGAAAAAATATTTGGACTTTTATCTGCTAGACTGTGGAGGGGTGGGGAGGGAAGAAGAAGAGGCATGAGACCCAACAATTAGGAATACTGGTTGGGGACAGACTATCAAACGCTACAAAGAGCCCAGGCTTGCAGAGATTGAACCTTGTTCAATAGGTATTTAGAACAATGTAGTTGAAGCTTTAGAAGCTGAGAAATGAAGTGATCCAGGCTGTATTTTAATATTCAGGGAGTGGAATGGAAAGTAGATTGGAGGGGAGAAAAAGTGGCTGAATGGCCACTTACTAAATTAGCATTGGTTAGTTTTAACCCTGATTAAATTTGCAGATTGAACAAGAACGCATAGACAAGATTTGGCCAAAGCTTCGAGTACTTGCTAGATCATCTCCCACTGACAAGCACACATTGGTTAAAGGTAATCAGGTTTTTAAATAAAAATGCTTAGCATTTCAGATGATTAAAGGTACACTATTTCTTTTTTTAATCTTACTTGATATTTTATTTTTTCCCAATTACATGTAAACACAATTTTAACATTTAAAAATTTTTTTAGTTTCACATTCTCTCCCTCCCTTCCCTCCTCCCCATTGAGAAAGGCAAGCAATTTGATAGGTTATACGTGTGTAACCATGCAAAACACCAGTATTTCTGAAATAAACTTTTTAGATACAAAGTAGGTTGTTGATTGTTATCTATAAAACTAATTTTTTTCTTTGCTGTCCAAAATAAACTAATTCATTTTGTTTGATAAACTGAATACTATTGTTGTTAACAGTAATCTTTAATTATCTGGCTTGCTCTTAAAATTTGGTGTTAGCCTTCTCAACTTTGGTTTGAATTGCTTGGAATTTGTTTAGTATTTTGAGTTCCTTTTAATCTGACTGCATAAAACATTTTGCATTATAGGCTGGAAAACAATTACCTTGTGAAGTAAAAAAAAACAGTTTTAAAAGTACTAATTTTTGTTTCATTTTAGGTATAATTGACAGCACTGTCTCAGAACAGCGACAAGTTGTAGCTGTGACTGGTGATGGTACTAATGATGGCCCTGCATTAAAGAAAGCAGATGTTGGATTTGCTATGGTAGGAATTTAAAGGATATTGATGTTAAAATGTAATATATTGGTTGACATGCTGAGTTGCCAGTTATTTTTATTATTATTAACCCAGTTGTGTTTTCTATTTATTATCATTATTTGTTTTTTCCACCCCCTCCCCCACCTGAAAAATTAAAAACAAAATCCTTTTAACAGATAAACATAGTCAGGCAAAACAGATCTTCCTACTATTGGCCATATCCAAAAATGTTTCTCTTTCTGTGTATTAGTCATTTAATCAGTTAACATATATTGGGCATCTGCTACATGCCAGTCACTGTGCTGAGCACTTGGGTTGCAAAGAAGAAAGGCCAGAAAAAAAGTGCTGGCTCTCAAGCACCTCATGGTCTAATGGAGGATCCCAGTATAGGTGACGGGAGGAAAAAGGTATAAGGAGACTAGAAAGGTAGGAAAGGACCTGGGTAATGAAGGGCTTAACATTTGATATTTGATCCTGAAGGTGGAAGGGAACCACTGGAGCTATTGAAGAGGGAGATGATATGGTGAGTTGTAGGAACAAAAAGGAGGGGCTGGGATCTATGAGATATAAAGGTTGAATTCAAAGGATCATGTAGCAGGAGATCCTGAAGAGGTGACCCAGGCATTAACTGGCAGGATCTGGAATCCAGCCAAGAGCATCTCCAAATGCATCACTTTTCTTTTGTATTGTATGTGTGAGAGTGAGAAGAGGGAAACAGGGCAATCTAGACATTGTGACATGAACAGACATCAGAGCAGAGCAGGGGTTTGCTTCTGAGTTACAGGATGTTTGCAAGTGGGACTGGACCTCTGGAGATGATTTGGACTCAAGGAGCACAAGAAGAATCTTGTGCAGTGGTTGATATGGCCATCTCTTAGGGGCTTTCTATTCCTAGGTTTGCCTCACTGCACATCTGTTCGTAGGCCATCTAGTAATGTCTTTGTTGGGTTTTTACCATTTAACTGTTGTGCCTGATTCACAAAACACTTGTGTGCTGTTCTGCTTTCCCTGTTAGGGAATTGCCGGAACCGATGTAGCGAAAGAAGCATCAGACATCATTCTCACCGATGACAACTTTACAAGCATTGTCAAAGCAGTCATGTGGGGACGAAACGTTTATGACAGCATTTCCAAGTTCCTTCAGTTCCAGCTCACAGTCAATGTTGTGGCAGTAATTGTTGCCTTCACAGGAGCCTGTATCACTCAGGTTGGTGTCAAAGACAACTAAGGGTTTTTTTTTGGTTTCTTTTTTGGGGGACTTTTTTTTTTTTTAAGAAGTGCAATAACCATGATATTAAGTTTGATGCTGTGTTGCTTCTTACATTGTAAATACTGAAAAATGTCATTGACACATTTCTAAGTTCTAGGGTATTTCTGAATATGAGGAAACCTGTCTTTTTATAGGACTCGCCACTTAAGGCTGTGCAGATGCTGTGGGTAAATCTCATCATGGACACACTGGCATCCCTTGCTCTGGCAACTGAACCACCTACTGAATCTCTCTTGCTTCGGAAACCTTATGGTAGAAATAAGCCTCTCATCTCTCGCACAATGATGAAGAATATCTTGGGTCATGCATTCTATCAACTTGTGGTAGTCTTTACACTCTTGTTTGCTGGTAAGATATTTAGCTCTAGCAAAGCTTCAGTTAATATATTCCTGTTCCAACTTAATATCCCTGATGTTTTTATGTAGTAAACTTTCTAAGGCATTTAGCCTTAAAATTCCTGCTTTTCAGACAGCAGGTACTTTTTTAATGTTAACTTATAACTTTCTCCCTTGAGACCAAACAAAAGGATTATTTATTAAAATAACTTCTGCACCTAACTTAAATGCATTTAGTGTGGTTTTTTTGTGATTGCAAAATGCCAATTTTTTATTATTTCAGGGGAAAAATTTTTCGATATTGACAGTGGAAGAAATGCCCCTTTGCATGCTCCACCATCAGAACATTATACTATCGTGTTTAACACCTTCGTGCTTATGCAACTTTTCAATGAGATAAATGCCCGAAAAATTCATGGTGAAAGAAATGTGTTTGAAGGGATCTTCAATAATGCCATCTTCTGTACAATTGTTCTGGGCACTTTTGTGGTACAGGTAGGTGACTGGGAAGACAATTCCAAATTTGATTGTTGTATCAGTGATAGCTGATTGATAGGCTTGTCTTAGAAGTGACTTGGAGATGATATCCGCCATGCCCTTCTTATCAAAATCCTTCATTGTACTGAAAAACTGTTTTAGGTTTGCCAATGTAGAAATTTGACCTAGTCTGAAATTCTGCATTTTTCAAAGTTGAGTTGGGTTTGTTTGGGTATTACAAGTGGGTCTTAATTCTAGTACTGACATTGCAGAAATACTTGATGCTTTCATTATGGAATCTAGCTTGATCATATGTTCTGTGCATCATTGGTATTTCTACCTTTGTGGTCTTCCATTTTTGCTGTCTCCAACACCTTTAACATCATTTTTAAAGTTGTCAGTACATTTTATATTTTGAAATGCCATTATCAGAACAAGCCTTTTTAAGAAGGGGGAAATAAATTGTATCAATAGGCAAAATAGAAACTTTCCCCATTTTTCAGAGAAAAATGTCAGATGACTTTGTATGTAAAGGGATATCATTTAGTGATATAGATTGTGTATGTCTTTGTAGCATTTGTCCCTGTGGCATTTTTTGCAAATGATTGTTAGTAGTGCTGTTCTGTTTTATAGATGACAGAATCTGGGACCAAGACAGATATTAATTGAATTGTGCATGATCACACAGGAAGTCAGTGAACACAGTAAGATTTAGAATTAAAAAGTGAGCCTTTTCAGCAATAGAACCAGATTTCTTAAGTATTCTCAGTGATTACCAGTTAAATAATTAAAAATAAAGATTCTAAAATTTTTGACTGTTTATATACCATTTACTTTTGTACTTTGGGCACTGGAAAATAACTTTATACAACCCTATTTAATATTAATTTGGGCTTGTATCAATCAACATGGAGATGCCACTTCTTTGCAGAAAGATTTCCATGAAAATATTTCCCTCTAAGTTTTAGAAAAATCCATGTTGACATCATCATAAAATTTGAACTTAAGTTTCTTGACATAACAAGTAAATTTGTTAAACTTCAATTGTTTAAAATTTGTTTTTATCGTAAGAACTATGAGATTGAAATGTGTGCTTATGCCACTGAGGAAACCTAGTATCCTTTCTGGCTGTGGTCAGTATGTACTGTGCAAAAACATACCAAAATCTAAAACATGCCCTAAATACACTTATGAAGTCACTTTTTTAAAATGAAGTTCATTTCTTCTGCTCTTAAATCAGCTGTGCAAGTAAAAAAAAAAAAAAAAGCATGATGCTATGGCAGTTATGGTTTGGTAGATGGAGCCCTGGGCCTAGAGCCAGAAGACCCAGATTCCAATTCTCACCTAGCCATTTAGGAGCCAAGTGACCTTTGGCAAGACACTTAGTCCCTCTGAGCCTCAGTTTCCTCAGATATAAAATGAGAATGAGAATACTTGTACGACTTGCCTCTCTTTGTTTTAAGTAAGCTCTTTGCAAATTTGATGCTGTTCCCTGCCTTCCAGGGGCACTTTGAGGATCACATGAGATGGTACTGGAGTAAGGTTCTTTGGAGCCATAAAAGGGCTATACAAATATCCCTAAGTCACTTAACCTCTGAGGGCCCCACTAGGACATGGAGTTCCCATATCGGGAGTTTCTTTACCACTGTAATTATACGCCCTTTTGACATATACTAATACTTAAATATAAGCTATTTTTGAACGAACTATGAAAATAATGTTTTAATCTTTTCCCTTACATACTTTAATAGATTTAATCTAGAAATATACTATTTCTTTGTATGCTTTATTAATTAGAAAAAATAGAACATTAAGTTAAAGTACCACAAATGTGAGAAAGGATTGTTGTTAAGGATTTCATTTGGGTTATATACATTGATCCAGTCCTGATACAATTACTAAGAATTAAGCTTTCTTTTTAAACATGTATTAAAATAGCCATGTAACCCAGCTTGGTGAGAGAGCATTATCACGGATAATTCAGTACAAATATTATGGTTTTCCCAAATGCTTTTTAAACTACATCAGTAACCACCTACAGCAAAATATAGACCACTTTGTTATAATTAGAATTTTCTTTTTAGAAAGATTTTAAGAAAAGTTTCTTTTTTCAGTTTAGAATTACAAAATGATAAAAGGCACTTTTTTTAAAGATAGTAATGGAAGAAAAGCAATTTTTTATTTTAAAGAGTTGAATATTCCTTTAAGAAGAGAACTTTCTTAAATGAATTTTACTCTGATTGCTCCCCCAGATAATAATTGTGCAGTTTGGTGGAAAACCTTTCAGTTGTTCAGAACTTTCAATAGAACAATGGCTGTGGTCAATATTCCTAGGAATGGGAACATTACTCTGGGGCCAGGTAAAAATCTCATTTTATTTGTGTAAGATTTAAAATCACTTAAAATTTTTTTTGCTAGTGTTTTTTTTTTTTTAATTAACTCTGTCTACTACTTAATTCCGGGTAGGTGTCATTCTGGGAATCTGTTTCACAAAGTTTTAAGGTCTGTTTCACAGTCTCTCACTTTGTGTTCACAATGAACATCCCTGTGTAGGGACTGGACCTGATTTCATTGGTGTAGGGAACTCTGCAGATGATAAAATTCCCTCTACCAGTATGCAGGTCAGCCCATTCTCTGCCACTTCTAGAGGAAAGAGGGAGAGAGAGGTTGTGATTTGCCAGGGGCCAGCTTGTGTCCAAGGCTGGCTCTACAGTCATTCACACTGCTGCATGAATTTCTTTATGTTTTTAAAACTTTCTGGCCTTCTCTTCTGAGAAGCTAAAAGTAGTTTATGGAACAAGTCTTATTGAATATCATTGAAAATGAGCTCCTGGGATACCTGTGATACTCGCATTGCTGAATTATTTTGTTTCAATGACTTTGTTTTTCCATTCATTTACAGAAGTAGTAATGAGTAGAGAATGTTTCTATCATATCATTCATTGCTTGTCATTTCCTCCCGCTGGCCCCCCTCTCCCCCTCAGGTCATAGATGAAAAAGTATTTGTACTTATATTTTTTTTTAACATATGCATATGCAAGGATTTTGTTAATACATACAAGTTAATAAGTGGCATGAGTAGGCTTATTCTTGCACTACTTCCCTCCCCTCCACCAGCATTTATGGTTTTAGCTTCAGAGACTTTTAACATAAGCTTACATCCATCCATATATATGTATGTGTGTATGAAATAATCTCTATTCATCATGGTTTACCCTTTTTAAGTTATTTCAAAATCTTTTTCAGATAACCTATTCTTAAGTTAGAACTAAATTTCCTTTATTTTTCCTTTTTGCTTTGGGTCACCACCCTGTTAGTTCTCCACAAGCCCTCTATATATTGCCAAGCCATGGTCATCTTACAAAGAAAAACCTTCCTCTGACCTTCCCAGTGACATTACTTACTATATCAAGAATCCCACATATATTTGATGTTCTGCTTAGGGGTGTGGATGGGGCATGAATCTGTTTTGTATACAATGCTATTGCCAATTTTAGTTTTGATCTTATATTCCAGTGTTTGCCAAGTCAGGTTAGACCTTTTAGTTGCATATTTTCTAGTAATATACATTTTTTCTACTGTTGAGTTTATATGTATAAATTTGTTTTCACTTAAAGCAAATAGAACTACCATTAAATTTCTATTTTATTTGAAACAAAATATGACGTCATTGTATATTTTTCTAGCTAAGTGTGAAATATTAAATATGTAACCACATTTCTATCCATGTAGGAAAAGATAACAGTAAATATTTCTAATTAATGATTGACTTATGACTTGATTGATAGGTGCCTACCTAGTAAAATCCTAATAAGAGTAGTTCCTAATCTGATCAGTTGGATCACATTTTTCATTTTAAAAGCATATCCTATGTAAAAGTTTGACCAGTTTAATTATGTACTTGAGTTATTCTTAGAGATCTTCCCCCTACTTCATAGCTCATTTCAACAATTCCAACTAGCCGTTTAAAATTCCTTAAAGAAGCTGGTCATGGAACACAGAAAGAAGAAATACCTGAGGAAGAATTAGCCGAAGATGTTGAAGAAATTGATCACGCTGAGCGAGAGTTAAGACGAGGACAGATCTTGTGGTTTAGGGGTCTGAACCGAATACAAACTCAGGTATGGGTGGGGGAGAGGGGGGGAGGGGGGGAGAGCTGTGGGATGCTAGGGATAGCTTTGGGCTGTTCTACCTGGGGGGGAGGGGATTAGAATGTACCCTTCTTTCACACTGACCTTCCCAAGCCTTGGGACTCAGGCCTTTGAAGAATAATCTAAGATGACCGAAATGTACTTGCTGGTGTGCAATTGTGTCTCTCCCTCATGCTCCTTTATTTTTTCATTTTCTTCTTCTCTAAATGCTACTCTTGCCTATTTGCTCTATAAAAAGTGCCTTTTTCTTTACTTTTTGTGTGTTTATAGATGGGATGGTCCTTTCTCTTGTTCTCTCTCTCTCTTGCTGAGCAAGCTGTCACAATCTCTGATTCCTTGCAGATGGATGTAGTGAATGCTTTCCAGAGTGGAAGTACCATTCAGGGGGCTCTAAGGCGGCAACCCTCCATCGCCAGCCAGCACCATGATGTAACAAATATTTCTACCCCTACACATGTAGTGTTTTCCTCTACTACCGCTTCTACTACTGTGGGGTGTGAGTGTGTGTTCCTAAGTGCATGAAATTAACATTTCCTCCTTCACACACCTGACGTATCTCATTTTCTCCTTAATGTTTAAACTCATTGTTCAGGCTTTCATAAAGCTTTTTTTTTTTTTTTCCATAAAGTGGTTTGAGACCTCAAGGTTTTTTGTTTTATTTGTTTTAGGAGAGGGTGGCAATTTTCCATTTTTTTGGTGACTTATATAAAAGATAAAATAATTACAACCAAATGTAAGACTGGTTATGAAACTTGTGAGTTTCCCTATGTGCTGATCTTTGCTTTATTCACATAGGGAATTATTTGGGGGTCTAAATATAGTAAAACTGCTATAAGTATTTGAGTATATGCCTTTAAACATGTTTATACTGCACTGTTCCCAGAAGCATATAATCTGAAACTGATCCCACTGTTCCAAGAAAGAGCATTTTAAAAACTGAAAATGATTGGGATCTTTTTTATTTTGGAGTTTAGAGCCCTGAGCTAACTGGAAAAAAGAAGAGCCAGTTGAATACGAGTGGCTTCTGAAACTATTCTTGTTGAGTCTGTTCAGGGTATTTTTATGTATCCCTAAACTTAAGGCTTCTGTGGTATTGATATGTTTATTTCATTCGAATGATCTTAAAGTCATTTCAAATGATTCAGTAGACTAGTTCATTTAGTTGAGCAAGGTTAAAATGTGGGGAAATTTTGTGGAATATTCATTGACAGCTACATTTCTGTAATTTTCATTTATCATCTGAGGATGTATTAACAGGTGTTTTTCCCCCCCAGGGTTTCAGAAAGTAACAAACTCTTAAAAGTCTTGTGATTTAATTATTTCACCTTTACAGTGAATTCCTGGTATCCAGATATCATGGTGGATCATCCTCAAGATATTAAGAAACTAAGGGTATTTCACAAATATTTAGCACCCTCTTTACTCACTCCCCAAGGAAGTTGTTGATCTCTGAGGGACTCAGCTTAATCTGGGGCAAAAATCTATTTACCTCTTGCCAAAGGGCTAGAAGCATTAGAGGCAGGGAGGTGAAAACTGATGATGCATTGAAGAAGAGGTTTTTCTGTTTGAGCACTCTACTTTTAAATGTTCTCCCTCTTTCTGTTAGCAGAGCTCAGAAGTACTTCTGGAAGTCAGTGGGAGGAGGGGAAGAGTAGCACTTTGTCTGGCACTTGATGCTCAGAATGCTTCATATGTATTATCTCATTCCAGGATAATGCTGTTAGTCTCCCCTTTTACTATTGAAGGGAAACTGGAGCAAAGTGAGATTCAGTGACTACTCAGTCACATAGTTAACAAGAGTCAGGATCCAAACCTAAGCCCCCAAACTCACTTTGCACTACATCAGGCTGCCACCCCATAGGGTCTTGTGTCCTTCCTTGGTAGGGGATTATGTTAGGAGACTCCATGTAAATAACTCTCTCCTATGACAAGAAAACCATCTTTGCCCCTTTTATTTGGGAGTGGTATGAAGACTGGCCTTCTCAAAAAGAATTTAGTGATAACAGTATGTAACTTTTCTAGGACTAAATACACTTAAGATTTCAACAGTTAGCATAATTTAAAGTGACAAAGCTTTTCTACATTTTTTTTTCTTTGAAATTCATTCCATTCTTAGAAATAAAGTCTTAGAAGCGTTGACTTTAATAGGCCACTTAGTCCAAGGGCTCTAGATGTCCTCAGCAGTACCTTCAGCTACAAGTTTAGCACATCTGTTTCCCAATACAGGCTCCCTCCTACTTTTTCCATTAGTGCCTTTCACTACTCAAAATTTTTTTTTTAATTCTTCCATCATAAACAAACTCAAGGACTATAGGACTTTCATCCAGTCAAGTAGAATAAAGCTTTCCTAGATTGCTACCTCTCAAATGTTTCATTTTAAGAAATCTAGATCCCATTCGCTTAGGTTCAGACATGAGGCTGACATTCGACATTTCTATAGTACCTAAATGTTTGCAAAGTGTTTGATATACATTTTGACTACAAAGACTTTTGGGATAAATGAAACCATCTTTTACAGTGCATTCTCAAAGATCTTTAGCAGTTCAGGAATTTCTCTAGATGGCCAATAAGCCAGCTCTTGTGTGCTTTAAGTTTCTACCTCAGGTCTTCTATTTCGCTTCTATCTTTTCTGTTAAGAAGAATGATCTTCAAACTAGAAAGAGGCAAGCATTAATGGTGAAGAGAGAATGAAAGCCCATGGTAGATGAGGCATTAGTAAGAGAACTGCTTCAAATGAATCCATCCCAACTCCAGTGAGTTACGTTCCATGTACTGGAAAAAGTCTTGGATCTGATTGTTCACCTACTTGAATAACCTGTGAAAAACTGCGGAAACTGAAAAGCTTCCAAGATTAGACATGGGCAAATGCCACCTTTGCAAGCAGTGGAAAAAAGGAGGGAGATTACAGAAACTGGACCACGGACTGACCTTTGACATTAGTCAAAATTCTAAATAGTGATTTCTCAGCACTTAGCAAAACAGTGACAAATGGGAGTTGGCACAAGTTTATCAAAGATTCAGGCTAACCTTGTTTGTTTGTTTTTTAATAGGAGAGACCAAGACATTGCTGTAAATACCTTTAGGTTTTTAGCATCGTATTTGTCTTCTATGATTTTCTTTTATAATCAAATAGGGACAAGGTAACTATACTTTAATTGGATTCATACCTGACTGACAGACCATATTTCATAAATTATAGATCACTGTTAATTAGTAAGGAGTTCATTAATAACTTGCCACAGGCCCTATTTTTTTTTTAACCATTGCCTGTGATTTAAAGACTCAAAGAGGAGGTATATTTTGCTGATGATGCAGAGTTGAGAGAGAACTAATGGAGTTGGTGACACAGTTAGGGTCCAAGCTGATCTTGGCAGGCTGGGAAAACAGACCCATACCAACAAGAGGAAACTGAATAGAGATGAGTGAGAGTGCAAGAGGCCTGACTTAACTGACCCAGTTGGTGAGAAGTTGAAAGTTTTTGTTGTTTCTGAGCTCAGCATGACATGTTGGCTATGACACGACTCCCACCATAACCTGGGAAGCACGGCCTTCCTATGAAGAGAGCCCTCCATTCATCTCTGTCTTTGTGCCGGTGCCCTGGGCTGTGGAGGGCTAGGCCTCGCCAGCTGGAAAGGACCAGCCAAGTTAGGCTTGGAGGATCTCATCACCAAAATTCTGGCTGTCAGATGATTCAGGGGTGAGAGGGTGAGAAGGGAGAGGAGTAGCATCTGGTGAAGGCTGCTTAGTGAGGCTTGAAGTATTGCAACCTGCATTAACGGAGACATTACACATGGATGAAATCATGAACATCTTCGAATATTAAAGTTAAAAGAGGTGACCAGATGAAAGGAACTAATGATTGGGCTATACTTGATTGCTCTTTGTGCAACCTTTGGAGGAAAAACAAGGTAGACAAACACTTAGGAGATAGACTTCTGTTCTGATAAGCACAGCTACCAAGTGAACATATACTCAGTTTTTTCCGTTGACTTTGTGTAATGTAATGCCAAGGAAAGGCAACTTCCCAGGTTCAAAATACCAGCATAGGTGCTCTCCATTTTATTCAGTGACCAACCAAGAACAGAGAAGATCAAAACATGACATCATTCCAAATACAGCATTTACTAAAAGTGATTAAATAATCTCCAAGGACTACCCCACCCCAGGACCTTCCAATCATTCAATCAATTACAAAGTCCCTGGTCTAAATACTTCTCCACCCCTAGGCTATACCTTCATTTGTCAATCACAGAGCACCAAAAGGTCAAAAGTTCCCCACCCCTGGATCTCAATTGAATCTACCCCAGAGTTACATCAAGTTTAAACACAGCACTTAACACCCAAATGAAAGTCTTTTCTTCATCTTGACAGGAGGCAAGTTCTCAGCAATCTTAGTTCCTGGGGAGACAAGGCTCAGCAAGGCCACAAGATACATTGCCAGTCCCTTCATCAATTCATCCTCTGTCTGTAGAACAGTCCTAGAACTCCCAAAAACATTAGCAAAACCCTCTCCCAGGATTTCTGTAAACATACAACCAGAAAATCCTTCTTCAGGGCTTCTGAACCAACAGAAAGGTTCCCAGACCCCTGCAACAACAGCACTGTCCTTCACCAGTGGACAGCATTCATTCTGTCTGCAGGACAGTCTCCAGACCCCTGCAACAACAGCACTGTCCTTCACCAGTGGACAGTATTCACTCTCTGTCTGCAGGACAGTCTTAGGGCTTCTTAGCCAAAAGCCAGGTTCCAGGACTTCTTCAACAACAGGACTGTCTTTCACCAGTGGACAAATCTGGCAAAACAACATCAAAACAGACAGACAAAGTACCAGCCATGTCTCCTCAGTCCTTGGCAGCTCAGGGGGCAGGTCTCAAAAGTCCAGGGCAATTCAAAGCGGCCACCAGCAATTCTCTTAGTCTCTCTCTCTCCACGAGGTGCTGCTTCCAAAAAGATCTTCCGCCTCTCTCTTGTCTCTCCAAATCTACGTGTCTCTCTTTTCAAATCGTGTCTCTCTTTTCAAGTCAACAAGTCCATCCCACAGGTGGGATTAACAAGCTCTGGGTTTTAACACAATCAATTTGAAAACCAAGCCAATACAGGGGAATCTTTAATTGCCATTACTATCACACTTTGATCATGAAATTAGAAAATGTTCCCATAGAAAAAATCTGTAATAAGACTGAAATTTTGGTAACATTAATGACATGGTAGTTAGGGCAAATGACCTGGCCCGTGACATGCTAGATGATGTAGCCTTTAAATTGCTTTATTTCAACATAAGAATTTCCCCCACTACCTTGTTAAGAGACTTTCCAGTCCATATGCATTTCTTTCGTCCCTGGGAGTTCTCACCATTCTTACTGATAAATTGAATTCAGACACCACACTTGGCCATACTGTCATACTTGTCCTTACGCAATATATTCCACTCAAAAAATTCCTTACCTACAGGGCATCATCAAGGTTCTATAAAGGAATGCCATAATTGGTGCTTAGAATGCAGCATTATGTAAAATGTCTGCTTTTAAAGTAGAAACTTAAAGAGATTCTAGGGTCTTCTTTTCTGATCCCTAGAAGTGCTTTGAATATAGCCAAGCATAAACGCATTGAATCTATTTTGGAAATACTAAATTTCAAACTATAAACTTGTTCCCAATGATCAAGATTTTTTTTTTTAATGAACTGAGCATAGTTTTATTTATAATTAACTTTAATTTGTAAATCTACCCTTTTGCCTTATATTTTTATGCTGTGAATAAGATTTTAGGGGTTTTCCCCCATTTTCTTGTCTTTATGTAAATGGTCTTAATCATAATAGCTAACATTTCTATAGCACCTACCATGTGGGAGGCAGGGTGCTAAGCATTTTATAATAACTAATCTCATTTAGCTTTGCCAAAGGGGATAGTGCACAAACCACTTGGATTTGTAGTTGGAAGGAGGGTCCAAATCTGAGTTCTTACTAGTATTTCAAAGCCTGTAGGCTCAGAACTTCCAGCAGTCTTACCCTAGACTAGAAATTTCGTCTGAGTATACACTGTGCTATCTTGCAGTCAAAGTGGGACACAGTTGTACTAAATCAAAATATACTGTAGGTTACTGTGATATTTTTTTTCTGAGGGGGGAAGGCAAGGCAATTGGGGTTAAGTGACTTGCCCAGGGTCACACTGCTAGTAAGTGTCTGAGGCTGGATTTTAACTCAGGTCCTCCTGACTCCAGGACTGGTGCTCTATCCACTGAGCCACCTGGCTGTTTCTACTGTAATGTTTGGCAACTGGAATAACTATATGTTTGTAATTATTATCCTTATTCATTCCAGAAACAAATTATTCCATGCCTGTGCATGCACATCTTAGAAGAAACAAAATATACACATATCACCTAGAGAATAATTTATAAAGCAATAATGTAAATTGATAAAATACTATATACTTAATTGTTGAGACTACATGGAAAATTGTACCTATTCACAGTAAACACAATTGTACCTAATTTGGAGAGAATTCTGAGCCATAGAAAGGACGTGTATACCTTTTAAACTAGGTTGCTTTTATTTAAACTATAATGAAAAATAAAGTGTCTGAAAATTTTTCTTTCATTGAAAGCCACACTGAGACTTGGCTAATAAGATGATCTAACTCTTCATGTGGAGTTTTTCATGTTAAAACCTGCTTTAATTCATCCTTCTCAGAAATCCTCATATAATAAGAATTCTGCCAAATCTGTCATTTAGTTTGTAGCATAATTTCATATCTTTTGGGTTCAATGAAAGAATTGATAGAAAAGTTTACATACTTATTCTTAAAGGGGAAATTGTGCTAGAGAAACCACAGTGCCTTTTATATTAATTTTTTTCTCCCCTACAGTTATATAGTTTGTTGTTTAGGAAGTGTTTCTTGAATGGAATATTCACATTCATTAGGGAAATGGGCATATACTCAAATATTTATATCTGTTAATGTGGCATAATTTGCATATTTAGAGGGATTTGATTTTTTTTGTTTGTTTTTAAAATTAAGGGCACAGAGGAAGAGTTGTCAATTCATTGTTGCATTCAGCTTATATTTGCTTGGCTTTTTCATAGTTGGTGCCTCCCCACTTCCTAGCATGAAAAATAGTAACCCTTTGTGCTTGAGTTTGTTCAGCATTTTCTGATTGGTTTCCAGTAAACGTTGTAATAAAATGGACTAAGCTTATGTATAGTTAAGTTTTTGTTGTGCTTTTTTTTTAAATCTCTTATTTAAATGGCTTAATTTTGACATTGACTTTTAAAGTCTTAGCCATTGGCCAATGATGTGATTATTTTGACACAACTTTAAACTCTAGACATCTTGATTGTTAGAGTGTGTAGTTTTGTTGTTCTTGCAGTGTCTTACTAAAATGTTTGGTTTTTTTACAGTGTTATTGCAAGTCCCACTGCACATTACATGCAAATATGACTCACTCATACCTTGCTGTTTGTGGATTCAGACTCATAAATAAGCCATTTTCAAGGGTGGCCCATCTGTAACCCTCTGATACCATTCTCTCTTTGCTCTCCTTGCAGATTCGAGTGGTGAATGCATTTCGTAGTTCTTTATATGAAGGGCTAGAAAAACCGGAGTCACGAAGTTCAATTCACAACTTTATGACGCATCCTGAGTTTAGGATAGAGGACTCTGAGCCTCACATTCCCCTTATTGATGACACTGATGCTGAAGATGATGCCCCCACAAAGCGTAACTCGAGTCCTCCACCCTCTCCCAACAAAAATAATAATGCCGTGGACAGCGGAATTCATCTTACAATAGAAATGAACAAGTCTGCTACCTCTTCATCCCCAGGAAGCCCACTACATAGCTTGGAAACATCACTCTGATTGTAAGCTGAATGTTAACACACTAGCTGCATTGTAAAGAAACCAATTGAAACTGGGTCTTTTCACACATTGTGATGGACAAGATAGTATTCTTGTCTTGGACTTCAACAGAAGACATACTTGTACGAATGTAGATTTATTTTTTTAAAACAAAAAAGCTTTCCGCCAGACTTTGAGGGTGCTTTTTGGGGGGTGGGGAGTAATGAACTCTGACTGATAAACTGTAACTCGGCATAAGTGACCTGTGGATCATCGATCGTATTTAAGAATGGTCCTGAACAGTGTGTTTAGCAAAGCTTTAGTTTCTCTTGATCCTTGAAGGGGGTGAGGGAGGAGGAAAGCTGAGAAAGACAATGGAGACCTGGATCATTGAATTGATACTTTAATTTCTGCTGTTGGCTGTTAATAATTTGGATTATTTATGTTTATAAATGATACAGATCTGTTTACAAGGTTTGTAGATACTTTTATTGTTCCTGTTCATAGATGGGAAGCTTCCTTATAACTGATGCAGAGAAAAATTAGTCCTTCAAATACTGCTGTATTTTCAGGAAAAAGGGTGTTTCTATTGAAACTGTACTAAATTTTTGCCTACAATTTACCTTGTTAAATATTGTAGATAAATTGCTAATACTGATAGCCAAATAGATAACACTAATGCTTTGTGAAAACATGAGCAGCGGTGTCCTAATGAAGTTATGGCCTCTGTCCTAATTAGTTTCTTAAATACATTTACTACTTAATGGTTTTGAAAACAACTGTTTAATTTTTAAAAATTTTGAAAAACTTGCTAAATAACTTTTTGTTCAGAATTTAGTAGATTGTTTAATGCGGGACATCAATTACGTAATGAAAGTTGCTTGAAATGCTTTTGTTATTTCAGGCAAATTGAATTAAATCAAAATACAACAAAACCTTAGTCCTTTTTGTTTTTGTCTAAACCTGTTAGTTTAGTGATGTCTTGGTGAACTGTGAGTGAAATGTGTTGATTTTTCTAATAAATCTTAAGAAAACCTTCATACGGCATGAGGGCTGTTGGCATTTTAAAAAAAAAGGTTAGTAGTAGCATACATGTTTTCCTTTTGTTTTTGAAACCTGTTTGTAAACATAAATAAACACGCCCTTTTATTAAATAAATATGTAGCAATGTTTTTTTACAAAGTTTTCCAGATTTTTTATGGGAACAGTTCTGAAAAGTTGGTACTTCAGAGTATGACATTCATTAACCTCGTTGACATATTACTATGGTAGCAGCCAGCAGCCCTGTGGAGTACTTTAAGTGGTAAGCTCATACTAGAGTCTGAGGAAGGAAAGGTGTATGCGAATTCATCATTTGACATGATTTTCTGAAAATTAACTTTACCTAAAATCAACTCTGGTTTGTTTTTTAAGTAATGAAAAACCATTTCCTTTGTGTTAATTATCGCTCTTAAGTGGATAAACAATGAGACTGGCTGAACAGATCTGATGATTAAATGGACATTATTATCTTGGGTCTACTTTCCTCTGCCTGTCTAGAATGCCCTTTCTGCTGGTGGGTCTACTTTCCTCTGCCCCTTCTCCCCCTCCCCTTCACATCTTGCTGTTTCCCATCTGTGAGTTGGTGCAGAGGTGTCCATGAGAGCATTGTCAGTGACCCATTCTTTACAGGAATTACCACATCTGATGGGGCTAGTGAATAGCTCAGCTTCCTGGTGCTTGCAATTATGAGGGCTCTGTAAGAACAGGATTTCTGTTTCATCAGACCTATGTAGTCACTCTCCTCAGGTCCTGGAAATACATTGGCTCTGCCACCACGCACAAGCTTATGTTTCTTCAGAAAGTTTTACTGACAACCATAACACAGAAAGAGCCCTCAACTTGGAATCGGGAAAGCAGAGTTCTCAGCTGCTTCTACCACTAACTTACTAGTTTGACTTTGGAGAGAGCAGTCAGTCATTTTACTCTCTCCTTTTCTGGAAAGTGAGGTGATGATCTCCAGTGTCCCGTCTGGCCCTTCTACTTACTTACTGAGGGCTTCAAGCCTAGGAAACAAGACAAAAAGGGAAAAACAGCTGCTCCGCTTTCTTCAGAATCGACTGGAAGTGATGCCTGAAGTCCTACAGGCTTAGCAGTGCATTTGCATCTGAGGATGATTTGTGTTCAGCTCTTATGCAAATATTCAGATTTTTAAACTTGAGACAGCCTTCCCTAGTAACCTGACTTGTAATTACCATGCTGCAGTAGCAAGACATTTTTGTTGGTATATACATCCTTCTTTCTTTGACTCTATGCTTTCTGTTGGCACTCCCAAGAGCAGCATTTCAACTAGAAAAATGCAAATGGCTAGGGACGGATATAATACCTGAAGGTGAAAACAGTAATGGAAACTCATCTGTTTGGTCTCATCCTCTAACCCCCTTCTCCAAATAATTAATTTTGCATGCTAAATATTTCAGATGATTCCTATTATTTTTTTAATTTTCTCATGCATTTCCTGGTGTTTGTGTGAAAGCTCGGGAAAGGGGGAGTATGTCAAGCATGAGTCATTGCCATCTTACTAATGCCTGATCTGATCATTTTTGTGACACATTAATGCTCGACTATGAAGTGGCAACTGTTTCTAAGCAGATATGCATTATTTCTATTACTGTCATGGTTTCTTTTGATATGTACAAGCCAACCAAAATATCATGATGATGTTGAGATTTTTTTTAATGATGCTTACCATCTATTTTTGCCAGTTGAGCTTTTTGGTTTTTACCTCTTTGTAAAAATTGTCAATCATTTTAATTTCACAAATATGCTATCTTTGTGAATGGGGACTAACCTTTTTAAATATTAGGATTTATATATCAAATTTTGAAGTCAAACAGTTTTCCTGCTGAAGTCTTAAGGTCTTTTTAATCAGCCATATTAAAAACCCATGGGTCATAGTATTGAAATGTATACTACTTCACTCTAGGGAAACCACAATGTCCACTAAGTCCAGGTAAAAGTATTAGTCTACCTTCCATCACACACACTATCCTCACCCCTGGGTAGCACAGTTCTACTCCTTGCTACTGCAAAACTTAGGTTTTAGTGTTTAGTATTGCAAGCTTGAAAGAATATATTTTCTCATTTAATAATGATGATAGATTATAAAATTCATCAACAGTAATTAGCTGGTCTTTCTGTACAAGTTTAACAAATTTACCTTTTAAGCTCTATTTATATGCCTAATTCATCTAACTAGAAGCTTTGTGGAAATAGTGTTTTTTATATTCATAATTCTTACATAGGTTCAAATTGCATATTATGTAATATCTTACATAAATTTGGGGGTTTTCTGAATAATGCAAGAAGCAGAATTTTATCATAAACCTGTTTTCTAGCTGCCCTGTTGTCTGAGGGACTAGATTTGGAATCGGAAGACCTGAGTTTGAATCCCACCTCTGGCATGTGTTGCTATAACTTTGGCATATCATTCAAGCTATCTATTCCTCAGTTTCCTCATCTGTAAATGGAGATAGTATCTGCCCTGCCTACCTCACAGGGTTGTTGTGAGGCTCAAACAAGTACTTATGTAAACTGCTTTATAAAACACAAAATTATAAAAACACCAGCTGCCCTTATCCTAATAAGATATTTTTCTATTCTGTCCAGTTAGGATTTGTATGTACATTTCACAATTTATTTTGAATTAAAAATGAAATTTCTTTTGAGAGCTTTCCAGAATAAGAAAATGAGGATAAAAAAAAAAAAAACATTGATTGTTATCTTATGGCAATGTGTTTTATTATATATTGTGAACTGTAATCATATTGTAAACTGCCTTTTGCCTTTCTGTTTCTCCTCCCTAAGCTCCATAGGCCAGGTGGCATCTTGGCATCAATGAATGGGCAATCTCTTTTTATGGTTGTTTTGTATGTATTTGTGGATTGCAAGATAAGGTATTTACCAAGTATATATAAGAGTAATCTCACAATCTTAACTTCCAAATATCTTGCCAAGGATGTATCCAACTTGCTATTAGAATGAACCTGGTTAAAAATAAATTTTTTTTTAAAAAGGTAACCTACTAGTTTAGTTTGCTTTTTACTCTTTTAAGAGATTCCAAAATAAGTGAGATGATTTTCATATGTATATGTATTATATATATATATATGTTATATATATGTATGTGTGTACATATATATATATATATAAAATCAACTTTAAAAAGAAATGTTCTTTTCTGAAGGTTGCTTACTTCACTCCCTTTTTTTTTAAGCAATCGGGGTTAAGTAACTTGCTCAAGGTTACAAGGCCAGTTATTTCTGGGTGTGGTGCTAAGTATCTGAGCTTGGATTCGATCCCCAGGTCATCCCGACACTGGGGCCGGTATTCTTACTCGCTGAGCCACCTGGCCGCCCCTAAGCAATTGAGGTTAAGTAACTTGCTCAAGGTTACATGGCCAGGTGTTTCTGGGTGGGTGCTTAAGTGTCTGAGCCTGGATTCGATCCCCAGGTTATCCCGACACTGGGGCTGGTGTTCTTACTTGCTGTGCTACCTGGCTGCCCCTCTTCACTCTCTTTAATAATTTCCTCTGCCAAGCCTTCTATCCTGTCAAAGATTGGCATTCCCATTTGGTGGGTTAGATAGGCAGTCACTTTACAGGATTGTGACCATGGTTCCCAAACCATGGTTTAATGGAGAGCTAGTCTTGAACCTAGGAGAACCTGGGTTCAAGTCATCTCTCTGATACATAGTAACTGTGTTACCTTAGACCAGTCACTTAATTTCTCAGGGCCTAAAACTGCCAGTTTGCCATGGTATAAAGAGTACTCTTATCTGGGAGTTCCACACACCAGTATATTCACAGGTCCAGGCTCTGTCCCTATCTCCCTGGAACCTGGGGGAAAAGAGAGTGCAAAAAAGCCAGCAGAAAAGCAAGAGTAAAGTGTGTCTAGGGGCCCACCTAATAAAAGCATGGCGCATTTATTTTGAAACTATTGATCCAAGCTTGCTGTCAAATTTGGAAGAATATTTGATATCCTCTTTACAGAGTACCTGGAAGCTAGGCTTTTTGCCTTTGAAGTTATTTGGTAATATTTACTTAATGAAATAGAATGGTTCTTTGTTTTTAGAACATTCTGTGCACTGAAGTTTTTGTCCAATTAAGATTTTTTGTCAGTTTCATAATGTCTCCCTTAATTCAAATTCTGGGTACTTTGTAATTATTTTAATTGAAGGGACTGACTTGTACATAATTTGTCAAGTTATCCATTTGAGAGAATGAACAATCACAGCCATCATTTGGATCCATTGTTTAAACAAAGTTCTTGTTAGTATTTGTAGCTTGTGAATTATCATGTTTGTTATAGAATATGGAAATTAGATATTTAAGACTTAATGTTTCCCTGAACTCCAAGTTACATTTTTGTTGAAGATGAGTAGTGTTTTGAAGTCATCAGGTTTTTTTTTTTTATTTACAGGACTTTAAAAGCAAGCATTTTCTCTGGATTATAGACAAATGAAGAACTAATTACAAATGAAATGACACAGGGACAGAACCAGTTGTAAGTCAGTTAACAGCCCCCAAGGAGCTAGGATATTAGATATCCACAAATTGTTGTACAAGACAGAATACAGTAGGTGAAAAAGACCCTCATCTCCCTGATAGTTGCTTATCTCAGTCTCTTGAAGGCTTCTCGTAATGGGAAACACTTCAAATTGCTACAATCTGGATTGAGTCTCCACTTCTCAAGACTGGCCTCTTCTTGGACACCAGTAATGAGTACAATGGGCATTTCCCAGCCTTCGTCCTCTTCGATTTCTTTCTTTTAATTTCCTCCCTCCATTTCAGAGACATTGCTCTTATCTCTCCCATTGCTCATACTCCTTCCCTGGTTCATCTTCCTCTTGGAAGACGATGAGTTTTCTAAGCACAAGTTCCATGTTTCCAACTATGGAACACCACCACTTTGATGTCTGTCAGGCTAAGTAACGACATGCCCAAAACTGAACTCAGAGCTTGCCTTTCCTCTGTCTTCTGTTCACAACACTTCCCCCCAGGTTCAGTCACCAAGTTCCTTCTCCCATTCCCCAGCATCCAATTAGTTGCCAAGTTCTGTCAGTGGTACCTGCAGAATATTTCTCATACCACTCCCCCCCCCCAAAGTTAGTCATTACCACTCAGATGGACTATTGTTATAATTATTATAACTCCAAAACCCGATGACCCTGCATCATTCCCCCTCCTCCATCAATTCGGCCTTCATATAGTATCACTGTATTTGATCTTTCCAGTGCAAGAGGTTTTAATAACAAAAGTCAAAAAACCTCTAATGGTTCCTTCTCTAGCTCCAACCTTCCTTTCTAGCCTTATTTCTCACTGTTTTCCTTTTACAAACGCTAATGTTCTGAGTTCTCATAATTTATATACACATACACACATATACTATGTTGTATTTTATTTACAACCATATATGTATCTTCTGTTAGGTTGTTAGTTTTTAAAATGTAAGTGTAAAGCATTTACGTTGCCATAAAAATATCAGTTATTCACATTTATCCAAGTTTTCCAGTGAATCTTGGATTTTGTCAAATCAGTAAAAAAAAAAAAGCACTGACTGCTTACTCTATGGCAGGCACTGTGCTAAATACTGGGGATACAGAGAAAGGTAAAATGATGATTCTTACCCTCAAAGAGTAACATTCTAATGGGAAGGATAACACAACATACACAATACAGTAGGTGTAATCCCTGAGAAAGGTACTTGGAGGGGTAGGGATTGCAATAGAAGGGCCTGCAGAAGGTAGAATTTGATCTGAGGCTTAAAGGAAACCAGCAGGTGGAAGGGAGGAGGAAAAAGCATTCCAGGAATGGGGTGACAGCCAATGGATGTAGTCAAATGGGAGGTCATGTGTGGGGAGCAGCAAGAAGGCAGCAGGTCTGCTATTTATCATCGGGGATGTTCCCTCCACTGGAATTGCAGTCGTTCCATGTCTGCCTATCAAATGCTACTCTTCCATGTTCTCCCATCAATTCAGCATTGGGATTTTATGCAATGGTGCTGAGAGCCTTCCTTTGAGTTGTCCTGATCTCTTGAGGAGCACATGGGCTGTTGGTCAGTTACCCTTCATTCTTGACACATGACCAGTCCATCCTCAGTTTCTATGCTCTTATCTCTGATGACATCCTATATACTGCTTCTCCATTCTTCCCTGTTGTAATGTGATAATGTCTGGTCCTGCCCACCATGGGCCTTTCCATTGATCTTCAATTCTTCCAACACTATAGGATTCCATGATTTGCAGTCATAAGGCAATACTGGAATAATAGTACTCTCCAAAAAAAGGTACTTTTGTTCCAATGAGAAGCTAGAGGTCATTAAAAGAACTTTACAATTTCCCAGAGGTAATCTAGCCATCTTCCTGCTCAACATTGTGCCCAACTTACAGCCCATCTGCAGTATTTAACAATAATAATAACCAGTCTTTCAAAGCACTTTACAAATAGCTCATTTGGTGCTCACACCAACCCTGTAGGTGCTGTTACTACTCCCATTTTACAGTTGAGGAAACAGTCAAGTTCCCCAGCTGATGAGTGTCTGAGACTAGATTTGAACTCAGGTCTTCCTGACTCTAAGACCAACCCTGAGCCACTTAAGTATTGATGGACAAGCTCCATGACTGCATATCATAATCTGGAATTTAGGAATTCTTCATCCACTTGGCTTCGTGTTTGTCCTCTCTTTCTAACTTACTTATTCCTACCACTATCCTCCTGTCAACCAAGTTGGCAACCTTGGAGTCCTCTGCAAATTTTGTTCTCTCTCCTCTCCCCCCTGCCCCCATTCAGTCAGTGACTTTGCCTTGTTGATTCCACCTCCATAACATCTTTTATATCTGTCCCCTTTTCACATGGCCCCGCCATGGTCCAGGTTCTCATTGCCTCTCACTATTCTAGCCACCCTCCAATCTGTCCTTCATTCCTCTGTCAAAATGACATTTCTCAAGCACACATCCAAGCTCCAGTCATGTTGCTTCCTTCTGCCTCTAGGATCTAATACAAATACTCTGATATTTAAAGCCCTTCATAAAGAAACCAGCAAAAAAAAAAAAAAAAGCAAAAAATAAAGTCCTTCATAATCTGACTCTGTTCTCCATCCAGGTTTACTAGGCACCAGTCCCAATCAGGAATTCTGCCTCCCCAGAAAAACTGGCTTACTTCCTATTTGTGCCGCATATAGTGCTGGCATTTATTTACTGCTCTAAGGTTTTCAAAGCACTTTACATCTTCCCAAAACCCCCATGAGGTAGGTTCTATTATTCTCCCCTTTTTACATATGAGAATACTAAGGCCTAGAGAGGTGACATGCCAGAGGTCACACATATGCTAAGTGAGGTGGGATTTGAACTCAAGTCTTCCTAAGCCCAGGGCGAATACTCTCTACTGAAGTCATTCTCATCTGTAAGTCTGAAAATACCAAGCCTCCTTGGAGGCTCAGCTCAGGCATCTTCTCCTACCTGAACCCTCTCCTGATGACCCCGGCTCTGAAAGATGCTGCCCCTCTAAAATCGCTTTATATTTAGATTGTGTGTACATGTTGCTTCCACCAATGGAACTGGAGCCCCTTGAAGGCAAGGTCTTCATATATCCCCAGCACCTACCAATACCTAGCACATACTGGCCATTTAAATACTTGCTGATTGATAGTCAATTTCATTTTATTAGATCCCATGAAGTACAGTCATCTCTTGAACTCAATCTACAGGCAGATCCCTTCCCAGGTTGAGAATTCCCTTAATTTTAATTATTAGAACTGTGGATGTGACTGGAGTGCTCAGACATTAGCATTGTGACTATAGGCAAATCCCCTAATCATTCTAAACCTCAACTTCCTCAACTATAAAATGGGGGGGATTTAGAGAACCTACTTCACAGGGCTGTGAGAGTCCAGGGTGATAACCTATGGAAAGCACTTTGCTAGAAAGATGCAAGCTTTGATTAGTACCCAACCTAGTTGCAGTGGGAATAGGAAGGGGGAAATATGTGAGCCAGACATCAGGGAAGAGCAGACTTGCCAACCCAGTGGGTGTGGAAGGTGTGGGAGGGAGGGAGATTCAGAGGTAACTGGTTTGAAGCCTGGAGGCCTGCAGAGAGCAGCACTCAACACGGTGCCTGGCCCATACTAGGCATTTAATAAATGGTTATTGGCTGATAAGTTGTTTTGAATTCTGCCTCTGATGCTCAAGCTTCAGTTTCCTCCTACACAAAAGGGAGATGTTAATACTGGAGAAGCAACGCAGCCTAAGGGATAGAGAGCTTGCTTGAGAGTCAAGACCTAGGTACTGCTGCCTGACCTGACAATTCATTGAACCTCTCAGTGGTCCAGGTGACTTACAGGGAGGTTAATTGCAAATCAAGTACTGCCCTGGGTGGTAGAATTTTCCTTACCAGAAGTTCAATGAACCATGTCCAAAAAAATATAATAACACCTGAATTGTTAAGTTCAAACAAGATTAAGTATATAAAGTGCTTTGCAAACTTTAAGTCAACTACTATTACTATGTTCAAGTGGAAAAGTAGATAGAGGAGCCCATAAGGTAACAAGATTTCCCAAGAAACTCAAATTAGGGATCAGAATATTTAATATAACTAATTTTATTAAATTGTAATGTTAGGATCAGACAGTAACATGCTTTGAGGGGTAGGGGGAAGGAGGAATGGCACATCATGAAAAAAGATCATGAGTCTTCCTGGTCCTACAGGAAATGCTGAGTATCTGCTTACCAGCTAAGCCCCTGAACCAGGTGGTGAAAAAAGGGTACAGCCATCTTACCCCCTTCACCAATCCCACTGAAATTCCACCCTTCCCTAATGATAGCAGCCTACCCAGTGCCGCCTTTTTCACTTCCTCTCATCACCAGCCCAACATGAGTTAGCCTTCCACCAAGCTGCTTCCTTCATCCTTGTGATCCACCTCTGCCATCCCCAGGACAAAACCCTTACCTTAAAATTCTCACTCCAGTTCAGTTCAATCAGTCCATCAATAAACACTTGTCCCAGTGTCTCTCTAAGCCAAATTTACAAGTGTGCAAGTTTTTCCTTTATCCTAGCCGCCCCCCCCCCTTTTTTAAAATCTACCTCCTCCACTGTCTCACTGGAACTGAAACCTTGGTTTCTCCAAATGACCCATATCCAGAAGCATCCTGCTAAATATTTAACAACTGACTCTCAGAAAAGTAGGACACTTTAGAGTTTAATCTGCATTGTTATTAACATTTTCTTCATCACTTTCTTATGGCTAGACAATCAACAAAACAATCATTCAGGCCCTGATGTGCAGCTTTTGTCAATTTCTAAAGTGTAAATGCTCACACTGAAAAAAAAAAATTTAACTGGCTCTCCTAAACTTGTTTTTCCCACAATAACCTGCAATAGAACCCTCACTTCCCAACCTTTCCTCCATAAGAGAAGGGGAGGAGTCAGTCTGTTCCTCCCCAGGGCCATTCCAGACCATGTTCTGCAGCTATGACTCAGTTTAGATAAAATGTGTACTATCTACTTAAACCAACCTTTCTACCTCCTTTTGTCTACTGCTCTCAACTCATTTCCACCTTTTGTAATGAGTTCTGGAAATGACCCCACTGTCCCACATACATCCAGGCTCTGCCTTGGTCGGATCACATGTGGAATTTTAGGGATAGTTGTAAGCACTGTTTTGGGAAGTCCATTGATAAACCAGAGTACATCCAAAGAAGGACATCCAGGATGGTCAGTGGCCTTGAGTGTGGGAATGGATTTCGGGATTTGGAAATATTTAGCACAGAGAAGAAAAGAAAGACTTGAGCCTAAGAGGTGCAAATTAGTTACTTCCACTATCATCAATGTCTCCCTTTCCAATGGCTCTTTCCTCTAGGCTCACAAACATACTTGTTTCCTCTATTCTGTGTTTTAAAAAGAAATCTTTATTTCAAAATCTATGAACCAGCCTGCTTCTGTCTTATTTCTAGCCTTCCTTTTGCCACCAAATTTCTTGAAAAGTGGATTGCCACAGTCCCCATGTCTTCATTGTTCAAAGCTGAGTAATTTGACTTCTGCCCTATCAACTTTAGCAAAACTGCTCCCCAGGGGAACCAAAATCTGATTAATTGTCAAAAGTCAATGGTATTTTCACAGTCAGAGCCAGAAGAGACCTGAGATATCACCTAATCCAACACTTTCATTTTTATTCTTTTTAAATTTTCCTTTTTATTATGAACTTGCCATTTTTCTGATCAAGAAATTACACTAATTCAACAAGCATTCAATAAATGCTTAGATGATTATGTAAATATTATAGATACTAGATAATATTAAATGCCTATTTACAAAACATTCTGTTAGATGCTAGGGACACAAAAACCAAGAATGCTAGCCCCTGACCTCAGGCAGTATACTGGAAGAATTCCAGTTCCAAAATTTACTAAAGGAACTCCAGTTCTACTGGAGGAATACCAAGTGTAAAAAAGATAAGTACATAATATATAAGAGACAGCAGGCAGTTTACTGGAAGAATACCAAATGTAAAAAGATAAGTATATGGTATTTCAAGTAGAGAGCACCAAACTTTTAGGAAGAATAAGGCAGCTTCCACATGAGCTCAGCCTCAAAAGAAAACAGGGATTCCGGTAAGCTGGGAGGGGAAGAAGGGAAGCATTCCAAGATGAAATTCTTGTGTTTCCCAAGAGATGGAATACTGAGTTTGGGAAGAGCAAGTGGCCCAATTTGGCTGAAGTGGAAATAATGTGAAAAAGTCTGGAAACATGGGCCAGAGACAGATTTTGAAGAGTCTTAAATGCCAGGAGGAGAAGTTTATAGTTTATCCAACAGGCAATAGGGAGCCACAGAAGGTTGTTGGACAGGAAAAGATATAGTCAGCCTTTGGGAAAACATTTTGCTCTGTGGAGCAGAGCAGAGCTCTGTGGAGGATGGATTTGTGAAAGGAGAGATTTGGAGCAGAGGGACCAATTAGGAAGCTACTGAAAGTATCCAAGCAAGAGGGGCCAAGAAATCCCCACTATAACATGCCCTAGGTTCCCTAGCTGAACTAAGGCAGTGACTGTGTGAGTAGAGAAAAGGAAATGGATACGAGATATTATGGAGGTGAAATCAATAAGACTTTGCAACTGATGGAATATGGGAGTAGGAAACAAAGTGGGGTGGGAAGGGAATGCACAGTCACAGATGACTGACTCCCCAAGGATGTAAGTTTGAGTGACTAGAAAAATGAAGGTGCCCTCAATGAAAATAAGGACTGAGAAAAGTGGGTGATGATTTCTGTTCTGGACAGGTTGAGTTTGAAATGCCCACAGGACAGGATGTCCATGTGGAAATATCCAACAGCCAACTGATAATAGAGTGGAGCTTAAAGATAGATTATGAATATAGATCTGGAAGTCATTCGCATACAGCTAATATCTGAATCTATGGGAAATGATGCAATCACTGATAGAGAGTATGGAGAAAGGGAGGTGACCAGAAGACTCAGTAGCAGTGAGTATGGTGAACACCATTACCTCTTTTCCTCTAAAACACCTCGAAACATTTAGAAAATGCACCAGACTGAATTCTATGGGAGAAATCCAAGAAAAAAAATCATAGAGGCACTCTTCCAGCCCAATTCGGCATAGGGAGACAGACAGTGAAGCTTAGACACTAAAGATGAGGTCTGGCAAGCCATGCACCACACAGTGGGTAACCAGCCTCCCAGCACCCCACAGGAACAGGTGCCATCTGGCTTTGTTGCCCACTGCCAAGTTCTGAGTCCCAGATCTGAGTGGACTGAGAAGGGGAGTTGCACCTGGGGGATGGGAGCAGTCACAAACCATAGGCCGAGAGGAGAAAGTTCAGAAGCAAACTAGCAGACCAGGATCCTAGCTTGAGCTTCTAGCTCAATCTGAAGCCTACAAAGAAATAACTAGGGAAGGAATCCCTGACCAAAGGGGAACCTGAAATTCTGTCACTCAGAAAGAGCAAAACTTCCCAGCTGGTTAATAAGTGCAATCATCATCTGTTTCTACTGTTGCTCAGCCCCAAACCCAGGTCAGAAATTTACAGAGCTCAGACCATGGGGACAACAGTCAGACTTTGCCCTGAATCAGACCACTCTGAGAGCACTGAAAGCTTGCAGGGGCTTCTCCATAGATAAGGAAATGATTAGAAAAGTTATGGTATATAAATGTGAATACTTTTCTGCCCTAAGAAATAACAAAGGGGACAGTTTCAAAGAAACCTGGAAAGACTTGTACGAACTGATGCACAATGAAGTGAAGAGAACCAGGAGAATAATTTATACAATGACAATGATACAATAAAGACAAAACAACTTTGAAAGAATTAGGAACACTGATTAGTATAATCACCAACCACAATTTCAGAGGACTGATGGTGAAATGTGTGATCAGAGAGAAGGATTCAGAGTACAGAATGAAACCTTTTTTTGGACTTGGCCAATGTAGAAATTTATTTTGCTTGATTTTATGTTTTTTTGTAACAGGAATTTTGCTTTTCTTCTTTTTTTTTCAATTTGCAGGGAGGGAAATTGGGTAGCAAAGAGAGAATTAAGATTTTTGCTCATTAAAAAATATATAAATATAATTTAAGAGAGAAGAAGGAAGAAAGGAGGGAGGGAGAAAGGAAAGGAAAGAAAGAGTAAGAGAAGGAGAAAGGAAAAGAAGGAAGAGAAGATTGGAGGAAACCTTCAACTAGGGGTAAGACAGGAAGATTGATTAAGTAAAGGATGAGGTCAGAAAGATGGTAAGAGAACCAAGAAAGAAAAGCATCACAAAAAACAAGGAGAGTGTGACCCCAGTGCCAAATACGGTTGAGGCCAAGGATGCTGGCTAAGATTCAGAGATGGTTTATCCAAGATCATGCAGCTAGTTAGTGACAAAGATGGGACTTTTGGAGTATGTTATAGTGGGGATTCCTTTCATGTATGGGTTGACTAGATGTCCATTAAGGTTCTATCTCTCAAGTTCTGTAATTGTGTGATCAAAACTGAGGCTTCTCTCCTCCCAAGCTCATTTTGCTCTTTTGAGGCCATTAAATTCCCCTTCCTTGAAATTCTGTCCTAATATAACTACTCTGGGCTTCAGTTTCCTCATTTGTAAAATGAGGATGAGAGAGGAATCATGGCAGAGGAAGAGAGTGAGTGGAGAGAAGGCTGGCCTTGGAACTAGAAAGATATGGGTTTAAATACTTTCTTTGCTATATACCACCTCTGAAACCATGGGCATTATTCTTAGCCTTTCAATGCCCTATGCATCAATGATGAATTATAAGTGAGTTGTCGATCTGCATTGGTAAGGGAGTTTCCATACTCAAGTTCCTCCACAGTGATTAAAAATCTACAAATCTATAACCTCCCATTCCCCACCCCCATGCAGTTAATTACCTTATGACTTAACAAACCTTAAAGTACTACAAAAATGATCTTATTACCTTGACTTCCATGATATTGTTTTCCTGGCCCACTGCCTTGCTCTCTTTTACTGTGTCCACCTCTAATCCCTAGGGGCTCCCTAACTCTAGATGTCCTTCGAAATCCTATTCTTGACATGTTCTTTTTATATAATCCCTCAATGAACTCACTCACTCTTTTGGTTTCAAACAAGATGGATATGACCTTTAAACTACATCTCCAGCCATAATCTCTCTTCTGACTTGCTTTTTAAAAATTCAACAAATGATAAACAGCAGAACCCTATATTCTCTAAATCTTCTAATCAATTGTGAAATGGCAAAAATGGAGTCCATTGTTGAACATCATTTGCAATAAAACTGCTTTTTCTCTTATACTGGCCTCATCAAGTATGTTCTGATTTCATGTATAGCCAACTCAGGATGATTTTGTATAGATGGGAGAGTAAGCATATTGGTCATAGCTATCAGTGTTCTCTTAGACACTTTTTGTTTTTAGTATTGATAAGGTCTGAGCTTCTTTCCACTACAACTTTGGTATCTTCCTTTCTTCAGATATATGGCATATTATGCCCTCCAAACCCTCACAATTATGTTGCCCCCAGCACCTACTCCCTCCATTTAAACTTGGTCCAATTTGTCTCCTTTTTCCACCTTTTTTTCTCCTTATTTCCTTTGCTGCCCCCTCTGAGAGCATATCCAAGACCATGATGTTAGGGTCCAAACGTGGTAACTCCACTGAAGCAGAAGGTAGATGCTTAATAATAAGTTAAGTGAATGAATGAATGATTTTTGAGGGCTTCCTGACACAGGCAAATAGGAGGATGTGCCAGATTAAACCAGGATCCCCAAATTAGTTTAAAATGCCCAGAAGCATCTTGAGTATTCTCTAACCCTTTCAAAGTCACCCAGCCAAGGAATAAACTATATGTAGAGACCACAGATTTGTATTCACTGACCTGACAAGGATTCTCTCAATGCCAGCATAAAGCAAGCACTTAATAAATGCCCCCCCCTTTTTTTTGGCAAGGCAATCGGGGTTAAGTGACTTGCCCAAGGTCACATAGCTAGTAAATATCAAAAGTCTGAAGCTGGATTTGAACTCAGGTTCTCCTGACTCCAGGGCCAGTGCTCTATCCACTGCACCACCCAGCTGCCCCAAGAAATGTTTATTAAAAGGCATATTTGAGTTAGGTAGCATGGAGAATGTAACAGGAACTACTTGCAAAGGAAAAAAAATTCTCATGCACCTTGTCTTCAAGACCGGTGTCTTCATTGCTTAAAGTAACCTTGACTCATCTAATCTCTCCCCTAAGCAGGCTGTAATTATGCCACTTCAAATGTGGTTAAAAGTGCTGGGTTTTTCTTTTTTAATGCTCTGGTATGCATCAAGATTTTGTAACTGCAAGCTTCTTCAGCCAATGATCTACAGCAGAGAACAGATGTATGAAGTACTATGTGTGATGGTTGCCATGGAAATTATTTAATGCAAGTGTTATTTCGTACTCTACTCAGAGGATTAAAAGGGAAATGAAGCTAAGGAAGGAAGGAAGGAAGGAAGGAAGGAAGGAAGGAAGGAAGGAAGAAAGGAAGGAAGGAAGGAAGGAAGGAAGGAAGGAAGGAAGGAAG